>NC_086342.1:28818215-29129386 GCF_032445375.1 Bacillus rossius redtenbacheri
GGCACCATCTTGACATCGAGCGCCCCAATACACGAACATGCACTTCTCGTTACGATCGCCATCTTGAATTCTGACGCCACATACACCACCTTGGATCTGACATCACAGTCACTTGGTTCGATTCTGACGACACAGCCGCCATCTTGTTTTCGTCTGCTGGAGGCCGCAATCTTGGATTATGTCACGACCAACATCTTGTTTTTTTTTTTTTAAGTGAAAACTTCTATAGGAAGGTTTGGATAGGGAGTAAATTCATGTAAGTCGTCAGCGACATGGTCACGTGACGTGTTAATGATAACACTATATCTGTTCCTATTAGTATAACTTATTGCGCTGTCTTAAGTATACGATTACTGTGCAGTAAAAATATAGATATTTAGTTTGAATAACGAAGAAAACGGAGTCTTTGTAGCAAAATAACCTAAAAATTAAGAACATCATATTTTTTTTTAATAACTACAATTACTATGCAATGCGTATTTTATAGTAATTTAGGAGTTATTGCACTAACGTGATAAAACAAATTTGTTGTGTGATAATATTTTTTCGTAAAAATTGCAAAAAAAAAAAAAAAAGTCTCTGATTTTTATCAAAAAAATATTTTCTTATGTTACACAATTATATTTTACAAAGTTAGTATTTCTTATTTCAAATTATATTTGTATTTTCTTAATTCTATTATCAATATTAATAATAGTTATTTCTATTTTTTTAATGGTTCTATCATTTGAAGATTAGGAAAAAATTGTTGTGTATAGTTTTAAGTATTCACTTCTGTCGGCAGTCCTCATGACTGTATTGAATTGTTTTTTTCTTTTTTGCTGGAGGCCGCCATCTTTGTTCTCGCTGTTTGTTCCTAGAGAGCGGGCCTCGGACCTCCCTGGACGCTGGTATAGTGGAACGTCGCAGTATGTCATTAACGCAGGGCGACGATAGCCACGCAGCTGGGTCGAGAGAGGCGACGAGATAAGCAGCAGTTTATCTCTCGCCAGACAGCCGCTCTTCCGAACACAGCTCCGGTTACAACTGGTTAGCCTCGTCGCTTGAGCCTTCGCCTTACGTCTGTTTCCCATTGGTCCGTCAATCACGTGACCAGGGACGGCTCCAGGGCCAGGGAAAGCCTAGAAGCGCTACTATACCAACGCATCCGTAAAGTAAAAAAAAAAATTTTTCTCGTTAAATTGTAGAATCCTATTCATTACATTACGTGAACATAATTTATTCGGATTTTAATAATGCTAAATTCATCTTTATGTTTTATCAATTTTTGTACTTTAGACATACGAATTAATTAGTAAAACCATCGTTAAAAATTTAAGTTCATGGTTGGCTTAGAGAAAAAAAAAAGTGTGCGTGGTGTCTACGTGTGACAGAAGTGAAACTTCCTGCCTGTTATATTTGTAAGTTCAGGAAGCATAATTCTCTTTGGCTGAGGACACAGATAAAAAAAGATGCAAGTATGCGAGCACTAGATTATCCTATTACGCAAGTATGCAAGTACCTATGTAAGTGCGCACGTGTAAATTATGTAAGTATGCGAGTATGCGAGTATGCTGCGTGATTTCTAACTCTCCCCTGTCGTTTCCTCCTCTACCGGTTCCCCCCTCCATGTACCGGACTGTCCCCCTCGTGCGATCGTTATTGTCGTTAGGCTCGAAAATTGTAGCCCCCTCAACAAAGAAGTTTCACTTAAAAAATTCTTTGTCTGTAAAGTCGGTTTACGGACGATAGTTTAACGTGACGTCATAACAAAACATTGATGAAATGATTGCATACTTTTATGAATAAAAATTGAATCATTTTTATTGAATTATCACTATTTTGTATGGATGCAAAGAAGGAGTAAAATGAAATCTACAATTTAATTGATAAATTTACTTTTATTTGCACTCATTAATTAAAATATGTTTATTACTTTAACGAACAGATTATTTTAACTATAACTTTTAAACATGTTTGCTATTTAACTTCTTCCAATCTGTGTTATTCTGTTAAGGATAGGACGATGATAGGAAAAGTAGGAAACGAATGGGAGTGTTTCAAGTTTAAAGTGCCTCGAAAAAGTCAAATCGATGGTTGTTCCAATCGAGTGGAAGAGAGATAGATGCGGCGCAAGCGTACAATGAGCATAACGGGACACAGCGTAACGGGACAATGTGCGTAACGGGACAATTTTTCGGGCGTGCAGCCGGCGTTCATCGATTTATTAGACGTTGTCACGTCAAAAAAAAACAACGTTAATTTAAATATTTCCGGGATGCCCATTTTTTCTGGGGGCTTGTATAACCACTGAAAAGGGAAGGGGAGCCTCTGGTGAAGCCACTCTCCCGAAAAGTCCAGGGCGGCCACCACTTCTGCACGCGACCTGAGCCCAATCAGAAGGCCGGCGTGCCCGAGGTTATCCGAGCACGAATCACGATGGCGGACAGACGTGCGCTGACGGCGTGGTCGCCAATGGAAGGGCTCGCTGTCATCCCTGTATTGAAAGCCTTCGCTCTGGGGACGTCACTTCCAAAACACTGCCGAGGTGAAGCAGGCTGTGCAACAATTCCTAGCATAGCCAGGTACCGAGATGTACCAGAGTGCACGCTACGACGAATGTCTCAATGTCGTTTGGTGAATACTTCGAAAAATAGTACAAGGTGTATAGTTCATGATGTCATGGTGTATTATTTCTTTTTGGCAATAAATAGGGGCAGGCATTTTTCGCGAAAAGATCTGAACACTCATTAGACTGCAACAAGGCATACCCGCACCTGTGGTTTCTTCCTTTTGATTGGTGGCCGTCTGCGAGAGAAGTCGTTGCCTTATTTGAACCGAGCCACTCAGGACGCGTTTGCTTCCGCACTGGATTACTGTGATTGGTGTTGTTACAATCGATATGTACCTGGGAGAAACGCACCCAATCACGAAACACAGACGTTGCTACAGTGTTTTAACTTTCATCTAGTCTCGAAATCTTTTCGCGAAATCAGCATGCCCCTAGCAATAAAGTTTCTTTGTGAGAAAACAAAATTACGCAACTACTTTCGGAGCGTCCCTCGAACATTCCTTGCAGTCCTAAGTATTAAATATTATTTCTTACTGGAGTGCCACCCAAACCTTTCTTTGTCGCACGACCGCCTGCGCACCACGTGGAGTGTAGCGGCCGCTGCGACAACAAGTCCTGTGCCACGACCAGGGGTCGCTCACGTGTCGCCGCTTCTGGCCGATGGTTGGTCACTGCCTCGCCCTCGACCTTGAACTGCTCTGCGCAGCTGCGACCTCCCTCCCCCCCCCCTTCACACTCCGGCTCAACACAGGCTGTGTTCCGTATCGGCCTCCGGAGCACCGTCTCCCGGAACGCAAGCCTGTCACGCAGGCAACGTCTGTCGTCTCATTTCCTTGCCATCGCGGTTATTGGACGACTACTTCTGTAAACTGATCAGTAGGGGCAGGCATTTTTCGCGAATAACGCTGAACGCCTATTAGACTGCAACAAGGTACACGCGCACTAGCAGTTTCTTCCTCGTGATTGGCGGCCGTCTGCGAGAGAAGTCGATGCATTGTTTGACCGAGCCACTCAGGACCAGGACGCGTTTGCTTCCGCAATGAATTACTGTGATTGGTGTTTTAACAATCGACATGAACCTGAAAGAAACTCACCCTATCACAAAACACAGACGATGATACAGTGTTTTAACATTCAGCTAGTCTCGGAATCTTTTCGCGAAATATGCATGGCCCTACAGTGATCAGTGTAAGTTGAGTCTAAATCCGGCCGAAACCCTTCGTTTAGTAGGTTCATCACGAAAAAAAAAGTTGTAGAAATATTAATAGAGAAAGAGAAATTTCGCGAAAGACTATTATGCAAACACGTTTACCTTTTTGCTGTCTCAGTGATATAGGCCACAGCTTATCTGAAGGACACAGCCAGTGGAAAACCCTCAAAAAATCAAGTACCGAATCTAAGGCAGCCCAGTTATCAGGAGTCACGAATGCAGGTGATATTTGCCCGAGTGCATAGAGGATCGTGGATTCTTTCCTAGAGGACACTGAAACCGCGAATTTTTCCAGGCCCTGCATACAAACGTTTAATAGAGACACGGACGTTTCGCAGATTCTTGCGGTCGCAGAGTAAGAATCACTAGGCGCATGTATTTTCCGCAAAAAAAAATCTGACCGCTCATTAGACTAGACTGTTCCCTTGAAATTGTTCCCTTGTAATTGGTGGCCGTCTGCAAGGGAAGACATTGCCCTATTTGGCCGGGCCATTCAGGAGGCGTTTGCTTCCGCACTGGATGACTATGATTGGTGTGCTGACAGTGGATATGCGCCTGAAATATACCAAGCCAACACACAGACAGTGCTACAAAGCTTTAACTCAGAGCTGATCTTAATATCTTTTCGCGAAAAAAAATATATATGTCTCAAGATGCGGAAATTTCGTGAATTCGCCATGCGATGCATGGAGACTGGGGGAAAAAAAAAATTCGAGGATTCATTTCGCGGTAGGCTAAAAGTCAAACCACGATACCTTTGTAACACTGCCACGATTGGAGAACTTTAAGCCAATGGGGGGAACACTCGACCAAGGAAGCACTGAATCGTGGACAACCCAGATGAGTAGAGACCTGCAAAATTCGCGGATTCATTCGGTGATAGGCTAGAATTCAAACACATATACCTCTTAGATAATTTTGCTATTGGTAGAGACCTGCAAAATTCGCGCTTTCATTCGGTGATAGGCTAGAATTCAAACACATATACCTCTTAGATAATTTTGCTATTGGCTTACTGTTCATCTGGACAAATCTCAACCAGTTATAAACCCTCAACCAAAGAAGGATCGAATCACAGACAAACCAGCTGAGACGACTTACAAGTCGGCAGCCAATGAACTTGCGTTATTTGCCCGAGTGTACAGAGGTATGTGCAGTCTATCCTGATGGCCATCTAAACCGCGAATTTTGCAGGTCTCTACAGATGAGACGTCTCACAAGTTAGCAGCCGGTGGAATAGATGGACATTCACCCGAGCACACACGGAACAATGAAGTCTATCCTAGTCTTTCCCAGTTCCTAGCGATGCACATTCTTAAATTTGACTTCTTGGCCGTGACACCCGATGGTCTGAGCCAGGTGTCACATTCGGTTTTTTCACCTTCATCCCTCCCCCTCCCCCTCCACAGAAGTATGAATTTTTAGCACCTGCGTTTAGCAGCTACTCGTTCGTCCAAAAACTTCCACGTGCGATTTGCTCCGGGAATGAGGGAGTTGCGCCAAGTATTATTTGGACAACTTCCATTTCCTCCGCCGCTATCCGTTACACGGCTTCTCTGCCACTGTCTTCTGTGCTGGCAGAACATCCACAAATTATATCCACCACAGCTTGCAGGATGAGAACAAAATATTTCACACAGTTATGGTATCGGTACGTAAACTGACAATTTTTTTTTGTAAACGGAACAGAAATATTCATGTAAAATTACAAATGTGTATATTTACAAGAAATAAAAACTGCACCACTACGAAACAGTGTTCGCAGTAATACTGAGTTCGGATTCTTTCCCGATAATTCATGCTTTGTGAAAATCTAAGACAAATTTTATCAAGCACTCACGCTTTTAGTTATACCTTTGAATATATATACTGTATAGAAGTCGCGAGTGGATAGGATTTACTCTACGTTTTTCAGAAGCTTATGATGAGCAGCTTGGGAACTTCACCGCTGCAGTGCACTGCCGTAACGCCCTGTATCGTCTTAGTTGTTATTTACACGTTAGAGCGCAGCGCTGTCGCCCGCTGTCATTCCCCGCTCCCCTCATCCATCATTCACTGCAGCTCAACGTCGTTCAACTTGAGGAGGAAGGGGTGTTTGAAGAGTTCGAGACTTGTCCGCTAGGGACCACCACAAGTCGATGCCCTAGAGATGGTGGCGATTGCGGCGGTGAATTAACCAACTACCTCAAAACCGTATTAGAAATGTTAACCTGGGCTGGCGACTTCTATACAGTATATATATTCAAAGGTTATACAGAGTTATTGTGCATTATTTGGCTGTTGGACAAAAACCTTAAATTTAAATTTTTTTTTAAAATTTTTTAGTTCATTCAGCGATAATATCTGGGTTTTTTTAAACTATAAGTTTATTTTATTCTTTTTAGTCTCAAAAGATAACTGCAAACATTATTTAATTTATAGGCCTACCAATTAAGACAAAGCATGAATAAATGACACTGGAATACCGTATTTCAAGTTTGGTAATGGAGTAGATTATTAAGGACTGAAATATATTCGCAGTTTCATCGACCTCTAGGATAGATTCCACAATCCTTTTTGTACTCGGGCAAATCACATCAGCTCATTGGCTACTGACTCGTGACACACGTTAATCTTGTGATCCGATACGTTCTTTGTTCATGGGTTTTTTATTGGCCCAGAGTCAATCAGGTTAACTGTGGTCCAATCACTGAAGCAGCATGAAGGTGAACGAGCTTGTATCCTAGCCTATCGCGAAATGAATCCGAATTTTTTTTTTCTAGTCTCTAGTCATAAGTACGCATCCCTCGTTGTTTCGAAGAACTTACCATCGCTTACAGAAGTTCTGTATTTGTAATAGTGCTGATAGTATTTTTTGTAATTAAACCGAAGCTACGGGTTTACAAATGATTAGAGCCACGGAATTTTCGCGCATTCATTTAGTCGCAAGCTAGAATGCAAACCTCCACACTGTCGCACTGTGTTCATGATTGGACCGCAGTTATCTGGACACGCCCCTCTACGACCGTGAGCCAACGATGTCCAGCTAAGAGAGAAGTAAGCGAATCAGGTAGTGCCAAATAACAAGGATAAAAATGTTCTCGCTAAGAAATCAACCAATGGGAAAGTAAACATGGGTCGAGCACACCTATAACTTTGAATTCTATCCTGAGGCCAGAGGAATCCGCGAAATTTCCGGGACTCTACAAATCATATGTTTGTAACTTTACAAACCTTTCTACTTTTACAAATAAAAAAAATACTTCAGCTCTAATTACAAATTGTTTTACTGTCTAGTAATCGTACGATCATTTCGTCCTTAATTCAACCTAGGCGATAAATCCGAACACAACTGCCTGGACTCAAAACAAACAAAACTCATACCATTTAATATTGTATTTGAAACCTCTCATTTATTTTATTGCTGCGGGAAGAATGCGCAATAATGTTTTTTTTAGAGACTCACTTTAATCCGTCCTCTGTCGAAACGTCCAGAACGGGACAACGCGGTAACTGATGCGTGACAGAATAATGACGCGACACAGTTCGAGACTTTTTTCCACGGTTGTTTAGTTTAATTACTTTTAAGTTGAATCCATATAACATCCACGGCAATTCTTCACCTCAGAGCCAATCGACGGAGGCAGTGATTTTTGCTTTGTGATTTGGCGACCATATGTAAGAGAATCACGAAACACAATGATTTAACACACAGCTTGTCTTGAAATCTTATTCGTGAAAAAATCACTGGTCGTACCAATCAAGCTTAAGTCCAAATGAGAGACGATTTCGTTTAATCGGAGATTATGTATTGAAAGTTCGTTTTATATCGAACCATAACATCGTAAACTCAATGAAATTTTTTTTGTTGAAACATGTAGCGAGAGTTACAAAGAACATTAGTCCAAAGCTTTAGTTGAGCCAGACAAACTCAAGTACAGTTACAATGTTACCTGCTTGTGGCTGTTTGAATAAATCTCATGTTTGGAACGAATACATTGTTAAAGTTTCTTCTCGTCGGTTGCGCTTGTATTGAGGTTGAAGGAAAACACAGAACTCATCGTTGAAAGAGCATTTTATATACTCCCATGTTAAGTTTTCCAATTGTGACTTAAGCACTTTTGCTTCTGATTATACACACGGAAATTTCGCGGAATATTTTAATCGCAACGTTAACAGCAAACATGTATACCTATCTATTTTTCTGATGATTGGATCACAAGTGTTTTGGACGCTCCCCTCCAATACTGTGGACCAGAAATACACAGTGCTTGAATCACATCGACCCATTCAAAATAAGGCGAGGTTCTGTATTAAGAAATGAGCCAATAGGAAAGCAAATGTAGGTAGAGCATACACAGAACTGTCAATTTTAGACTGACATAAAATGAATCCGCGAAATCTCCAGTCTCTGTTTATGAGGTACATAATTATTGCTCCAATCTGTCTAAAAACACCGGTTCCAGTCACCGACAAAGCAAATATTTACAATTTAAGGCTCGGTTTGAAACGCATTTTTGATTTTTTGTTCTTCGTTTTTCACCATTAATTTTATTAAATGGCTATATGTCTAAAATTTTAATTCTTTCCCCCCTTGTTTGTGTTGTTTCGCTACAAATATTTTCAACAGAAATTAACTAATCGCGCAAGTGAAGAATATTACGAAGACTTTTGTGCCTTTTTACACCCGTTATATTACACTAAGTGACTATCTGTAGATACCGGAAAAATTTGCGGTTTCAATAATCTCCAGGATATACTCTACGACTTTCCCCTGTGAAACGATAAATCCAACAGCAACAGGGGAAGTCGTAAGTTCAGTCCAAACTGTCAATTCGTTAAGTACTTGATCAAATTACACTTGCTCATTGGCTACTGACTCGAGACACCTGTTAACTGGGATGCTCCTGATTCGATACTTCTTTTGTAGACGGTTTTTCATTGCCCCAGAGTCGTTCAGATAAACTATGGTCCATTCACTGAAGCAGAAAAAGGCAAACGTATTTGGATTCTAGCCTATCGCGGAATGAATCCGCGAATTTTTTCGGCATCCAAATATCTGTTGTTTTTTTGCAGAACAATAAATCTAAAGGAGTCAAAATTTTAGAAATTGCCTTAAATGCTTAAATAAAAGTTGTGCAAAAAAAAAAAGAATCAAAAATCAACATATTGTGCTGAGATCGAGTCTTAAACTCTGCGTCGACAAATGGAAGCAAGCCTTCTGTCCCCGACTCGCTGCTGACGTAATCGCGCGCATTTACTATTCTTGAGGCCGCGGTGGTTCAAGGCGAGCCAGGTTATATTCCTAAAGGCCCGACACACGATCAGTCCGAACTGACAGTAGGAACTGCCGCGTGTGTGGACTGAGCAGTCAGAACTGATGGACTGGCGAACTGATAGCTTCCCATCAAATCGGACTGTGGGCTCGGGAGCCCTCAGTTCTGAACCGCCAGTCCAAACTGTAAGTCCAAACAATCAGTCCATCAGATGAGTGTCGTGGTAGACATCTTACTTTATACTTTTTGGTTCCTTTGCTTTTTTTCCTTTGTCTAACCAAAAGTGAACTGCAACTGCAACGTCCAAAGTATCTTCCATATTACCCGGTGAAACGATTCATCCAACAGCAACAGGGGGAGGCTTAAATTCAGTCCAAACTGTCAGTTCGTAATGTTCGGTACGAACTATACACCTGGACTGATGGCTTGTGGGGGCCTAAACGGGACCACGCCAGAGTATTTTTTTTTTTTGACGTGACAACGTCTAATAAATCGATGAACGCCGTATGTACGCACGAAAAAGGGTCCCGTTACGCACATTGTCCCGTTACGCTGTGTCCCGTTACTCTCATTGTACGCTTGCGCCGCATCTATCTCTCTTCCACTCGATTGGAACAACCATCGATTTGACTTTTTCGATGCACATTAAACTTGAAACACTCCCATTCGTTTCCTACTTTTCATATATTCGTCCTATCCTTAACAGTATAACACAGATTGGAAGAAGTTAAATAGCAAACATGTATAAAAGTTATAGTTAAAATAATCTCTTCGTTAAAGTAATAAACATATTTGAATTAATGAGTGCAAATAAAAGTAAATTTATCAATTAAATTGTAGATTTCATTTCACTCCTTCTTTGTATCCATATAAAATAGTGATAATTCAATAAAAATGATTCAATTTTATTCATAAAAGTATGCAATCATTTCATCAATGCTTTTTATGACGTTGTCACGTTAAACTATCGTCCGTAAACCGACTTTACAGACAATCAATTTTTTTTTTTTTTTTCGTTTCGCTAGTGTGGCGAAGCGAACGTTTCCTTGAGCAGGTAGGTTTTCTTGTGGTACTCCTGTTTCTCCCATTCACTCACTCCGTTCTGCTCCATATCTCGCCATCCCTCCGTGGTTCCATCGGTTAACGAGGTCGCTTGCGGATTGAACATGGTTCGAAGCCCGCTGTGACCTTGCGACGCCAGGCCACGCTATCCGGCGCCAACCGGCGCTTGTAGCACGCAATCGCCTCTGAATTGGCGCGCAGTTTCCACGTCGTGCATGGGGCAACTACATACGAGATTTCAACGGTCACCGTAACATTACGTGGCGGAGAAATTAAGATAAAGGTGTAATGGAAGTCCCTTGAGTGCTTCCATCCGGATATTTGATGCCTAAAAATAATCCCGAAAACAGGCATTTTATCCATTTCCCATTCTTCTGAAAACACAGTTTATAAACGCAATCTGGAAACAGAGGAACCAGTCCACCTTCGGCATGTTCTAAAATGTTTCTCGCGAACAGACACCGCCCTGGCGGCAGGAGCAGTTTCAAAGTCACGTGAGTTGCTTCCTGCTGAAGCTCTGCACACCACACGCGTGTGCGTGTGCCCGGGAACCAGGGGTGCCCACGAGTTGCGCCATTGAGAAAACATGTTTTTTTATTTGTGGGTGGGAGGAGGGGAGGTGTAAAACACTTGGGGAGGGAAAAAAGAAAATAAATAAATAAACTCAAAATATATTTATAAAAAAACATTATTAGTTGACATTAATTGCCCCTAAAGTGCATTAAAAAAACGATTTTGATAAACTAGTATTTCCGGGCTGGGACCTCCGGACCGCCTGGATGGAGGGGGAAGGATTGTTGGTGTAAGAGAGTGAGAGGGGGGGAAGTGCGCCTCCATCACCGGCGGAGCCTGGCAGCTGGCCTGGCACCCTGGGCAGACAGGTGCGAGGCTGGCGAGGCTGGCGAGGCTGGCGTGTTTCGGGGCTCGAACGCGGCTCCCCGGTAGGGTATTGGGGAGGGGTGAGGAAGGGTAGAGAGTGTGCGCCCGGGGACGGGTCGATGCAGCGCCACCCTCCCCCTCCCCTTTCCGACAGGGTTTGGTGAGGGGGCGGGGGTTGTCAGCCACGTGTCTCTCCGCGCTGGCCCGCCCGCTTCCAAGGTCAGAGACGTGACCGCTGGGGTACCCCGCGGGAGTGTGTGTTTGTGTGTGTGTGTCTTCCGCGCTCACGGCGGCCGTGAGGATTGAAGGGGGAGGGGAGGGGAGGCGTCGCGCGGGCGAGTCCACAGCCTCGAGAGCTGCGGAATTCGCGCGTTCACATGAAATCAACTACTGTATTCACTCCACAACAAGTGTCCGCAGTAATTCTGGGTTCGTGTTATTACCCGGCCACTCACTCCAGTAATTACATGAATAATTTTCAAAGTATTAACTGCGCACATCAGTATGCGTGATAAAACAAATTGAAGTCAACTTGTTGAATATTTGAATATCTCTTCCATGGGTAAAAAAAATATATATATATATATATATATATATAATGCTTGAATGAAACATCAATTAAAATATAAAATTATCAACCAATTTTCATAAAATCAAATACTCAGTATTATCTCGAGAAAAAAAAAACGTATTTCATTCATACGAAAATAACCATAGATATGTGTTGTACAAATTTACAGTATATTTCTTGCAGTATTACAAACTATTTATTGGGCAATTGGTTTTCGAAAGGAATCTTTTGTATAAGTAGAGAAAATATTTTATTTATTTTGTGTAGGACTTTGGATTTTATAATGTCCAACCAGGTAATTCGGGGTTCCTTACACAGGATATATATATATATATATATATATATATATATATATATATATATATGTTCCTTACACAGGATATATACATATATATATACACATACATATATATAATTTAATATTAGTGGTTTAGTGCAAATACAACACTAAAATACTAAGCGTAATATGGTACTTTAGGAGCAATTATTGTTAACTGATGAAATTGTTTTGGTTTTGTGTTTTTTTTCCTAAACACCCCCCCCCCCCCCCCCCCCAAGCAAGTGTTTAAAATCTCTCCACTCCCCCTTCACTATTTTCTCAATGGCATCACTAGCGCCATTCTGTTTCCCCCCCCCCACCCCTGGGCGGCTCTGTACAAGAGAGTGTGTGTGTGTGTGTGTTCCGAGCTCACAAAGGGGCGTGGTCGGGCGAATCCAAAACCACGACAGCTGGGGGGTAGGGGGTTGTGTGTGTTCGTGTTAGGGTGGGTTTACGTTACGATCGAAAATGATAAACGGGCCAACCGGGCATTTGCCCAGAGCGCTAGTTTTTGAGGGACGGGAAAAATAAGTATTTCTAACGTACTGTAGCTATTTTATTTTCAAAAATATATTTAAAATCATACGATTTAACTCACAGCAAAGCTTAGTATTTAGTTGCATAATATGCTATTCTAAAACTGATGATAAATAAACTTGAATTTATAAAATGTTATGATGTTTGGGGAAAAGTGGAAAAGAAAAAAAAAGGGGGGGGGGGGGGCTAAAAATTATATGCTCATAACGCTAGCTACCTGCAATCGGAACATAACCTGTACGCCAATGAGCACGCAGCCTTGCCATACAAGCGGAATTTTTGTAAATGTTGGTATCGTATTCTTTTCGAAATGAGTTTCAGTTATGAATCGTTGCCGATTGATAATTTGTTGAGTGTGACATTCTTATCCACGATGAAAAAAAATTTGATACCAGAGCTCGTAGCCCAGATTTCGCATACAAATCAGAATCACTAATATAACAACAAATTTAATCTATTCCGAGTCAACACAAAACGGCTGTAAAGTAAAACCTATAGCCTATTCAAGCGTTTGTGAATACATTTTTATAGATTCGCATGACAGCAAAAATTTACCAGGAACTTTTTATAACTATCAGTTCTCGAAATCATAAAACAAATTAAATTTTCCGATCAGAGCTTTTTTTCTTCTAATTATTCTATTGTTTATTAACATGATACTAATAATTCATTATATCATACTTCGTTATTCGTGATATATCATAACCTGCTTTCTGAAAGGACCCATTATTTCTTGCATTAATTTTTTTTTTTAATTACACTGTGCTCTCAGTTGTGCTTTCCACAGTTTTTAAGGTAAAAATATTAAATGTAAAAATTTATGTTGATTCTTAAAGTCAACAGCTGATTCGCGCACGACCCGTCACGACTTCTACATGACAATCGAAAACCACTACATTTGTACACACATAGAGTCATGTCTCAAACACACGACTAATTCTTGAAGTGGCTAGGCTTCTGTGTTGTGGCCGCGTTCGCGTACAGCCCAGAAGCCAAGCTACTTCAATGGTCGCGAAAACCTGCGATCATTATTGACGACTAATTTCTAGGGACGGGAAAATTCGCGGTTTTGATGGCCTTCAGGATAGACTACAAATTCCCCTGTACACTTGGGCAAAAAAACGCAAGTTCATTGGCTGCTGACTTGTAAGTCGTCTCAGCTGGTTTGTGTGTGATTCGATCCTTCTTTGGTTGAGGGTTCATAATTGGTTGAGATTCTTCCAGATGAACAGTAAGCCAATAGCAAAATCATCTAAAAGGTATATGTATTTGAATTCTAGCCTATCGCCGAATGAATCCGCTAATTTTTCCGGTCTCTACTAATTTCATATTTCTTAATTTTCAACCGTAAACCAACCTTGAGAGCCCGCTTGCCAAGCAGTCGGGAGACAGACGGCGTGCTGTGGCGTGTTTGAAGTCACTTTCTACCTCACTGTCGCCACATCGTAACACCCAAAATACTGCTGCTTGACCACGCTCGGACGATGGTTAGTACGTATCAGACATTTCCACGTTCAGGCCGGGCTCCACAAGGCATGTTGAATTTTTTCCTCCATTTTTTTTTCTCGTTGCTACACACAATAAAAAATTGGCATACTTTTACAAAAGATTCCTTTGGAAACCAGTTACCAAGAAAGATATTGTAACTTTGTACAACACATAGCTATGGATATTTTTTGTATATAATTATGAAATATGGATTTTTAAATAATACGGAGTATTTTTTTTAAAAATTGGCCCATAATTTTATATTTTGATTGATGTTTCATCTAAGCTTATTTTTTTTAATCAATGGAAAATATATTCTAATATTTAATTGTGGGACTTCGTTATGTTTATTAATGTGCGCAGTTAATACTAGAAATATATTCAGGGAACGGTTTGAAAATAACTTTAATTATTGGAGATACTGGGTCAACACAAAGCATAAATGCATGGGTAAGAATCTGCGAACACTATTTTGAAATGATACAGTAGTTTTTATGTAAATGAAAACAATTTTAAAATATCTGTAATTTAACATTTTTCGTTTACAAAAAAAAACATTATGTCAATATAACAGTATACCTCTCTTGCATTTGATGTTCTATCGCAAATATTTTCAACGGATATTCACCAAGTTTAATATAATGGTTGTAAAAAGTCCAGCAAGTATTCGTAAATTATATCATTTGCGCGACGTTTCACAGCCATGATATATTACACCAAGGAATATCTGTCGAAAATATTTGCTGCAGAACACCAAATGCAAGAGAGATATAGGGTTAAATGTACAGAAATAGCCTTTAAATAGCCTAACAGTGATGACGATAAAAATTTAAAAAAAATTCACACGGCTTGTGAAATCTAGCAGAAAGCACAATCACAGGACATTTTTCTCTGTGTCTCCTGCAAGCATGGCGCACACAGTCAGTCGGACGAAGAGCGTCTTCAGGCGGAGACCATGCATTGCCTCTCGCACTATCGCAATGTCCGCCAAATCGCTTCAAAATCAAACTTGCACGAGAATAATTTGTCGAGGAACGACATCACCGGTAACATCATCACTTCTTTGATTGGATTAGCTGGAAGGCACTCGAAGTCCCAAAGTTGCTCACTGCACAGAAAGGGAAACATTATTATTGGCGTGCAACAATTCATAGACGTCGCCATACAAAGAGTGCCAACTGGAAGAAGAAAAAAATTCTGAGAAACATTCGAACGGGAAACCAGTGGATAGTGGGTGAATCATTGTCTTGTTGACACTTCTGCATAGGTCGATTCCGTTAGTAAAATTTGCTGGCTGCTCGCTACGAACAAAGGATGTGACCAGTGGCGTAGCAGGCGGGTGGTAGGGATGGCCCCTGCCCTGGGCGCCGGAGCAGGGGAGGGGGGGGGGGGTGGGTGGCTGCAGCGACGGTTTCGCGGTTACCTTTGAATATATATACTGTATAGAAGTCGCCAGCCCAGGTTAAAAATTCTAATACGGTTTTGAGGTAGTTGGTTAATTCACCGCCGCAATCGCCACCATCTCTAGGGCATCGACTTGTGGTGGTCCCTAGCGGACAAGTGTCCAACTCTTCAGACACCCCTTCCCCCTCCTGTTGAACGACCTTGAGCTGCAGTGAATGATGGATGAGGGGTGCGGGGAATGACAGCGGGCGACAGCGCTGCGCTCTAACGTGTAAATAACAACTAAGACGATACAGGGCGTTACGACAGCGCACTGCAGCGGTGAAGTTCCCAATATGCTCATCATACGCTTCTGAAAAACGTAAAGTAAATCCTATCCACTCGCGACTTCTATACAGTATATATATTCAAAGGCGGTTACTCAACGCTCCCCCCTCTGTTTTAATTCAAGAGGGGGCGCCATTTTCAAGTCTGCCCAGGGGCGCCAGTCGCCTTAGCTACGCCACTGTCTGTGACCGAACCAAGTGAACAGTTACATACTTTCGACCCCAAGTACTTCACTATTTGATGTTTAACAACTTATCTCTTGGTAGGAGTAATTTCACGAATGGAAAGGAAGTCGCATGGAACTAAAATGTAACCACGGTGCTGCCATCTGTGGCGGATGGTGCAATACAAAGTTCACAAAACAAAAGGGAAACTTTATAGTATGAAATGTTTAGTAATTTTAACAAGATGGACAGTATTTTAATAAAATTCCTTGTCGAAAATCAGGTGCAAATCGAGGGTTTAGTATTTTCTTCAAGCTTTTTTTCGCTTTTTATCTGAGCCGTTGGCGTTTCATTATACTGTTTAACGAACGATTCGATAGTCGACGTAGCGGCTTCGGCAGCGAATTCTAGCGGCGGGTGCGGAAACTAACTCTCGGCATTGTTTAAAAGAATTGTACATTGAATTTCGAGTCCGTTTTTCGCATTATAATTGTATTTGCAACATGAGAACTCAGGAATTTACTCTTTTACCGAGGTTAGGTGTTACACATCTCTAGCGAGTTTTAGAAGTCTCGCTCACATTTAAAAAATTTTAAATAATTATATATAAGCCGATTTTAATCAGCCGATCAGCCGATGCTAATTCCTTCGATGGAAGATTTGTTCTGTCTTTAAGTTTAACATTTCACTGACATCTACTGATTATGGCTTGTTTTCTGTGTGTTGTCTATTCATCTTTCCTTGTCTGTTCTCCCAGTACTATCTATGTCATGCAGTGCAAACTAGCAATGACTAGAGACCTGTAAAATTCGCGGATTCATTTCGCGATAGGATAGAGTCCAAATACTTTTGGCATTATTTTGCTTCAGTGATTGGGCCACAGTTTATCTGAAGGACTCCGGCCACTCTGGGCCAATGAACAATCTTTAACAGAAGAATTAGCGAATCACGATCATTCCAGTGAACAGATGTTACGAGTCGGTAACTAATCAGCAGATGTAATTTGCACGAGTGCATAGCGGATCATAGAGTCTATCCTTTAGGGATTTGAAATCGAGAATTTTACAGGTCTCTAGCAATGACGTATGCCCAAAATAATAATTTAAATCAATCTTTGCGTTTGCAAGAGTCATTTTTAAAGAACAAATAAATTTCCTCTTTAAAAATGTTATTAGACAGATAAAACTTTTTTTGAATTATTACAAAAAAAATTGATTTGAAAATAGTAATTTTTCACGCTATTACAAACAATTATAGAAATATTTTTAGTTTCTATCTTTGTTTCGTAAGTTACGATAACAAGTATTTGCTGAACGTTTCTTATAAACAAGATTGAACATTTTTTTAAATATGTTACTCTTGGTCCAATATAAACTGGATATAATTTTACAAATTTTTTTTTGTTTCTAAAGTGTTCAATCAAATTTAACCAACAAAAAACTTTTTAAAATGGCAACGTTTCTTTGGTTGGAAGTACGTGAGAAGTACTAAACAGATTCTTTACACAGAGAGAAAGGTGTGTTTGAGACAAACAAATATTTGTTTGTATATGGCAAAACAAATATTTACTTGATCTAACAAAATTTTTTGTTGACCATACTAAATTTTATGCGTAACATAATTTCTTTTGTACCCCTAACAAAATATAGTGTTGAGTTGACAAAACCATCTTGCTCGGTCAACCAAATCTTTCCTACAGCAAAATATTTGCTTGAATCAACCGTGTATACAATGGCGAAAAATTAAAATTATAGCACCAAGAAGACATTAGTTTAGAGAATGCAATTTAAGCTAAGCAATTATATAGGCCAGCTATTCCAATTTCTTTTTCGGCTTACTTTTGGCGGAACCTGAATCCCTTCGAAGAAACTTATTTGACAATAATTGCGAAAATTCTAAACAAAATTTATTTTATTTACACCTTATTGTTAAAGACCTCTGATAGCTAATAGTTTGCATGTTGTAATGTTCGATAATAATACGCCACACAGTGATTTTAAGGTTTGACAGGTGATTTGGTACAGTGTTTCCATACCTCTACTCATGAGTTGAGAGAGTATAGTACAAACTTATAGTAGGCCTACTTCTTTAATTCTGTGCTGTTTTTAAAATTTTTAAATAACTCCGTAGTATAACTATAGTTATTTTTTATTAATCGTTTTATCAATTTAAAAAGTTTTTTAATTAATGGTTTTTGAGGAACTTAAATGATAATTTATATTTCAAACCCAGATCATAGAGCATGTAATTGTGTGGTGTACAGATTTGAATATTAAACTTTTTTGTGTGGTATTTGACACAAAACATGTAATTTTTAAGATAAAATTCATAAATAAATAAAAATTGGCTTTTGTACAAAGCTTAGAAACCTAAGATTAGCAGGGCTTTAAGAAAATTGAATTTTATTATCCTAAATATCGTTTTATAATGAACATAAAGAATTTCACGACCTACAACGGCTACAATCAAACGGTTAGTTCAATATCGATGTCATGCCTTCAATTCAAGTTATGATTGATTTATAAATTTTCCTTTTAATGTTTCAGAAAACGTTGAATCATAATTATTGAAATGATAAACCCATTATCAACTATAGATCAGGATTCTAAAATTCGCAATTTCGATGGCTTTCAGGATAGACTGTGGAGTCCTCTGTATACTCGGGCAAATAACGCCAGTTCATTGGCTGCTGACTTGTTAGACGTCTCAACTGGTTTGCCTGTGAGTCGAGACGTCTTTGGTTGGGGGTTTCTAATTGGCCCAGAGTCGTCCAGATGAACAGTGAGCTAACAGCAGAAGCAGCTTAAAGACATTTATATTTGAATTTTAGAATGTCGCGAAATGAATCCACGAATTTTTCCTGTCTCTAACTGTAATTGAATTATTAATTCAATTTAAATCACGGTAAAAAGAATACGAAGTCAAAGATGCAAACGAATTAAGGAAACCACCTCTTAAGCTCGCCCAGTGTTACCAACGCATGAACGTTTGAGCAGGTCGGCTGTGACCTTGGTCCGGCGATTGAGGAATGGAGACGCACATTCACACACAGAGAGCTTAGGCTGGGTTCACAATTGAAAAAATAACAGTAACAGTAACAGTAGGTCGTGTTCATAGGATATGAACGCCATGTTTCCTAACCTAACGATTCACAATAGCGGAAAGTTGGTCGTGTGCATGGGAGCGAGGTCGTGCGCATAGGAGTGAAATGAATATATTTTATTTCGGTCGCGTACGCATGGCACAACAGCCAATGGGAGAAGAGCAGGGTGCTTTTTTGGCGGGACTAGAAATATGTTTATATTTATTAACCATATTGTAGTAAGAAAATGTCGAGATAATAAAAGTATTATCGTTATTTTGAAAGTTAATATGTTTATTTACTAACACTGCTAACAGATGTCGCATAGTTCGCGAAATTTCATTGGCTGAAATTTAACAGTAAGAATTCAATTGTGAACCGATTTCGCAGTTCGCACAGGTCGTGTGCACAGGTCGTGTGAATGGCTTGCTATGCACTCGCTTAATTTTTTTAATTGTGAACCCAGCCTTAAAGTTCACAGGGATGAGAGCCACGCCCGAACAATTCCGATGTTCTCCGAAGTTTGCCGAGCGCTCGTGAAAAAACACTATATTCCAAGTATCTGTATGTTTTTTGGTCATAGAGTATTTTAAACTAGTTAGTTGTAAGGCGCCTAGATGCCTGTTGAAAAATGACGAACATACCTAACATAAACTCTAATTAAATAAACACGAAATATTAATTAAAAATCCAATTTATTTTTAAAATTGCGCAAATGAAAATTATTTCTGATATATAAAATTTAAAAAAAAAAAAATTTGTTTTTAATGAAAAACCTCTTGAAAAAATACATTGCGTGTTAATTGTCTCTGGGCATTCAGTAATCTTCCTTGCTGTGGATTCGATTCAATATATACCAGGATGGCAACCAAATTGGCAGTGCTATTAGTATGAAGGTGCTCAATTGAATAGAGTTCGCAATAACATTAGCATGCTACAATTCGAATGTGCAGTGACATATCTTTGCGATCAATTTAATCCTATCATTAGAGATGGAAAATTGACACAACATTTGCAAGTTGAGGCCAACAACTTGAATTATATTTAGCAGATGTACGCGGCCGAAACGTGGCAAACTAAGCCACGGCTTGCTACTTTATCGCTGAAAAATGCTGAAACTATCGGCCTCGTCAAAACATGACGCTACGCCCCCATGCATATTATCTTTGCGCCACGGACTCGGCAGCAATGCTAGGAGAAACAGGTTAGCAAAGAACAAAGAAAATGTTACGCTGTAAGCGTATGAAAACACATGTTTCATACAGTGTTACAGAGTCAGTGATGAGCGTATTTATATTTTATATAACACTAACCTAATCTAACCTAACGTAACCTAACCCAACTTTCATTTTAGTTCCGATGAACTAACCTACCGTCCCAAAAAAAAATCGCCAGTGATTTGTAAACATCCAATCTCGGTAACGAGTAATTCATGTGTTCTCATGTTGTTCGTGTTGCAAATAAATCTTTTAATACGAAACTCGGACACGAATTTTATACGTAGAATATTTAAAAATAAGGCCGAGCACCATAAATATACCTACTAGCATTAAATATAATATGCAAGTCCGGCTACTTGTAATTACTTTTTACAATGATAATTTAGTTTACCAAATATATTCCAGGGTAGTCTCACTATCATGAAATTACATTTGGCACAACGAGACGATTGGTATGGTCTCTAATGTTTTACGAAAGTGACTATATACGGGTTTATATTGCTGCGCCTAGGTCCGCCATCTTGACGAATTCGGCACCGTGGACACACATTTCCGTTCATTCGACTTCATTTCAATACCTAATTGCCGTATGATGTTTACACGACACTAAACAACTTTTATTTACTACACTGGCCGGTCCCAACCTAACCTAACATTTACTTCGGCAAACTTCGGATCTGTTCGGGTTGTGGTCGTGGCTTTCATCCCGGTGAACCGCGCATGGACGTTCTGTCGCTCGCGTCTCCGCACTGCGCATGCGCAGACGAGGTGCGCGCGACGGGGCTTAGCGTCTCTCCTGCGGTACAGCCGAGACAATGGTACGCTAACTGAAACTAGTGGCACGCTGCCGACAAAACAATGGGACACAGCGGAGCCACGTACTACTTGGCGGATTCATTGCGCAGCAAAGTACACACAACTAGAGGTGTAAAAGTAACGAAAAAAAAGCGTACCCGCATGTATTCGTTACTATAACAATTAGTACTCGTTACTATCGTATCGTTACGTTACTCGTTACTTCTGATACTACATAGCATGAAATGTTATGTTAGAGCAACGAATCGAGTCGTATTGCGTACGCGTACAGTATGACGTCGCGGCGTCGCAACATCCGTAATTTGTAGAAAACATACATTACATACCAAACTGCGTAAGGTGCATTTTTTTCCCTTCACTTTTCCGTATTTTTAACCAGACTTGTGTTCAAGTCATTCTAAATTTAATTTGATTTAATAGGTAAAGTGTAGAACTACAAGTGAACTGTTCCATATTACGAAAAATGCGAGTAACGAAATGCATTCGTGTGTAACGTTTCGTTATTCGGTACTAGATGGCGCACCCGTTACTCAGCACCGAATATATGCGGTTTGCTACAGCTCTGCACACAACACACATCTGCTTCGCGCCGAGGTTTGGACTACAGTGCTCATGACGACACTAAACCAGTTTTGATCAAGGGCGAAGAAGAGGTCACGCAATCACGTGTGACCCGCCAGATGACGTGACCTTGTCATCGACCAGTGGCCACTCTTAAATTACAAGTGTGTCTAGCCTGGAGCGTGGAAAAATTCGCGAAATAATCTAGGCTCTAATTTTATTAGAGGAAAATAAGTCTACATACACACAACACACACACACACTCGTACATAAACAAGTCAATGTGATTTGTTCACTGGCTGCAGCCACGTTTTACTCTCGATCCGGATCGAAAATGATTGTCGGATCATATGAAATAATTTTATTGAATTGTTTGAATGCAGCTGCCAACGATCCAACGAATAACACATTTAAAAGTGCAATGGTAAAATTTTCATCATGTCGCCAAGTATTACCGTGAATTTCGCAGCTGTCTAGTAATTCTGTATAAAGTTGTAGAAGTAAAATACCATAAATTTAAATATAGAATAATTATAGCTACAATATGATACTACTTGTATCAATACACAGAGTTACGTGTTATGATTAAAAAAAAACTACCGAAATGTTGATAGTTATTTATAGTGGTAGATGCAGACGCCCGCAAAAGTGAAGGAGGGTTACTCGTTCGGAAACCAATTTTTACTTCTTATTCATTTTACTCATAAAAATGTAATTTTATCTCGTTAATATTGTAATAAAAAAATTTTGAGAAAAAAAAAGAGGTGGGAGAGAACGGGAAGCTCTGAAATTTTACCTTGGAGTCACCGCTTGTTATTTGGAATTTAGATTACTATCTGTGCAACGTATCTTTTTTCCTTTTTTTTTTTTTTTCAAATTTAACAGTTCTCAAAATAGCAGTATCAAAGGGTCTACATTGCCTTCTGCCACTGTTGCTCTGTCAACAGCTGTTTGTAAACAACTTCATATGATGGTCAGTGGATTGGGTCTTGAAATCATCTAAACTTTTGTAAATACCAATTTTAATGAGCGATTTGATTAGTTTTCATTGGTGACGCATATAATAACATATCTATAAATACATTTAACAAGTGTTTAAGATAAAATACGTATTTACAATCCAGCCACTTCAATTAAGATTTTCGTACGTAAACATAACGTCATGTGTTGCTTTGCAAGTGACATTTGGAAATGGATGGCATCACTGTACAACAATAATTCTCGCTCGTGCAAAGACTGGTAAATAACATGTTCCTTTATAAAAATAACTGATTTCAGGTTTTCAAATGATTGGGTCTTGGAATCATCTAAACTTTTGTAAATACCATTTTGAATGAGCGATTTGATTAGTTTTCATTCGTGACGCATATAATAACATATCTACAAAATACATTTTACAAGTATTTAAGATAAAAATACATATTTACAATCCAGCCACTTCAATTAAGATTTTTGTGCAAAATAAAATTCGCCATCTTGAATGTCCTTGACGTTGGCCGCCATCTTGGACATCTTAAAGGTCCATCTCGAGGTAGAAAGCGGAGATCATGGCCATTAGGCCAAGAGATAACCTATATGTTAGTGTCAAGTATTGGTTAGGACGAGTTGTTATGTGACACAGACTGTACTAGGCGTTCGCGTGATGGCGAATGGTACACGAGGCTCGATTGTGGTGCCGGTACCGTGATAACGGTACGTAAGATAATTCAGGGCGTGGATGTTGCTGGGGGGTTCACGGTTGATGCGGGCGAAAGAAGGGCGATAGCTACAGGTGATAGCTGCAGGCATGAATGGGAGTGTCGTCATGGCGACTGTCCGACCCCGCGCTCTCTCTCTCTCTCTCTCTCTCTGTCTCTCTCTGGCGTTGCGATGGCGAGCTTCGATTGTTGGCAGCGGTGCGCTGTTGCCAGGTTTCCGCCACCTCCCGCTCCCCTCAGCGATGCGTGACGCCGTGAAGCCTGGTTCACACGGACAGAACTCGTTGTTCCGATGTTTGCGTGAATGCCCGACGGGTTATTCCCTAAAATTTGCCAGTTAACAACACCGGGCCTTATCTTTCATCTTCTCTTAACGACATCCATAACTTGGTATTCTTCAAGACTAAACACCGTTGTTAACGAAGTATAAGTTAAGGTCAGAGTTTTTGGTCACACAGTATTTTGGCATCCTTGACATAACTTTTGTATCCAAACAGCCATGGGTTAAAAAAAAAAATCAGTTATCAAATAAATAACACATTTCTTTTTTCGCAATGATTATTGACTTTTCTTAGCCTAATAAAAGCCACAGTTTTTTGAAACCCAGCAAGTCAAATAATAAAATTAATTTGAAATGTAGGTACGTAGGCTACCTGCAAAACCTAATATTTGGTTAGCGAAGACTTTAAAGGTTTCTTCCTGTTCATAAGCTATCTTTTACCGTTTTCTTGCAAGTATTCCTATTATACATAGAGATAGATACGAACTACCTGTATCTACAATAATATGATAGTAATTATTAATATAAAAATGTATCAGTGAAATTTCTTATTTGGTAAAATATAAGGTATCATAGTTGCGGTATATATATGATAGAAAAACTAATCACAAGGTAAATATTAACTATCGTGAGTTAACACTCAATTTATTGATCTATTTTTAAAATTTGAGCTTCAGTGAACAATATAATTAAATCTTGAAATATGTTATTATCTTTGAAAGATTTTTGCGATGGGAGTGCATGACTTGTTGTAAGCTTTTGGGCATACGCCATTGCTAAAGCACATGTATGTCTGTAGAAGAAAACTTCAACAATCACAAAAGAGAAAAAAACACGAATTAAGCAAAAAATTGCTGTTGTCAACAGGATATAAACACCACATAATATTCCATAACAGGAATATGGTCACAAACAAAGAAAAATAAAGAAAATGGACTAACAGAACGAAAAAAAAAAAAAACACAAATGATGACAGCACAAAAATATTGAACCCAAAAAAATTCAGCACAACACTTGAAACGAGACAAAAACACAGCAAAACGAAAAGACGAAACAAACACAATAGTTTTCCAAAAAATAGAAGAGAACGAAAAAAAACCCACAAATGATTACAGCACAAAAATATTGAAACCAAAACCAAAACCCAAAACCCAAAATATGTGTCAGTAACATGTGCTTAATCGTTTGTGTTTTACATCTTATTTAACCTTACTTTTGTACATTTCATTTCATCAGTCCGCCATTTTACCTCGATAGTTCAGGTCAGTAGCGAGTTAACGCGATGTCACCGCAGGGCATAGTGAATAGCCCCGAGAATATTTAAGGTCAATTAGTAGCATGGCTACTGACCTTAACTTCGAGATAAGGTCAGCCCTGAAAGGTTAGAGAATAAACCCCCCCTGGAATAGCAACCGAGCGTTATTGTGAAACATGCGCTTTTTACCCGCGCTACAAACGAAAATAAACGATTATTTGATAAGATTTCATCGCCGTTACTTTAGCACCACACACACACATACGTAAGGCCAGTGATTTTTCGCGAAGATATTTCGAGATAAGCTGTGTGTTAAAATAAAACTGTATCGTCACCCGTGTTTCGTGATTGGTTGAGATACTTCCAGGTACACGCCCACTGTCGGCTCACGAATCACAGCAATTCCGTGCGAAGGCAAAGGCGTTATAAATGGCCTGGCCATAGTAAGACACTTGAAAATGTTTGTTTTCGTGTCGTATATTTCTTAGTTATTTTCCCTGCCAGCAAAGTTTCGTTTAGATAAATACTTTCTGTAGCTTTTACATTAACAATATTTTCTTTTTTCTTTTAATAAAAAAAACGCTTTTAACTTTTATTTTTATACAGTTAAAAGCTAAATCTCACACGCTATGTTGGTAATTTCGGTTTCTTGTCATTAATGGTACTTAAAGACTATTTATGTAAATTTATTTCTATGGCGCTATTACATTTTATACCGGGTTGCCAATTTTTGTGACATTTTACTGGCATAACAAGCACTTAGTAAGTATCCAATAGCAAAATTTGTGACGAAACATAAATTGAAGAGGATAAATTGAAGCTAGACTATCAAATAAGATAATGTTATCAACAAGATTGACAATACAGAAACATTTGACGAGTTTTCCTGGCACTGGTACGGATTGAGCGTCCGTCGCGTGAGACAAAAAAAAAAAAACAATCATACAGCATATTTTGAAAGACGTGTTATAAAAAAAATATTTGAATGGCATAACAGTCATAATATATTTTTTTTTTTTTCGTTCAGACGTGAAAGTTTTCTAATGCACCGAATTACTCTGAACTATACGATTAAGTCACGAAGAATTAAATAAAAAAAATTGTTGGTGTACGAAAAAAAAAGTTTTAAAGAGGGAGGGGGATTGCGCTCCACCTTAAACTACCCTTAGTTGATTTTAAATTTGGATTTCACAACGAAGCACTCTTAGGGCAGTGACAGGAACCCATGGCCCGGGGTGGGGGGTTTATTTTGGGCCCACTAAGGCTCGACCAGTGACTTGCCACCCTAACAAGCACACCGTAAATTTTTTTTTCGTAAAACTACATGCAGAAAGATTAAGCAATTTTACATTTTTTGTCGTGTGAGTTCGAAAAACTAACGCAGTTGGTGTACATTGAAACAAATGTGTCGAGAAAACCAAATTGTGATACAGGCTTCGGTTTCAATATTGACCTTTTATTACAATAACTAATGAGTTAAATTACACATTTGGACGTGGAGATGAAATTAAACCTACACACAGTGTAAACTTAATCAGTATCCTGTTTTTTTCCCCAGCGCACTGTACTTGTAGGCACGCACATACGTCACTGTAAAATTACAAAATATTGGTCAGAGTAAATTTACTACTTACTACCAAAGAAATTGCAAAAAAAAAAAAAAAAAAAAAAAAAAAAGCGTTTAACAATTTATACTGACGAAATCCAATTTAACTTACATTAAGTTAGGAAAGCGGTATTCCCAAAACTTAAAGATCTAGAAATGTGAACAATGGCGACGCTCGCTGGTGCTTCTAGCGCGGTGTCGCCTCAAGACTGACGTGCAGTCTTCTCGTCGCCACAGGATAACTGTGAGATCACTTGGCGGAGAAATTAAGATAAAAGAGTAACGCAAGGCCCTTGGGTGCTTTCAATAATCTGTACCGGCTTAAAAAAACTATTCAGAAACACTCTTTTTAACAATTTTTTTACTCTTCTAAAAATACAATTTAAAAATACGAAAACAGAAATACTTGTCCGCCCTAAGCATATTCTTTAATGCTTTTCTGTAATAGGCACCACTTGGATATTTTGAGAAGTTTTTAAAATGCGTGCGTGTGTATATATACCTACACACATGTGTGTGTGTGTGTGTGTGTAGGTATATATACACACGCACGCATTTGTGTGTGTGTATGTGTGTGTGTGTGTGTGTGTGTGTGTGTGTGAGCTAAGCAGGCTTCAGGAACGAGCTTCAGGAACGAGGAAGGCAGATACACTTCTTGAGCGAGATTGCAAATGTTTTAATTGCGATGCTGTACGCAATCTCATCGGATGTTTTATAAACTCTTGGTGTAATTCAATGCTCCACGAGTGTGTTTTTTTTTCTTCCGACAACGAAACCACCAGCGGTAGCCCTGCATTACGCAACACGCGATTGCGCAGCTAATTATAAATCGCCGGCTGGAGCCAACGTCCGTTCCGAATCTCAGTCGAATAGAGTACTGCGCAGTGCGAGAAGCTAGGTCACACCGCAGCCATATCTTTGAACTTAGCCTTGTTTAGTTATCACATATTTCCTGCTAATAAACGCGACTGATAAAGTGTTCCCCCCTCCCCTACCCCCGACAACAAAAAACAAAAAACATAAAATTAATTCTTCGGTGGAAACGTGATGCTGTAATCACAATAGCGATATGATCACAACGCGACGGGCGCGACAAACGCGACGCGAATAAAATAATTTCCTAACCAATCACATTCGACTCATCTGATAGCACGACAAAATTTCGTGAACGCGATAGAATTTCCTACTAGACTTTATTTTCTTGTTCTGTTGCGACACAGTCGCGAAGTTACTAAAATGAGCGTAATTATATATATATATATATATATATATATAATGATGCTTGAGCTGGTGCATTGGCAATGAAATCCTTATTCGTGCATTATTTGGGAGATTTTTATTGCCACTAATTTCGCTTGTGAAATCTTTTAATATGTTTACCTACAATGGATTTTGTTTTTCTGAATAAATATTAAATTTTGATGAAGAATTTTTTTTTTTTTAATCAGGTCCATCAAAACAAACTTGTAAACATCGATGGCTTAGTGCAAATATAATGGATAATAATAAATAGTCTTTGGTTAAGTTTTTTGCAGGTTTACTAACAGCATATTCACAATAATGCAGTATTTTACTGTCTGTCGCGCTATTGTGTTTACAGCATGATGCGAATACAAGACATGACACAAGTTCGTGGGTTAGGTACTTCTTTAAGTTACTCCGATTGTTAGAACTGTTTACTTGAACAAGTGAAGTGATAAAATTAAAAATTGCTCTGAAGTAAACATTGTTCATTTAAGAGCTACATATATGGCTAGTTCTTATAGTGAAAGAATTTTAGTGCGCTCAAATCATAGCTCCTTAGTATTTAAATATTTCTGATTTATTTTAAATCTGGAATAAGGAACTAATTTGCTTCTATATGGGCACTGAAATTCATCTAGATTCGAAAATATCTTTTTTGGAGAAAAATGCCTAAACATGAGCAAAATTGTCACTTTCCTGTGGGGCGATTTTACAAAACGCAAGTTTTCTACCGACATAATACGTAAAGTAAGACATATAAATCAAAGAGATTATATCTAATCATTATAACAATCAATAAAACTTTGCTAAAACGTAAAAAGAAGTGGCGTGTCTCCCTAATTTTAGTCGATTTTTCATCATAGAATAGGGGCGACACAAATTGTGCATCACATTCCTGTCAGCTAAAAACATGTGAAGAATACCAATAAACTGAATAATGAGCGCTGTTGCCAGATTTCGGAGACAAAGTAAGTAGTAAAATAAGGTCACTGCCGCTTAAAGTACCGCCTAACAGCCAATCAGACAGTCGCCACGAAGATCTCGTCGACCGCAGACGTGTTATTCGGGTCAGACAACTTCCCATACGTGTATGGTATGTATTTACGTAAACAATATTTGGATTTATTAAATATTGTTTATTGTTTTTATTAATATACCTAGTGTAAATATACCATATTAACATGTCATTCAAATACAGCGTTTTTATGGGTTTTTTTTATGAAAAACCTCAATATTATCACTTTCCTGTGTATCACTTGACTGGATCCATTTAGACACGAAAGTGATAACATTCCAGGAAAGTGATAAACATTCACTTAGGTTCCTAATTTCCTCTTAATATGCTATGTATTATTAACCCGTTGAGGCTTTTTTTTCCCCACAGAAAACAAAATGCCACACCCTAAAAAAAAAAAAAAAAAAAAGACCAGGGAAGAAGTATTAGCACAAAAGCGAGAAAATGAAAGAAAAGGTTATGAACGAATGAAAATTGATCCAGACAAGTTAGCTACTTTAAAAGAAAAGAAAAAAAAACAGTATTTAAAGGCAAGAACTACAGGGAAAATAAAAACAATATCTGAAATTACCGATCGTGAAAAAAGGCACTGCAGGAAGTCGTGGCGGGCAAGATCCAGTAAATACTATAAGAAAAAATGTACTGCTAAAAAGAGTGCTACAGATTTTATAAGAGCGAACACTCCATCAAGCTTATGTAGTGAAGATTTCATTTGTGAACCATCGTCATCCCAGATTCTGCTTTCACCACCTGGTTATTTCTCACTATTCTGGCAGTAAAATAACATTTACATCATAATATGTTCTACCGGTTTTCAGTCAAGTATATACACGTCACTTATCATTAGGGGCAGGCATTTTTCACGAATAAATCTGAACGCCTATTAGACTGCAACAAGGTATACCTGTACCAGCTGTTTCTTCCTTGTGATTGACGGCCGTCTGCGAGAGAAGTCATTGCCTTGTTTGACCGGGCCACTCAGGACGCGTTTGCTTCCGCACTGAATCACTGAGATTGGTATTGTATCAATCGACATGTACCTTTAAAGAAATTCATCCAATCACGAAACACAGAAGGTGCTACAGTGTTTTAACTTATAACTAGTCTCGGAATATTTTCGCGAAATATGCATGGCCCTACTTATCATGCATTTTTATACATATTTAAAGTTAATTTTCATTTTCCTGTGCCACATATCACTTGCCTGTCTTCAAAATCTTTTAAAAGGCCTGTAATTTCATTATTTACCAATATTTTGTCTGACCCACAAAACTTTAGCTTATTTAAGTAAAAACCTTGATCTCTGGCCACTTTGCATACTAAATTGAGGAAATAAAAGTATGGGACATAAAACTTCCCGTTTATTCCTTCATAATAAGAACTAGCCATATACATACTACAAAAATTTTTTGAAAGTAGTACAAATTAACATAGACATTGTTATTGTAAATTTACTCCACGATGCAGAAAATTATCTCATGGCTGTGGTAAATATGCACATATATGCATTTGTAAATTTACAAATCACAAAGTAAATCACACCAACAGGTATAAAATATTTTCCAAACCATACCAATTGTACTTTTACACTTTTGATAGTATTTTTACTTGATCACAAGAGTAAAAATACACCAACATAAATGTATGTGTAAGATTACACCAACGTCGGTAAGACTTTGCTGCCACATACATTTCGTGTAAAATTACACAATTTTTTTTACAGTGTACGCTTTAACTGCGAAACTGTTGTAACTGTTAAATGAAACTCACATATTTTTTTTTGGAATTACACATCCTTTTTTACTTTTGCAACTCTGCTGGTAGGACACAAACATGTTTTGCGATCACAGCACGACATATGTCTCTTTACGTCGGGAAGCGTCAAGAATGCGGTAGAAACTACACACAGGTGACGTAACGTTTACGTGCGTGCGCGTAACGTTTACGTAATGTTGCCGCTAATATTACTAACCGATCGCGAACACAGAGAACACTGTTTAGGGTTGGCCTAACCATCTTGTGCACGAATACTCTGCATTCGCTGGTGGGGGGAGAACGTTCAACATTACGCAAGCGGATAAGTCATGGGGCACTTAGCAGCTTATCTAAATTGGCGTATTTTGCTGTGAACTGCGTCGAAAACACTTGCCTCGAAACAAGGAGGGACTGGAAGTATTCGCGTTTTCAGTGAGCTCTAGGATAGACTTCACGATCATGTATATACTTGGGCTTATGACGCCAGCTCACCGGCTACTGACTCATGACTAGAGACCGGAAAAAATCGCGGGTTCATTGACCTCTAGGATAGACTCCACAGTACTTAACAAACTCGAGGAAATGACACCTGTTCATTGGCTGCTGATTCGTGAGACGTCTCAACCAATTTGTCCATGATTCGGCACTTTCTTGGTTTAGGTTTTTCCACTGGCGCGAAGTCCCCAGATAAAATTTGGGCCAATCGCAGAAGCTGTACGAAGGTATACTTTTTTGGATGTCAGTCTATCGCGAAATGAACTCGCGAATTTTTCAGGTCTCTACTCATGACATCTGTTAACCGGGGTGCTTGCGATTCAATACTTCCTTTGCTGAGGGATTTCTATTGGCTCAGAGTCCTTAGGGTAGATTTTGGTCCAATCACAAAAGCAGCATGGTTGTGAACGATGGATTCCATCCTATCGCGAAATAAATCCGCGTCTTACTAATACTTAGTGTGCAAATATGTGTTTCAAGCATTTTATGTAGAGGCAAGAAAATTATGTGGATTCATTTGGTCGGAATGGAAAACATACGTTTGCCCTGTGCTCGTGATTGGACCGCAGTCACTTGGGCACGCCCCCTCTGCCACCGTGAGCCAACGATGCCAAGATAAGCCAGAAGTCAGCGAATCAGGTGGTGCCAATTGAAAAACAGCAAAAAAACTTCTCGTGAAGAAATAAGCCGATGGGAAAGAAAACGTTGGTAGAGCAAACATTCGTGAACAAAGTTCTACAAACGCACTGGTCAGTTTTCAAAAACTATTATTTTTGACATTTAGTTCTGTCGGAAAATCATAGCCAATGTCGTCACCATGCGCAGAACACAAGAAAAATCTGTAGGGTTTATATGTGTGGGTGAACAGATCAGGAAATAACAGTCCAATTAATTGAGTTTTATTTCTTAAATTATATTCAATTTATTAATTAAATTACAACAATTTAAATAGGTGTATGTTCACAAATGAATAACACTTCTAATAAATCCATAATTAATCTCTCCCCACTGGAGCTGGACTCGACAGTAGCTCTCTCTCTCTCTCTCTCTCTCTCTCTCTCTCTCTCTCTCTCTCTCTCACCTCGACCCTCTGTCCCGCACTGCCTCGCACTACTCTCTCGTCCGCCGCACACGCAACACAGTCGGTCACACCGACGCACCAATCTTCACGCTCGAAGCCGGTCGCTCGTCGCCCGCTATCGCTCGCCAAGGGGTCACGTAACTGCTCTCGCGGGTCGCTCCGAGGCACTGCCGCCAGCCTCTGTCACTACCGCACTACTCACCACGGGCCGGCCGCCGTCTTCAGTAATACCTAGAGACCGAAACAATTCGCGGGTTCAATGACCTCCAGGATGAACTCCATAGTTCTACGTACACTCGGTCAAATGCAACCCACTCATTGGCTGCTGTCTTGTGAGACGTCCCAACGTAGCAGCCTGTGATTCGATAAAGTTTTGGTTGAATATTTCTCACTGGCCCAGAGTCATCCAGGTGAGTTGTGAGCCAATATCAGAGGCAGCACTGAGGTATAACTATTTGTATTTTAGCTTGTCGCGAAATGAATTCGCGAATTTTTCCGGTCTCTAGTAATACCTGCCAAGTTTCGCCTTGGAAAAAATCTCGCAGCCTTCCGACTTAAGACCCTGTCACACCGTCGAACTTTAGTTTTACAACACCTTTCCAACACGCTGTGTAGAATAAAGTTGGAATGTTATGACGTCACAGGAAACGTCTCTAGGGCAACCACGGTTTTTTCTTTTGACTAGTTGGGTGACTTGAGTTTACATCAAATATTTTGCATTTATAGGATGGGTTTGAAATATTTTGATTGTTGGATGCGATCAGCCAATAAAAATCGTGTCTAGCGAAAAAAAGGAAATGAAGTACGTTTCAGTCACAAAAAGGCGAAGAAAAAATAAGCCATTAATAAGGTTATAAAGGTGAAATAACTACTCATAAAACAATGTTAGTATGAATGTCGTATGCAAAATAATATTATATGTGAAAAGTAATTTATGTGTAAGTATATAACTCTTAAAAACCACGGAAAATTTATTTAATTGGGTAACGAGTATTAATGTGAATTAAACTGACAGAAATAAATATACACAAATTGTGTTTTAAACTAAATTTCTTGACGCAAATCACACGTAGTTTCCGCACCCGCCGCTAGAATGTTTTGCTGGACCAGTTACTTCGACTATCAAATCATTCCAATAGCAGAGCTAAATTTTAAACTATACCTATAATGACAACGGCTCCGATAAAACAGAAAGGACTTAAACCCTGGCTTAGTACCTGGTTATCGACGAGGAATATATTAAAAATAACTGTCCATCCTGTTAAAATTCATCAAACAGTAAATACCATAAAATTTCCCTCTTGGCTTCGTGAACTTTGGTTCGAACCAGCATTCACCACAGAAGGCAGCACCGTGGTTACACATTTCCGTACCGTGAAAACTTCCGTTCCATTCACGAATTAGTAGGGCCATGAAAATTTCGCGAAAAGATCCCGAGAGAAGCTGGAAGTTAAAACACTGTAGCATCGTCTGTGTTTCGTGATTGGGTGAGTTACTTAGAGGTGCATGTCGATTGTTACAACAACCAATCACACTAATTCAGTGTGGAAGCAAACTCGTCCTTAGTGGCTCGTGCAAACAAGGCAACGACTTCTCTCGCAGACGGCCGCCAATGACAAAGAAGAAACCGCTGGTGTGGGGTATACCTAGTTGCAGTCTAGAAACGTGCGTTCAGATTTTTTCGCGAAAATTTCCTGCCCCTACGAACTAGCTACTCCTACCAAAATGCCGAGAGTACCGAGAGCGGAGATATTGCACGTCTACAAACATGGCCGTCGAGTGAGCTGGACAGAAGAGGTTCGAGGATCCGAGTGGTGTGTGCGGGTCAGATAGTTCACGAGCCTCCTGGGTTATCGGTCACCGGTCACGAGTCGCTGAAACGGTCGAGAAAAAATGTCACCACGCGAAGGAAAAAAAAATTCTAATATTTTTTTCTGCGCACTTAATTAAGTGATATCCTCCATCTTGGTTAGTAACGCGTAGAAACCACGTGTACAATATTTTCCACTACCAGGATAAAAAAAACTACATTTAAACCATTATTTTTTGACATACGTCATGGGTATTTTGTTGTATGTCATAGAGGAATTTCCCTCCCCCATCCCAAAAAAAAAAACCTGAAAAAAATAAGATGAATACACAAACACACAGAACACAAACCTAAATCAGCCGATGAGGAATGTTAAATATATAGACAACACAGAGAATTTCGTGGAAGGAATTTATTAGAAAAATATCACAGCACAGACGAATACATATGCGTAGTGCTTACAACGACGAGACATTTGTAAAAAAAAACATTAAAACAGTATTCATCTTTCTTGGGAGTCTGAGTGCCCAGAGATTACAATATTGCGGACCGCGATGACACTTACCCTAAGCTTGAGGCTATGTGTGTTCTGAATGTGAGGCAAGCAAATGTGAAACATTGATTGGTAATGACGCAATTCTCAAAGTTTTATTGGTAATAAAATAAAAACTATAAAAATAAATGGTTTGCATTACACGTCAGTAGACGTTCAAATACATATTCGAACTTTTTTTTTATTCAAAAGGAAATATGTCTTTAAAGACATACTATTTATGTAAGCTTTTAAAGAATAAAGTGAAGAATATTATGTCCAAAAAAAAAACTGTAGTCCAACAAATATTTACGACTAATGATTCAGGCAATGCAGCCAAATAAAATGAAACAATTCAAACGACACGAAGGTGCGCTGAACATTTACCCATTACTTCACGAGCGAAGCTGCCCTGCACTACAACATAATGAACGAACTTCGAGTCTAACCTGAGATCATGTCAAGCAGCTGCTCTCGCTGCATTAATTACGTCGAACCCGAGCTGACAGTTCAGCACGAGCTGACACTTCAAGGCCCTAACCATCGAAGAAATAACGACGAAAGTGTGTCGTCCAATTACATTTTTTTTCCTAACCTAACGTGAACTAAGTGTATTTGTTTGGGAGCTGTCTGGGTTAGGGAAGACTCTAGGTCCGTCCAAGTGAAAGCCTTTACGCCTAATCATGCAGGGTTTAATTAAGCCATGCAGAAAGGGCAGCATGCATCGTGTGCCTTGTTAGAGGATTGGCCAGCCATTGCAGCAATTGATGTCATGACTAACTCCCCTAACTCTAGACTAATACTAGTCAAGTTGGGCCCAGGAAAAACCTGCATAGACACAGGGAAAACCCTGGTCACTTTCATGCGGGATGCAAAATTTCATGCATTAATTTCAAGCAGGTTGGTTACGGAAAACAGTGGGATGATTTAGGAAGAAGTGTTGGACAGAGCAGAAAAGAGTCTTCCATGCGGGGGTTTGGGCGCTTGGACTTTATGTCCGCATTGGATTTGGGGGGTGCTGGTTGTTTCTGGGGTGTATTTGTGTCGTTTTCCACCATGCTGCCAGCCAGCCTATACTAAACCAGAAGGGGAAAGGTATTTGTGTACGCCTGTAAATTAATACATATAAGGAAACATTAAAATGAAGGGATGTTTTTTTTATTTGATAACATTGATAATTCACAAGCTACGAGTTATTTAATTTATTATGTTTGTCGCGAGTTGGTGCGTCAGGCTACACTCAGGAGTGGATATAGCTGCAGGTTGACCGAGGTCGGGTAGAGAAACCATCCAGTCCTTCATTGCGAGGCCCTAGCCTCTGGTCTTTAGGGGGGGTGGCGACATTATAAGGGCGGGGGGGGGGGGGTGTTCGTCCCCCAGGTCAACGAACCTTTATAGCGTGGGCTAACGCTACTGCGCCAGCTGACAGAGGGGAGAGGGGAAATTAAGGGGGTGCCTCCCATTTCAGGTCATGAGTTTATATTTATATTAATCACTGATCAACTTTTAGACTTTTTCAATTGTTTAACTTTCACGGAATGAAAAATATATACAGCACATACTTTTTGCATAATTAGCTGCCAAAGTTACATTTTTAATGTTTTTGGGTTGTACAAATAAGGAGAATTTAATTTATTGCAGAACTGAAACTTTTCAGGATTAACTGCAATGCCACTGGCTACTTCATGATATGGTTTGCATTTCAATCACAAAAACTCATTTCCTGTTTCTTGGCCGCCAAAATCGTAACAAATCTGAGATTTTTGAAATGCCAGGTAAAATTAATCAATATTTTCTGAAAGAAATTTAAACCCTTTTTTGAAGTAGCCAGTGGCATTGCAGTTAAACCCAAAAAGTTTCAGTTCTGCAATAAATTAAATTCTCCTTATTTGTACAACCCAAAAACGTTAAAAATTTAACTTTGACAGCTAATAATGCAAAAAAAATATATGCGCTGTATATACTTTTCATTTCGTGAAAATTAAAAAAATTGGAAAAGTCTACAAGTTTATCTGTAATTACTGTAAATACAAAATCTTTACCTGAAGGGAGGCACCCCCTTAAGGAGTACACATTACTTATTTAAAGGGAGGGGGAAAGAGGAGGGAGTGGAGCGCGAGAAAGAAGGATCGGCTGGCGCGCGACGTTTGAACTGAAGCAGCGACTGCTGCAATCCGATCTTCGGGTTATCTCTACGACACAGGGTGCGAACCAGCAATGGCGTGTGTGAAAAGTAATCATTTAAATTAATATTCCCCTTTTGCAAAAAAAAAATATTCAAAGAGCAGAATCCACATTCTTGTGGAAAATCAGGACGGCGTGATTTGTTTGTTGACTGTTGCCACATAGCAAACTCTGTCCTGAATATTTCAGGGCGTGTCAAATAACCCGTAAACAATTTATAACCACATGCGAAATTCGCGCTGGCTCCGGGAACCAGGATGAACTCCATACACTTTACACGAATAAATCGACGTATTTTGTCCATGACCGCTTCTACAATTCACCTCTGGGGTGGATTGCATGTTATGGGTAGGGTCTAAAATAATTCGAGGTTTCGATGACCTTCATGAGAGACTACACAATACTTTGTATACTCGGGAAAATAACGCCAGTTCATTTTTCTACTGACATGCGAGTCGTTTCAACTGGTTTGCCTGTGATTCTATACTTCTTTGGTTGAAGGTTTTTCATTGGCCCAGAGTCGTCCAGATGAACAGTGAGCCAATGGCAAAATCAGATTAAAAGTATGTGTAGTTGAATTTTAGCTTATCTGGAAATTAATCAGCGACATTTTCCGGTCTCTAGTTATAGGCGTATTTGTTATTATTGCTATTTTCTTAGGGGCGTGTCAAAACTATATATGGTCCAATGAGAATGCAATTCAAGTGTATAATGATATAATTTCCTCCCTGTCTCCAAAAAAAACGCGAATTTCTGATGCCTCTACTGTCACAGGTCATTGAAAATGTATAACAGTTTGCAACATAATCTGACGCCGATTCGAAACAAGAATCTTGCATGTCGCTAGTAGCGCTTGATATTTGGTTTTCATCGGTTAGAAATCTGCCCTACTTGCAACGGACTTAAACGGTGTTGCTTTCAAAACCTCTCGAACGAAATGTTTTACCATCCTGCAGTAACCACAGGGAAAGCCCCGTAGGTACGCAATCGCTTAGCCTTCGCTTGGGAATGTGTTTATCTAGCTTATCAAAAGCTCGCAACGTACATAGCACGCAACAAGTATTTTAAAAAAGGTTTTAATTCACGTCGATTTAACTCACAACATTTCTGAGTATTTCCCTTGTCAGTTCACTGTCAGAAAAATTTCCCGAAAAAGCGAAATGTAAGTGCCGGCAAAGATCCTCCAGAAACTACGGTTAAGGCTCGATCACACACACTATGTTGATTTTTTTTCTCGTTTTTTATAATTACTTTTTAAGGGACATTTATACAATTTTTACTCCGTACATCCCTTGCATTTGTTGTTCTGGCACAAAATTTTCAAGTAGATATTCACTTAGTGTAATATCATGGATAGAGACCTGAAAATTCGCGAATTCATTTCGTGATAGACTAGAATCAAAATACGTTTGCCTTTCTACTGCATCAGTGATTGGGCCACAGTTTATCTGAATAACACTCGGCCAATGAAAAACTTTCAACAAAAGAAGTATCGAATCACGAGCGTCCCAGTTAACATGTGTCGCGAGTCAGTAGCCAATGAGCAAAAGTAATTTTCCCGAGTGCATAGAGGATCATGGAGTCTATCCTACAGGTCACTGAAATCTGGAATTTTTCCGGTCTCTAATAATGGGTGTAAAAAGGCATGGATGTGATGATAATTACGAACACTTGTGCATCTTTTTACACCCATGATTAGGGACCGTAAAAATTCACAGTTTCTATGATCTTCGGGATAGACTACACAGCAACAGAAAAAGGGTTCTCCAGTAACCATGATCGCCAAGACAGCCCTTTATTGGGTCGAGGCAAGTGTCAATGTCTCACATTCACCCGCCAGCATGATTCACATCGAGACTTGGTCACGAAGGCATCAACTAGATTCTCTGCATTGCACGGGTAAGAATATTAATAATTTTTATGATATTTATAGTTAAAATTATTTTTTTAATGCTTCAAATACGTCTTAAAGTATCTTGTTTAAACTATGATGTTAATGATCCTAAGCTTTAATTTGATTTTTAAGGTTAATTGGCAATTGAAATACATATATTACTAACGTATGAATTTAAATAAACATTTTCTCTTCGAAAAATTGAGACTACAGAAATATTGAACGACAGGACAGCCAAAATGATCAAAAATACCGTGGGAAAAACAAATGACAAAGCTATGGATATCAATAGAGATACTAGCAGTTTAATAGCCATCGTGAAAATGGCAGAAACTAACACGCAACACGAACACCAGAAACATATAAGCCGAATGTTTCAAAATTCGTGATAAATGAGGGAGTACGTTCTTTAAATGATACATGCAATGTGAAATCGTGATATAATACAATTTCTTGGGCATACGACATTGCAGTTTTGCACTGTTAGTTACGGAAAAAATTATTAGGAATGCAAATTAAGAAGCAAAAAAATGAAAAACGTAAACATAAACACAAAGGGAACAAGCCTAGGTAAATCAGCTGATAAACCCATTGATGAACCTAAACAGGTATTATGGACAACACAACGACGACAGCACAGGCGAACTCAAATAACCTTAAATATCGGACAGCACAAGAATTCCGTGGAAGGAATTTAGTCACGAATAAAATATAACAGCACAGACCAACACAGTGGGCTAACAACGGCGACACAGTTCCAACAATAACAGTAAATGCAGGCAGACAACCAAACCTAAACTACGCAGCAAATATACGAATACAGCGATGAAGACAAAACCTATATTATGAACACAACGATGAACGACAACACCGACGAACACAATAGGTTTCCAATGACAAAAGAGTTTCGAAGTTTCGGCGTATGTCCAAGAAATTGTATTAAATTACGTTAGGGGGTGACAGAGCGCAACAAGAAGAGCTCACGTCAGCATACAATACATCCTCGGGAACTCAACAGGCGAATCTTTCCAGCAGTTCCGAGCGACCGTCGTCATCTGTGCTGTACATCTCCGGCGAGATGGATGCATGGACGGATCTAGAGAAGGCCGACAAGCATCACTAGAGACCGGAAAAATTCGCGGATTCCTTTCGAGACAGGCTGGAATCCAAACACTAGCTTAATGCTGCGTCAGTGATTGGACCGCAATTTACCTGAAGGACTCTGAGACAATGGCAAACACTCAACAAAAGAAGTATCGAATCATAAGAATCGCAGTAAACAGGTGTCCCGAGTCGGTAACCAATGACCAGGTGATAGTTGCCCGAGTACATAGAGAATCGCGGAGTCTATCCTAGTTGTCATTGAAACCGCGAATTTTTCCAGTCCCTAAGCATTACGTGCATGGGCTTTCATTTTTATTCACCGGTGTCCTGTCATTCAGCCTTGTGTTTCTCATGGTTTCGTAACGCAGCACGTACCACCCTCTGGCGCTTCACCGCTTGCGTTCGGAGCGTACGTTGTACGGTGATTTGTGCGTGCCTGGTTGTGTTCTATCACTAGAGTAACAAATTATTTACCGGATTCATGTCACTCCAAGAGAAACTCAACTTGCCTATACATAGAGACTGGAAAAATGAGTGTTTTCACTGACCTCTGTACACTCGGGCAAATGTCACCTGTTCATTGACTGCCGTTTGGTAAGAAGTCTCGGCTGGATAGTCTATTATTAGGTAATTCATGATTGACTAAGATTATTCCCTGTAAATGGTGTGCCAATAGCGGAAGCAGCTTAGATGTATAGATATTCTAATTTTATCCTATCTCGAAATTAATCCAAGAATTTTTCTGGTCCCTAAGCTGTACATAATGATGCCCCTTTTTTGAAATGATCATTGGACGATAAGAAGGTCCTTTCTCATTTTGACGGTTTAAACGTGATTAGAATAACCACTTCACCTCGTTCATCACGAGGGACAGGATACATTTCGTGATAGGCTGAAATTCAAATGCATATATCTTTAAGCTGCTGTTGCATTTGGCTCACTGGACGACCCTGGGCCAATTATAAACCCTCAAACAAAGAAGTATCGTATCCCTGACAATCAAAATGAGACGAATCACAAATCAGCAGCCAATGAATTGGCGTCATTTGCCTGAGTGTACAGAGAACTGCGAAGTCTATCCTGAAGGTCATCGAAATCGCCAAATTTTTTGGTGTCTATCACTGGCTCAGGGTTGCCAAGGGCGTGGCAAGAGTTCTGTTTCCGTATTTTGTTTTTGAAATGTATTTTCAGGAGAGTGAAAATGGCTAAAACGCATATTTCTAGAATAATTCTATCCATAAACGCCCGGTTGAAAGCATCCAAGGTCTTTGCATTACACCTTTATATTCATTTCTCCGTCATCTAATGTGATGGTTACCACTCAGATTTCATATATTTACTCCGTGCACGACGAGAATACTGCGCGTCAGTTCAGAGCCTGGCGCTTAGAGTCGACACCACGCTAGAAGCACCAGTGAGCGTTCGCACTTATCATCCCGCCTCGCCAACACAGACACACCACTGACTAGGCGGGCCCCTTAACGTGAAGCAGATGTATAAGTGCTTCAAATCTACTTTGCTTCCCAATTAATCCGTGAAATTGTCGCGGCTCTATCTATAACCGTTTACCATATATACCATGAATTCTGAAAAATTATGTTCATCTATATAAATAAAAATGAAAATGTTCGTTCAAAATCTTAAATCTCAGAAAATTCTTCACCGATTGCTTTGAAATTTTGACAACGTTTCATTAGAATACACGCGTGTTTTCATAAATCTATAGGCCTATCACACATGTGACAGGTAAAAAGATAGAAAAAATATAGATAGGTAAGAACATGGATTTTTAATATTTTCATTGCTATAGAGTGCCATATATAGAAATATATAGAAATATAGAGATATATAGATAGCGGAGAGAGATATAGAGGGATATATAGATATCTAAATAGAGACAGCGGGAGGTAGTTATACATGTAGATAGAGCTATAGAGTGATACAGAGAAATAAATATATATGTACATAGATAGAGACACTGAGAATTAGAGAGTTGGTTTGTATATGTGTATTTACTGCAAACAAATTACAAAAAAAAAAAAAGAATGTGGCATTGCAATGCATGCCGGGCATTAGCTAGTTAAGCAATAATTCTGACCATAAAATTGCAACAAAAAAGAAATGCCGACTCATGCTAGGCAATAAAACGCGTCCATTTAATTGTTCGTAAGTTTTCACTGTATGATGATTTTGTGATGTTTGCAATTGCCATTGCAGTATGGCGTTGAATGGACAGCACACCACTCACCCTTGGATCAGAAAAAGGAATTTTCCATAATAAAAAAAAAATTCCCGACAGTTCCGGACTCGAACCCGCGACCTTCAACCGTCAACGGTTAAATCAACCGGATCAACAAATTTGTTAAATAATTGGCAATCCTATAAACGGATTCAAGAAACACGCTCGCTGAACGATCTTTCGTGAAAATCTGTCCGTGAACAGACGAAGATAAGTTTCTTATCTGCGGAGAAAGATTAAAACTAAGGTCGCCTAGCTGTCTTCGGATTGTTAATTCTTGAAGCAGACCAAGGACATTCATTCAGCATTCTTATCAGCAACCTTCTAGAAATTTTTTTGTAACCATAGAAACAGTCGTTTTCCTTCATCGCTTCAAGAGGTAGGTGATTTGAAGGCGTCTGAAAAGATAATTAGTTAGAGGTTTTTAGTGTACCCAATGGAAAGTTTTTTTGGCAACATTTTCAAAGCACTTCTCCCATATTTGTATTCATTCCGATTTCATAACATAATGTCTTTACTTGCTTGAAATGTTGCAATTTTTTTTGCGACAAGTAACTTATTGGAAATTGTTACCACACCACCTATATACAATCATGATTATCAAGAGCGTAAGCATGGGCGTAGATACCTAGGGTCAAGGGGGGGAGGCCAGCCTCTCTCCCCTTGGAATTAAGCATCCCTTCTCTGAGGGGGCCCGCTTGCACTTGGCAAATCGTGATAAATGTAAACGTCAAAATTATGTTTCATGGAAAAATGGGGGAGCTGAATTGTTGCCCCTTGGATAGGCAGCCCTTCAGGATTTTTCTGACAGTCGTTAGTTCAGGTTAGGTTAGGTTAGGTCACTTTACAAACAAACCTGAAGGGCTGCCCATCCAAGGGGCAACAATTCAGACAAGCTTTCAAAAACACCACTGTCAGAAAAATCCTGATGGGCTGCCCTTCCAAGGGGCAACAATTCAGACAACCTTTCAGAAACACCACTGTCAGAAAAATCCTGATGGGCTGCCCTTCCAAGGGGCAACAATTCAGACAACCTTTCAAAAACACTACTGTTAGAAAAATCCTGATGGGCTGCCCATCCAAGGGGCAAGTTTTCAGGATTATTTAAACTCTTAAAGGAGCGTGTTTTCAGAAATCGGATGGGCTGCCCTTCCAGTCTCTGTACAAATAAACCACTGTCAGAAAAATCCTGAAGGGCTGCCCTTCCAATGGGCAACAATTCAGTCGCCCCGGAAAAATTTCTGTATATTTAAAGTTTTTTTTTTTTTTGCTTATTGCATGCATATTGCCCAAAATATGGGCAGTGTGCAACATACAAGCATCCTTCCAGAGGTGACTTGTGTCTGATATAACCCACGTTTTAAACTCTTCCCCCCCCCCCCCCCAATTAGAATTTGCGTGGAGTCCCCTTACAAATCCTACAGATATGCGCCCTTGCAGGCTTTTTTAATATAATTTTTTTTTTTTTTTTTAGCTGGTAAAGCTATATGTAAGCTGATATAAACTGTCGTGGTTGTCTTTTATTTTTAAAATGTAATTTATAAGTCTCGTCGACAGGGAATTCTAATTACTGTCCAGCCATCCTGATTGTGGTTTTCCGTGGTTTTCTCAAGTCCCTCCTGCGGAGTCCACGGCGGTCCCTTGCTGAAGCGCGTCTCGCGCTCGGATTGCAGTGTGCGTTTTAATTGGTGCCTACTGCAGGGGCGGCTTCAGGATTAATATTTGGATAGGCCCGGACTTTCCGCAGGGGCGCACAGTTTTGGGAGCCCGGGCTCTACCGTAATTTATTCCGGGCAATTTATTTAAATTCAGATGCAAAATAGTAAGTTTTTTGACTTTATGAGGGTAATTTATTTCTCTCTGAAGTCCAATATGTATCATATATTTATCATAAGAATTATTACAAGCGCATAATTGCATGTCAACAAAACACACTTTAATACCCGTAAATGTCACAAAATGAATTTGTTAGGATTAAATAATGTGAATATTATAACACAGCTCGTACGTTAATGTGAAATGTTACAAATCTGCAAGCGAATGTATGGCTTCATTTCATTGCAAAATGCCCTGCGGGCGATTACAGTTTGTAATGAAAATAAGATTTACTTTTTTTATAGTTTTCAAAATAAACCTAACGTTTAATATGAATCGTGTATTTATATAAAAAAAAAGTCTTATTTCGAATTTCAATTCTGAAAATGTTGGGTAGGCCCGGGCCTAGCTGTAGCCGCCATTGATTCACTCTCTCTTTCCAATGCACGATATCTGCCATTAGCGCTGTCCTTGTTTCAGTGTGCTCCAATCACGAACGCAGTGTGAAAGTGTGCAGGTTTGAAATTCAGCCTGCGATTTAATGAATCCGCGACATTTCCGTATATCTAGAGACCGGAAAAATTCGCGGTTTCATTTCGCGATTGGCTGGAAGCCAAACATGTTTACCTTATTCCTGCTTCTGCTATTGGACCACAGTTGGCTAGAAAGACTCAGAACCAACGAAAAACCTTCCCATGCAACCCAGACACCAGGTCTTGCAAGTCAGTAGCCAATGAGCAGGTGGCATTTTCCAGAGTACGTAGAGGATTTCGGAGTCCATCCTAGAGGTCAACGAAACCGCGAATTTTTCCAGTCTCTACGTATATCTATCTGGGCGATTGTTACAATGGCTTTCAGCTTTCAGGATAGACTACACAGTCCTCCATACACTCGGGGCAAATAACGCCAGTTCATTGGTTGCCGACTTGTGAGTCGTCTCAACTGGTTTGCTGAGATTCTATGAGGCGTTTCTCATTGGCCCAGAGGTCGTCCATGTGAGCAGTGAGCCGAACTCAAAATCAGTTTTAAGCATGTGTAAACTAGATGAATTCCAGCCTATCGCAAAGTGAATACGCGAAATTTTCCTGTCTCTGAGCATGCGTCGTGTGCTTAGATCGGGGATTAGCCAGCCGTTGCAGCTATTGATAACATTACTACCCCCCCCCCTATCTTAACTCTAGACTGTAACTAGGTAAGTGGGCCCAGGAAAAACCCTGGGCTTAGTTATCCGGGGTCCAATAAGTCGTGCATTAAGGGTGTACCTCCTATTTCAGGTCAAGATTTTATATTTACAGTAATTACAGATAAACTTGTAGACTTTTTCAATTGTATAACTTTCACGAAATAAAAAATCTATACAGCGCATACTTTTTGCATAATTAGCTTCCAAAGTTACATTTTTAACGAATTTGGGTTGTACAAATAAGGAGAATTTAATTTATTGCAGAACTGAAACTTTTTAAGTTTAAGTGCAATGCCACTGGATACTTCAAGAAATTGTTTGAATTTCTTTCAGAAAATATTTATTAATTTTACCTGGCATTTCAAAATTCTCAAATATGTTACGATTTTGACAGCCAAGAAACATGGAATGTGTTTTTGTGATGGAAATGCAAATCGTATCATGAAGCAGCCAGTGGCATTGCAGTTAAACCTAAAAAGTTTCAGTTCTGCAATAAATTAAATTATCCTTATTTGTACAACCCAAAAACGTTAAAAATGTAACTTTGGCAGCTAATTATGCAAAACGTATGCGCTGTATATATTTTTCATTTCGTGAAAGTTAAACAATTGAAAAAGTCTAAAAGTTGATCAGTGATTCATAGAGACCGGAAAAATACGCGGGCTCAATAACCTCCAGGATAGACTCCACAATCCTATGCACACTCGGGCAACTGCCACCTGTACATTGGCTGCTGACTTGTGAGTCGTCTCGACTGGGTGGCCTGTGATTCGACACTTCTATGAGTGAGGGTCTCTAATTGGCCCTCAGTCCTCCAGATTAACAGTGGACCAATGGCAGAAGCAGCACTAAGGTATACTTATTTGAATTTTAGCATAGCACGTAATGAACCCGCGAATTTTTCAGGTCTCTATGAATAGGGTAACGTGTTTTTTTTCGCCAAAAAGATTTAGAGACCAACTGTGTGTCAAAACACTACAGGTCTTTTACGTGTTTCCTAATTGGTCGGGTTTCTTTCAGTTGCATGTTTACTGCAGGCACACGGATCACAGCCATTCTGTGAGGAGGCCAACGCGACCTTAATGACCCAGCCAATAGGACAATGGCTTCTCTTGCAGACGGCCGCCAATCACAAGGAAACACTCGCTCTCGCGGACATACCTTACCTTACCAGTCTAATGAGTAGAGACCTGTAAAATTCGCGGATTCATTTCGCGATAGGATAGAGTCCAAATACTTTTGACATTATTTTGCTTCTGTGATTGGGACACAGTTTATCTGAAGGACTCTGGGCCAATGAAAAATTTTTAACAGAAGAATTAGCGAATGACGATCATTCCAGTCAACAGGTGTTACGAGTCGGTAACCAATCAGCAGATGTAATTTGCACGAGTGCATTGAGGATCATGGAGTCTATACTTTAGGGATTTGAAATCGCGAATTTTACAGGTCTCTACTAATGAGCGAGCAGATTTATTCGTGAAAAATACATGCCCCTACTTATTTATAAAGAAGACAATTATTGAATAAAATAATTCCAAACTAACTCAACTTTAATTTCTAAAAAGTGGTTGACGTATATTCAGTGCCAGTAATTTTTCGCGATACAATATGTTCGCTTACTAGACTGCAATACGGTATTTCAGCGACATTAATTTCTGCTTTGTGATTAGCGGCCGTTTTCAAGAGAAGCAATTTTTTTTTGCCAGGCCATTTATAAACGCCTTTGACCTTCGCACAGAATCTCTGTGACTCGTGCGCCGACAGTGGGCGTGCACCTTAAGTCTCTCAACCAATCACGAGACACAGGCGACGATACACTGTTTTGGCACACAGCTTGTCTGGAAATCTTTTCGCTAGAGACCTGTAAAATTCGCGGATTCATTTCGCGATAGGATAGAGTCCAAATACTTTTGACATTATTTTGCTTCAGTGATTGGGCCACAGTTTATCTGAAGGACTCTGGGCCAATGAAAAATCTTTAACAGTAGAATTAGCGAATCACGATCATTCCAGTCAACAGGTGTTACGAGTCGGTAACCAATCAGCAGATGTAATTTGCACGAGTGCGTAGAGGATCATGGAGTCTATCCTTTAGGGATTTGAAATCACGAATTTTACAGGTATGTACTTTTAGCTGGAAAATCGCTGGCCCTACGTGTATTTCCAGAAGAATCCGTTCGGGCCTCGTACTTCTTGGGCACAGATTGTGTGGACGTGCGCACACATTGGAAGTGACGACACATTGTTTGTGTCGTTCTCTCGAGCACATGCAACCGCCGGTTGTCTCAGTTATTTAGCGCTGTCAGCTCTATCTGTCCACATCTGATGCGCTGCCTCTCGACGCGTTGGTTAGCAATTCCACAGTTGTTGATCACGGCGAAAATTATTTGTTCAGTACGACTTACCCTGTATACAAAGTTTGTTTATCTGAAAGATTATGTCATGACCAGAGATGAAGTTATATCGCGGGTAAAGATAAGTATTAGTAGTGTTCGAATACTAGTTTTTTTTATGCGAAGCGAATATCAATCGAATGTATAAAATATCTGCAAAGTAAAATCGACTTGTGAATATTGTTCACGGAAAAGCTATGTAAAACATATTGGTTTAAGTTTTTTGATGTTTGAACTGATTAAGTTACTAACCATATGTCCTCTAAATATATCACCATTTAATAAAAATCATAAAATAACATTGTAAAGTATTAATATTGAGCACTCATAAAAGTAAATGGAGTGCCACATTTTTAAGTAGCCAACTTAATACATACAAAACATATACAACACAAAAAAAACTTAATAATTTTGTAACCGAATGTTAGGCTTCCAATGTTTGAAAGCTTTTCTCCAAACGCGATAACTCACATCAAATGCGAAGCTTTGCAAAACAGCCGAAGCTTCAAATGAAACGAATATAAAATTTCCTGACGAAATCAAATCGAATATTAAAAAGAGCCTTATTGATTTTGCTCAGTTGAAGCTTCGCACAGGTCTAAAGCAACGCGTATAGAAATGGCGTGTGAAATAACTCTGTTTAAAGTTAACACGTATGTCAGAGTAGCAGCACCAGGAATAACAGTTACTGTGAAATATCGCAATGAAACGTTGCTTCTATTCCCATACAGCTACCACTATGTTGTGAAATAGCAAGTATCAGTATCAGTGTCAATATCAAATAACCGTTAAGTATCAGTATGTAGTTAACGGTTATTTGATATTGACTTCACAACATCATGTGAGGGAACATAAGACAACACAGGTACTGAAACTGGTAGCCTGTAAATCCAATGAACTGTGATTTTATTGACCAATTCCGAAGTTTGGTTCATAAATGTGTGCCAAAACTAGCTAAACATATAAAATATTGTAAAATATAAACAATTCTTGTACTTGTAGATACTTTATCGAAAAAAGCTCAAACTCTCTGGATGAAAATTTCAGAATTTAAAATTTGGGGCTCGAAACATTGATCTACCTAGTTCATATCAACGCAAAAGCTCATTTTCATACCTATATTTAAATTAAACAATATGAAATCGTAAAATATTAATAATCAGTATAAAAGATTTTATTATGTATGACCATACCGTCAAATGTTCGTTCCTGATCACAACTTGTTAAAAATAACTTGCATATCTCACAGGCGAGTATCAGTATCAATAAAAATTACAGGTTGCTACTTAGGGTACACAGTTTTGGCTCAACGACTCACAACAACGTTTGTGGTGTTGCCAACTTGTGAAAAGTCCGGAACAGAAATATTCATGTTAAATTACAGATATTTGTAAATTTGTGCATTTACATGAAAACAACTGCATCACTACAAATTAAGTGTTAGCAGTAACACTGGATTTGAAAAGAACAGAAATTATTTTCCTGTGCGTAGTCCTTCGCTTAGGGGTCCCACCATCTGGTGTGTACAGCTTCAGAAGAATCTACGTGTTTAATTAAGTGCTCAAGATACGTGAATGGCGTCTTTTCACGGAAAAGCAGTTAAGGATATGTTAAGTCAGAATGGCAGTACTACTGTTTTCAAATTTCGTTTTTGAGCCTGTATTTATGGAGAGAGAAAAAGAACAAGCACTGGAGCCTTCAGAACAATATGCAGGTATGAAACTCCCATTATTGATTCTTGAAAGCACCCAAGGGACTTGCATCACACATTTATCATAATTTCTCAGCCATACGTTACGGTCACGGCTCAAATATCATAGTTGTCCTATGCACGACGAGAACAGCTCAAGATTTTTTTGGAAGTGTCTGATTGAGAATAACAATTTTAGAACCACTGTATTCGCCTATACAAGTCTCGAATCATGGTTTCGCCTACAGCATGTTTTTTTTAGACAGTGAAAATGGCTAAAAAAGGAGTTTTCACGGACGTTTTAGATTTGAAAACTTCGTAACACAGTATTGTAAGTGGTGTAGGAACGTTCGGGAGCAGCATTTATACGTGATATTTAGGGACCGGAAAAATTCGCGGGTTCAATGACCTGCAGGATAAACTCCATAGTTCTACGTACACTCGGACAAATGTCACCCACTCATTGGATGCTGTATTGTGAGACGTCCCAGCGTAGCAGCCTGTGATACGATAAAGCTTTGGTCGGGTGTTTCTCATTGGCCCAGAGTCATCCAGGTGAGTTGTGAGCCAATAGCAGAGGCAGCACTGAGGTATAACTATTTGTATTTTAGCCTATCGCGAATTTTTCCGGTTTCTAGTAATATTTCAGTTTAAACGTACACGGTCACCGCTTAAAGTCCCGTAGGGGGCCAGTTCTATGGCAGGTGCTTAGAGGCGAAGCGGCATGCGATGCGCGAGCCAGTGTCGCCCTTAGCGCCTTTCCCCCGCGCGCTTTTAGCGCTTGTTTGTTCTAGAAGCCTGTCTATCCATGGGTGTGTGTGTGTGTGTGTCGGTGAGGCGGGATGATAAGCGCGACGCTCGCTGGTGCTTCTAGCGCGGTGTCTCCTCTGGACTGGCGCGCAGTCTTCTCGTCGTGCACAGGACAACTGTGAAATCTGAGCGGTTAGATTGCGGAGAAATGAAGATAAAGGCGTAATGCAAGTCCCTTGAATCTTTCGAAGAATCTGTACCGGGTGTTTAATGCCTATAAAAAATTTTTAAAAAAAATCCGAAAACATGCGTTTTAGTCATTTTTAATATTTTCTAATAATACAGTTTAAAGACAGTTTTCAAATAGCGTGGTTTCTTCTGCAGCTCGGCACACTGTTTGTGTGCCCGGGTATACGGGCGCCTTAAGAATCCCCGAGGACATCACCAGAAGTAGTGCGTGCTGGGGTCGCGAGATTTGCGAAATTCCCCTGCTCCTTCCAGAAGGCCAGAGTTTTTACGGGGCGTAAATAACGCTCTAGGAAATACAGTCTGCGCTCGAAATAGCCCCGAACTGCCCCGCGTTGGTATTTATTGCTTTGCGATCTCGCGGGAGACCGCTCTATATGAGTCACGACATTCCTTGCGTCGTAAAGTGGCACTTGCGTTTTTTATTGTTTTCGACGGCGAGGTCATTAAGAAAGTTAATAAGCAGCGATACGTACCAGGGATATTGGGAAAGGAAGCACGAAATGGAATATATCAGTGTTGGCCAACTTTACTAATTACAAAGCCAGATATCCTTTTTGAAACTAATACAAGGGCCACAGACACATAAATTCTATGAAATAACTAAAAAAAATATATATATATTTTTGGGGTATGTAATACTATTATGCAGATGAACCAGTAAATACAATATGTGGCTAGTGATGAAGCAATGTGAAAAAAATTCACTTAAAACAAACATTTAAGAAAAATTAACAAATAAAACTTTAATACTAGCCATGAAATTATACAAATTGATATAAATAATAAATAAATACATATAATTTTTTTTTTCCTTTTTCCTTCTTCGCGGGCAGACTGTCTGATGGCTGCAGTGTTCTGCGCATGCGCGAGTATAAACATATTAGTCAACAAATGACACGCGTGGCAGAGGTGGCACAGGACGAAACAATTCGGGCACGCCAATAATTAAAGAATATATGTACTTGATCAAAAAATAATATTTTTCTTTGTTTATATTTGACGCATGTGACCTTTGTATCGGTGTCAGAACGGTAACAAGTGAGCGCGCACTTCATTTGTCTTCGTTTTCACTTGTTTTCGTTTGTGCATCATCGACTGCAATTATGTTTTTCAACGTTTTCAACAGTTTAAACGTTGTTAAATAGTATCCTTCGGCATGGCTAGTTCGCAAAAAAAAAAGTTTGCAAGATAAGTGTCAAAGAGACTGTCAATTTTGGTTGACTGAGAAATATGGCATGATTAATCAAGGCGATAAAGCTGTGTGTATTTTATGTTTTGGAACGGCATTATGTAACAAATCACAGATCTCTTTTGCTAAAAAAGCTAATCATAGCAAAATGTATTTATTGCATGTGGATTAAAAGAGAGGAATAGACAGTCGCCGTCTATGATTAAATATGTTAGTAAGGATTGTCATACAATTGCTGCAAGTTTCTCGGCTACAAAATATCATTGCATGAGGGTGAATTTTTGAAAGAAGCTTGGTTAGTATGCGCCCCTTCACTCTTTGATAATTTTGAAAATAAATATAAGGCAATTCAGCGTATCAAAGATATTTATTTATCTAGAAACACAATAAAAGACAGAATCATAAAGCTGGTAGAAAATATAAATGGACAACGAAACAAAAAAACAGATACAGTCCTCTTCTTTTTTTTCGCTATGTCTCTACGAAAGTTCTGATGTAACTAAATCTGCTCGTTCAGCGGTTTTTACTCGCCTTTGCGCAGCTAACGACATCAAAGAAGAATTAATTGCGTTAACATAGTTGCCAAAAAAACTACTAAGGGTACAGATATTTTAACGACTGTTGAAAAATAACTTGCTCAGAAAGACATTGATTTCAGTAAAATTGTTTCGATGAAGACTGATGCTGCTTCAAGTATGGTGGGCAAAAAAAAAATTTTTTTTTTTTATCAGTACATTTCAAACACACTTAGGAAATTCAATTCTTGGTTTCCACTGGATCATTCATCAACAAGCCTTGTGTGCTAAGGGTGGTTTTGCCTCCCTTGAAAATATAATGGCAGTAGTTAAAAAAAATAGTGAATATCATATTGTCCCAGGCTTTAAATAAACGAAAAATTGATGATTTGTTGGATGAAGTCAGCTCAGTTTATAATGGCTTACTGATGTATAATAATGTTCGCTGGCTGAGTCACGGTAACATACTTCAAAGATTTGTTCATTGTTTGGAAGAAACATTGTTTTTTTTTACAAATTGAGGGGAAAATGGAACAATACCCTCAATTAATGTATGTTATGTGGCTTTCAGATTTAATATTTTCTTACAGACTTGTGACAGCATTTCAATGAATTGAACATAAAGCTTCAAGCTCCAAATAAAACGATTATAGTCATGATAGATCTCATTCGTGCTTTTGAGGCTAAATTGCAACTTTACAGTAACGATATTGATACCAAAACTACAAGTATTTTCCAAACTTGAAAAAAAAAAATCCCCAAAGATTTAGTTAGCTATACATATCCAGACGAAGAAAAGGTCACTAAAGAGTTTAATTCGGTTATTCATTCATCAATCGAAGAATTTTCAACAAGATTTTGTTAGTGCAATGAATTATCGGAAACATTAAAATTTATTATGTATGCTGATGTGACGTCAGTGGATAAATTAAACTTGTATACATTTTTTAAACGGAGATTGAAGAAATTGAAATAAGCTGATTGAATTCCAGCGTAGTTCAATATGGATTCAAAAATGTATCGAATGAAATATATAGACTATCGGGCAATATAAGTAAAAATGACAATAACAAAATAATGGAAACGTGGAATTCAATTCCAGACGTACTCTTTTTAGTTTTGAACAAGCTGGCTTTTGCTATTTTAACAATATTTTCATCTACCTATGCTCGGGAGTCATTATTTTCATAAATGAATAACATTAAAAACTTGTATCGAAATCGTTTGACAGATGACTCCAGTTCAGCTCGCATTCTGCTAAAAGTAACAAAGTACGAGCCTAAAATAAAATATTTAGCATCTAATTTGTAACAGCAGAAATCACACTAACATTTTATGTAAATAAACATGGAGTAGTAAACATTTCGATTGCTGTACAAATTTCGAGTAGCAAATAAATAAATTTTAAGTTGATAGTTTCTATTTTTATTATTATATATTATTATCATAGAATTATTATTATTTTCATAAAAAATGGCACATTCACCAATAAAGGTTCGCCATCCCTGGTATACTGTGTTTGTAGCTGACTAGTTACAGACTGTTTTCCATCGTTAATTTTATTTTAGCAAATATTCGCTTTTAAAGTATTTTACTTGAATCTTACTCAGTATTGAGCTGGATGCAGTATATTAATATCTATGTTCAGTACTATTTTATAAAATCCATCTCTGAAGGAGTATCACGACATCACTTTCATTCCCAGAATACGGGGAAGAAATAACGTAACGAAAAGTTGTGGCGAGACATCGCGTGTCGCGTCGCGTCGTGTCGCGTCGGTTATACAATGGCGCGGAAACGGAGACGGATTTCCCGGAATATTTCACTATCTCGTGTCTGCCAATGAGATTGCATTTCAAGGCTACGAAATATTAATTGAATTAAAAAAAAAAAATACAAATATTATGATTTAAGATTATAGCACGGACAGAATTTACACGTATAATAAAAATAAACGATAAACCAATAATGGAACGTATACGTGAAACAATTTTTAACGTGTTTAGAACATAAACAAACATGGCTACCATCGCAGCCATGTACTCGGCTTCTGTTGGTCGCACGGAGCTAATCATACGAGCTAAGCTCCGTCTGCGTGGGCCCGCCTCGTCAGGGGTGTATGTGTGTTAGTGAGGCGGGATGATAAGCGCGACGCTCGCTGGTGCTTCTAGCGCGGTGTCGCCTCTGGACTGGCGCGCAGTCTTCTCGTCGTGCACAGGACAACTGTGAAATTTGAGCGGTGACCGTAACAGTATATTGCGGATAAATGAAAATAAATTTGTAATGCAAGTCCCTCAAGTGCTTTCAAGAATCTGTACCGGTTGTTTCACGCCTAAAATATTACTCTGAAAACATGCGTTTTAGCCGTTATTACTCTTCTAAACATGGGCGTCGCAAGGATATATATTTTTGGGGGGGACTTCAATAATTGATTTAGTTGTTGAAGAATATTCATCCCCTGGGGGGAAAAAAAGCGGGGGGTGGAAGGGGGGGGGGTCCTCCCCCGGGAAAATTTGGGGTTTGAAGGTGCAAAAAGGTAGTTTTTAGGCGTTTTTCTTTCCTAAATATTCTAATTATAGTTGGTTGCAATATATAATTTATTTTTTATAAAAAATATTTTCAGAGAACAAATTTGTAAAAACACAGTTAACATATCTGCTGGTGCTATATCCACACAAAATCATTTCATTAATTTAAACATCATCAGAAACTAAGAAACTACGAAACTAAATATATTATTGGAGGGGACGAAATTGAAGACTTTTATTATTGGGGGGGGGGGGGGACGTGTCCCCCCCGTCCTTCTTCGGTTGCGACGCCCATTCGTTCTAAAAGTACAGTTTAAAAAGTTAATCCTAAATCAAAATTACTTTTCGTCCCTCAGCGAACTGTTAAATGCTTGTCGTAAGCAGACCGCACTCGGATAACTCGAGTAGTTTTGAAATCGCGTTGTTCTTCCTGGAGCTCTGCGCACCGTGTGTGCCTGGGTTAGGCGCGCGGACGCAGACCACGGCAGCGGTGAAGGTCGAGGCTGGCTGCAGGCGTCCAGGGGCGCGCTTGTTCGCACGAGACGGCCTCCTCCCGCCTCGAGGGGGCTCGGAAATAACCCCCGGCGACCCGCACGCCAAGGGGTCGAAGACGCGGCGCGGGGAACCACCGCGGCTGGTGACGTGTCTGGCTCGCGGCCCGGGCCTCGCTCGTCGCCAGGCGGACAGCGGTGACGTCATCACCTGCCCCCCTCCTCCCCCGTGACAGGTCGGCATCCACACGCGACTTACAACGGCCATGTCTCACAATTCTCGAACCCTCCCTTGAGTAACTTATAACTAGGGACCAGGGGCCTAGCCAGGGGGGGGGGGTTCAACCCCTCCCCCCCTTAGCCCCAAATCTTTAATTAATTTCTTATTCATCACTCAAACAAATTTCATATTTAAATTAATAAAATTTTTACCATTACAAAGTTTCAATTTAAGAACCGAAAACTGTTAAAATAGCACTATTTTACACCTTAAAATCCAAATTCTCCCGGGGGAGGACCCCCGGACCCCCCGCTTTAATACGGGGGGGGGGGGGGGGAGGGCATGATTCTTAACACCCCCCATACACAAATCCTGGCTACGCCACTGCTAGGGACACCTGTATTTCGCGATTTCATTTCATGTCAAGGTATTTCACAAAACACTATAGCTTTTTCTAAGAGTCATGGCCAATTGTGAGGGTGCACCAGCAGGGGCGCAACAACTCAATTTCCAAAGGGGAGGGGGGCAATATAACTTTTTATAAAGAATCATCGATCCCCCCTATTGAAGTGGGGTCCTCCCCCGGGAAAATTTGCATTTAAAGGTGGAAAATGGTGCTATTTAAGCAGTTTTATTATCTAAAAATTGATTACACAACACTTTCTTTGCCCCCGTTTGCCCCCACTTCAAGGTTTCAGAGGGGGGGGGGGATAACCTTGTCCCCCCCCCCTGTTGTTGCGCCCCTGTGCAGCAGTACGGTGACCACATTCTCATTGGCCCCGTCAGGAGCGGGACGACACCTCTCACCGACCTCAGCCAATAACCACAGGAGAAAAGCTACAGTATTTTGTGAAATACCTTGACACGAAATGTATTCGCGAAATACAGGTGTCCCTACTTATAACTGTCGTTAAGTTAGAGCGATCACAACTTACAACCGCGAAACTCCGAATAACACATATGCCGAACCACGTAGGTTAGAATCTTCAAAGCTTAGAAACACAACTTGGAACTGTCATAACTTCGAAGCACACAACGCCGAACCACATATCTTAGAACCATCACAACCTAGAACCACATAACTTAGAATAGGCGTAATGCAGACAATGTTTTGTGTTGTTCTAAGTTATGTGTTTCTCAGCTGTGCGTTTCTAAGTTTTGACTGCACCCTCGCCAGGCCAGCGGTGCCGATCCAAAGAGCTTGGTTCACGAAGTCTGTACTTTTTGTTAACTTATGCGCCCTGATAAACATACATAAACATAAATCTATACTAATATTATAAAGCTGAAGAGTTTGTTTGTTTGTTTGTTTGAACACGCTGATCTCAGGAACCACTGGTCCGATTTGAAAAATGCTTTCAGTGTTGGATAGTACATTTATCGAGGAAGGCTATAGGCTATATTATATTATCAATAACATTAGGGATCCTTACTAAAGTCCAATTTAGAATCAAATTCGTTGGAGGGGGTTAGATACAACATGCAGTACACGTACGAAGTGTGTGTTGACAATGCCGCAGGCGCTAGAAGTTTATTTCCTATTGCCTATTAACATTGTTGCCACGCACTAGATGCCTTATCATTCTTAATTTTCCCATACAAGTAAAAAACACCCGTGTGATATTAACAACGAAGCAATCAGTACCCTCATAAGAGTTCAATTAGTATTTAAATACTTTTTATCACTTTAAATCGCAAACCTAAACTATTGTTTTTTTCCTCTCTCTGTGTTTAATTTGTTTTTTATTGCCCTTTTTTAAAAGTATATATATTTTACAGACTTGAAACTTCACAGTAATGTTCCTTATGTTAAGCAGGATGACATTTTCCAAAAAATTAGATCCCATGGGTGGTTAAAACCAGGCAACAGTGGGTACTTTGTCTGCATGAGAACAGGATTTTTCATTTTTCATGCCTTCTGCGTCTCCATGGCAACGGGCATCGCGCGGCAGTGGCGTACCCACAAGGAGGGGCATGTATAATGAGCGGCGCAAGGGTGATCTGCCTGTAGACTGCCGTAGCGAAGTACGGGTACATCAGTTGTACGTTGCGTGCACGAGTCGGGAAACCATCGGTGCTATTCATTTTCTCTCCGGTACATTATACAGCATTGTAATAAATTTTCACAGAATTTTTTTTATTTACCATTACTGTAAATTGGAGATGTGGCTTAATTCTTTTCCATTAGTATAGCCGTGCGAAGCAGGGTCGGGCAGCTAGTTAGATATAATTCAGGCAGTAAGCTAACCTTAGAGTTCGATCTCGCTTGCCATAATGGTTACTTCTTATTCTTTTTTTTTTTTCACTTTTACTTGACAGCTTTTCCTGTAAATGTATCATCATAACCCTCTTGCATTTTATATTTCATCTCAAATTTTCTCATCAGATATTTAGTAAATACTATCTTGGAACTGTAAAAATCGACGCGAGTGTTCACAAATTTGATCACTTTTGTGACCTTTCACTGGTCTAAAATAGCGTTCATTAAATATTTTTGTGAGGGCATCTGTGAACCAGCCGCAAATTCGCGAGGGATTGGGATGGATTTTTGCAGGGAAAAATATCATTTAATTTTTTATTAATGACGAGAAAATTATTACATAACCAACAATCTGGGGCTTTAAAAAAAAGAGTAACCAACTCGGAACATAGACGATCAGACCTCTTGAGCCTTAACACGCTCGGCCACCGAGAAATCGGCTCAATAAAGAAACACTCGAGATGCCAAAGCTCATCCGACACAGGCAACGGAAAAAAAAAAAAAAAAAAACGCAGATGAAGTGTGCAAAACGCCCGAGGTTGGAATCTGGCTCATACATCAAATCCACAGAGCTTTTTAATATCTCTTTAAAAAAAATAATAATTCTTCGCACGTTATGAAGACGGAAATAAAACTACGACGAATAAATGGGGCGATATTCCCCCCCCCCCCTCACGCAAACGTATCTCCAGCTTCCTGCGCAGTTTGTCCTTGAAGAGTTATATTTGTTTTCGCAACGCCGCGAGAAGTTGTTTGAAATGCCAGTTCTAAATTTGCACGGCTGCTGTTGCTAAAATATGAAGCAAATACATAATGCCAGCAGGGAGCTGGCGAAACGTGACAAAAAATATTTCGGCACATGCTGTATAACTTTCTTTTTTATATAAATGGAACAGAAATATTCATGTAAAATTACAGATATTTTGAAATTTATACACCCACATGAAAACAACTCTATCACTATAAAATAGTGCTCGCAGTACTGCTGGTATTTGGTTTCATACCCGGGAATTTATGTATTGTGTTGTCCCAGTACCTCCAATAGTTAAAGTTATTTGTAAACCGTCCGCTGAATAGCTTTCCAGTATTAACTGTGCACATACTAAGCATGATACAAAAAATTAATTCCAATATTCCATATTCGATTATCTTTCCCATGATTAAAGAAATTATACTTGAATTATGCGCCAATTTTCGTTAGAATACTCAGTGTTATCTCGATAAAAGTATTTGGTTTACGCAAAAATAACCATAGTCATGTACTGTACAAAGTTACAATAACTTTCTTGTATTATTACAAATTAATTGTTGGCAATTGATTTATAAAGGAATCTTTTGTAAAAGTACAGAAAATTATTTTCGGGGCAATGATATGTCTTGCACTTATTTTGTATTTACAGGATTAGTCTGGATTCGACCGATCAACTTTAGCTGCAGGTTCATCACGAAAGAGATTCGTTGAAAACATATTTACGACATGTATTTAAAAGTGCTTCCCAAAGCTGGTACACGCCTTTGAAGTTGAAGCTGAACAACTGGTTCATTAAAAATAATAAATGTTTATTTTAATTTTATTTTTTAGATGGAACACTAACTGTCTGCATTATGTTTAAATGAACAAAAATCATACAACAATCGCAAAATTGTTGCCGTTGTAAAATTATTTCTTTTGAAATATTTGGACGTGGCAGCCTTATTTACAATCCATTGTTTCATTAGTTCTTATCCAATATGGGGGCCGTGTTATCCAATATGGCGGCCGACAAACCACTTTACACCCTGAACCCTGGCACAGGAGGAATTATTAAAAACTACTGCATAAGTATAACCTTTATCGTTTTTGTACATATTTTTTGGTAATATAACTGACCACAATTATTAGAATAATGTTTTGTTTCTCATTTGTTGCTTTTTTTTTTTTAAATTCTGTAAGATTGGTAACATGTTTAGGTTAACGGTCTTCTCTGGTTTGTGTACTATGCAGTCTCGTGCTGTTTTTGCATGATACTATAGAATAAACTGTTACTATACCTACAAACACAATCAGCTTTAAAGTTCCGATGTACTTAGCTCAATGTGAGGATAGAATTGTAATCCATAAATAAATAAATAAATAAACAAACGAAAGCAAGGGAGAAAACGAAGTAATAAGTTTATTTTTTTCATTGTTCAGGTATTGTGGCTTCAAAGTACGTATTCTATTTGTAGTAACACTAGTAAAAATAGTTTCTTTCACGGAAAAGAGCTACCAAGAGCAGAGGTTATTTAAATAATAAATAAGTTCAATGCCAATGTGTTGTAGGTGTTGAAATCACAGAACGCATTATAACTGCTAAGAAGAATTCGAAAACGTTTGTCTAAAAACATTTTTTATACGACCAATCATAACTGCAAGGTATAAAATAAACAAGGGTTGGAGGACAAAAAAAAATTCATAACTCCCTTCGTAGCCAAAACATCGAATTTGTTCAAATTGTGTATTAATCTTATAATTTTTATCTAAAAATTATGTCTGAAACAATTTTTGATAAGACAAACCATTACAGCAAGGGGTGGAAATAACAAGGGTAGAAAAACAATATGTCATTACTTTTTTAATATATATACTATAAAATCCACTATAATTTATTGTAAAACGCCTAAATATCTAAAATCTTTGGCTAAAACAATTTTTGATGAAAAGAACTATTACCGTAAAAACTGCGGTTGAAATAAAAAAAACCTTTCTTTGTACATACCGAATTCGTCAGAATTATAATAACCATTTTAATGTTACTTTAAAACTTTATCCAAAAAATGTATAGGATCACGTATTAGTGCAAGGGATGAAAAATAGATTTTGAAGATCAAAAATAATTGCATGACTACCTTACTAGGCATTTAATGAAATTCGTTAAGACGTTCAATCCTGGATGCATTAAGTTAAAAAAAAAAACATTCAAAATATTTTTGTTGCGTGGAATATTAGAAAATGTTAACACGATATTTTTTTTTTAATATTGATGAACATATAGGATGTTATGAAGGCTACATTTAGTTCATAAAATGTTCCAGGAGTTTATAGAAGTTTCCAAAATATTTCCAGAAGAAATAGGTACTTCGAAATATACCTATGCGTGTAGGCTGTGCCGAAAAAGAATTTTATCCTTGTAATGGCAAATAACGCGAACATTTCAGTGCCTTGATAAGTTAAAAGGCCCTAAGTCCAACTTATTTATAAAGTTTTTTGTAGCGTTTTCGAATCGGTGTAAAATTACACATTTTTAAGACATCATAAAGCCATAAATCCAGTAGAGTGATGAGTTATGTTGAACTTTATACTGACCGTAACTCCAGTTTGAGGTCTTTTTCAATAAGTGAAGGCCCTATGTAACATATACATATTAAAAGCACCCTAAATCCACAAATATACTCATCAAGATAATCGTGACATCAAGGAATTTTGGGCCTTTCTTCGTAACACACCGCTGCATTGTTTCTTGTAGTTAGGGCCTTCTGTCATCAAACATGTTTAGACTTAAACGTCATTGATTCTATAGTGTGTAAATTACATTAAACAGAACCCCCTGAAGCTATTTTGGATTTACCTCCTCCCTCCCTTCCTACAAAGTGTACAACCAATGATGGTACACTTTATGTAGGAAGAGAAAACACTTGGCCATAAACGTTGGCACGAGCCTAATAAAGGTTCGACTTTATTGTGATACCCCCGTCGTCAGTTGGTTCGAAACAAGAGCAGCGACCTACATGCCGGGGTATATTAAGGCTCATCGCGGCGGACTGGTTGTTCTTGGCGGGGCAGACCAGTCGCCGGCTAGAGCCTGGGGCATAGAGTCCACTCTAGTGCAGAGTGCGCACCCTCCGCATTAATTATTCCTCCCTTGTCTGCTACAGCAAATAGCTGCATTGACCGACATGAAAGCGGTTTTGTTATCTAAGACATGTTTATGGACACATACAATTGCTGTTTTCATTTCTCACTAAATGTCAAATAGAAACCACAGGAATGGACGAGAATGATGAACACACAAACACACAGAAAAACCAAGACAAAAATCCGTCTATGTCAAATGATTAAAAATGACAGACATCGTGTGGAAGTAATTTGTCAGAAAAATATATATATATATATCACGGCATAGACAAATCACATTAAGTTTGTTGCAGTTCCTTTAAATCATAAACCTTTTTACGACACACGTGATTTAGCGCGAAGTCACTAGAAAAACTGGCTCGCTGCGTGCCAATATTGTGTTCGCCTGCTGGTCTGGGTAGAAGCAACGTTTTTCCAGTGCTTCCAACGGTGGAATGTGGAAAGCAACTGCTCTTTTGTGAACAGTGGCTATCCTGGCGAGGCGCAGTGACGCCCGCCCTGGATTTATTCCAAGTTTCTCTCGGAAAGGAGTTGTCGATCAGTAAAATGACGAATATCGGAAGAGTACACGCGTTTGGTGTTCTAAGTTACGCGCGGCGTATCTCTATTCTCGCTGGCCGCCGACCGGGAAAGCCCGACTTGCTGCCAAGATGTCGGAATCTCTGGAAACAAAACACGACTTTTTCAAACATGGCGGCTTGGAAGCTTGTCGGCAACCGAGATTAGAGAAAGTTACAGATGGAGCATAAGCTCTGAGAACTGTGGCCAGTTTGTTCACGTAAGAAGATGGCGGCCATTTGTTTATATAGTATATAGAAATGTAGTTTACTACATGCTCTTGTACACAATAATTTTTCTCGAGTCAACAGTCTTTATTTGTTTAATATTCATGCACTTTTCCAACACCATACATAGGGTAAGGTTGCCTTATTCCGTGATAAATAAATTTTACTACAGTTCAGTGAACTTACTGAGAGACTTTTTAAATGTACCAATTTTTAAAGTGAAACTTACTATATTATCAATAAGTTCAGTGTACTTTCACTCGTTTCTGAGTACACATTGCAACAGAATAAATTTTCAAATCAATAATAGCATAGGCTCCTTATTCCGTGACAAGTGTCTTTATTCCGTGATAGTGGTATCCTAATTCCGTGATACTCTCTGATAGACAAAAATAACCAAACATTTATGTTGCTTTTGCAATTATATCATTAGTAATGTATTAACCAAAAATGGAAACTTTTTACAAAGGAAATGATAGTTATAAACATTTTATGTCTTCAGTAGACCTTTTCACAACTTTTCCCTGGAAGCTAATTATTCTCAACACTGAGAACACATGTAAACATCGTCATCAAATTCATCATCAATACCATCGCACTCATAGTGGTACCATTGCAGACAAAAACAACACTGAATCCACTTAGAACCTGTGTTGTTTTTTACATCATATTCATAACTATATCCACAGATAGAACACAATGAATTATCGTCACTGTCAACAGATAGCATTGTGGATTTATTTTTGGGGCACTGATTCTTCTTGCGAAGGCTTCTTCTGGCAACTTTACTGCATGATGGACTGGTGTCATGGCTGCGTGATGGACCAGCATCAGATTTCAATGTTGGTGAAACTGTGTGAACTTTGGCAGACTGCGATTTCCTTGAAGGTGTGCCCAAACTTTGTGTCTCGTAGGTTGGGAAGGTCAATAGAGACTCATCTGAAACAAGCTGTCCTACTTCTTCACCACAATTTCTGTTGGAAACAATAGCAGGAGCTGTTGCCTCAGGAGCAATGGCGTCTCTGTTAAATGGGAATACCCCGGTTTTACGGAAACTAGCTTGGATAATTTGTGGCGTAAAACTCTTTTCGTATGATGGATTCAACAGAGAATGCACGATACCGGGACAAGTTTTCAGGTCGCCTGAGAGTTAAATTGAATCTTTCACGAAACCCTCGGTACCATTTTTTCCCTGCAGCTCCTTTCTCTACATTAAATCTATCTGCTGACCCATATTTTTTGGCTAGGTCGTATGCTAGTTTCCTGACTTGTAGAACAGTCAATCCAAATCCTAGTTCCTGCATCTGTATCACATAGGTATTTGGCAAGTTTGCATTCTATGTCAAGTCAGAGTGCAATGGGTCTACCAACTTTCGCAACTTCGAAATTAAAATCACCAACTTCATTAAAATGTTCACTAGCTCTCACAACATTTTCTTTCAAAGTTGACCACGGCACTTTAAAATTTTTGGCCGCCTTGTAGACAGTCCACTCTTCATGAAGAATTTTCCTTACAGCTTGTTCCATGGCTTGTTTGTCGTAGTGCTTATTAGGCCTTATTCCACCGGAACAAGTTTTATTTTTCTCTTTGCCCATTTTCAACGGAACCACTGAAATAAACAAATCAACCAACAAACAAACGTTATCTACTAATTTAAATAAGTAAAAAAATCAAACACTCATTTTGATGTCCCTAAACATGCCTGTAATGGACCTTCAACTTACAGTTCCAAGCCTATTTAATTTGTGAATATCCTATGAAATATTTTTTATCTTAATAGGGATCAGCTACACATGGCCAAGAATAAAATACAGCCTTCATTAAGAAGTTTTCAACAAAAATATTAATACACGAACCCTTGATGTTGGTTGTTGCCATCAAGTGAAGTGCACACAAAACGAAAAAAAAAACGTGAAACGGGAAAGCACATAATTTTTTTTAGACCAGCTCATTTGTAAAAACTGACTGACATAAAATACACTCTCACATTGCAGAAAAAAGCAGTGTAAGAATAATGTAAATACCAATGGACTTACCTTATTAAAAAAACCGATAACTCAGCTGGTGTGCGAAAGATGAAAAAAACAACTGTAAAACACTCACTCTCAAAACAACTGTGCACTGTCTGAGCAAAAAACCGCGCGAACGCAGTGCCATCGCATATCTTCCAAAGAAAACATCCCGCGCTATCTGTTGCTTGTTCACGGAACTACGTGCTACTACCCACTCGACCCAGAGTAGGAAAACAAAAATTATCACGGAGTTAGGGATATCACGGAATAAGGCAACCTTGCCCTACATCACTTATGAGAAAATGCGATTTTCTTCATGTCACAATATGGCGGCGACCTGCTTCCCCCTTACGTCCCTGGCTTCAGCAGAGATACCTACAAACTGTGTTTATTCTCCATCTGTAACTTTCTATAATCTCTGGGCGGCAACAGCTACGTATTAGTTGGATATTACCGCATTCACTGTGTATGTAAATAAATGCAAACAAAGAACTTTGATGCTCCGTTAGCACGCATTGTCCGTACTAATCAACCATTATCAACGACTCGACACTTACTTTATTCCTACAGTACATAGGCTTTCAGAAACACCCGATTCCCGTCAATTCTCAGCAGAAGTTTAGCTTGAGCGATTTGTCGTTGGAGATCCCCTCATTTAACTACAACTGATTTGCTCATTCCTCGTAACTTTCCATTCGTAGAGCGGTTGGTTTTAGTTATTCGGTTATTAAAATCAATATATTAAAAAAAAATGAAACTTTATATATCTGCGTTTTGGGATATTTACGTATTTGATACCGCAAGACGTGAAAATATGCTGAATCGATTTCAGTGAAATTTTGATAGGCAATGTTCCTGGTGCTTGAGTAACATAAGAAATTAAAACATTCCTCAACAATAAGCTAAACGTTTTGGTACTAAAATACTATTTAGATGCAAAAATGTACTATGGAAATCAAAGCGAAAAAAAAATTAGGAAAATAGAAACCTAAAATAGCTGTGCGATTGGCTTTATAATCGCCCAACGGATTATTAACCTAGACTGTAGCATTCAAATAACGTCCAATAAGGCATAAGGCATGTCGTTACTGAAATCTATTTCAGGATTTTGTTTTTGAATTATGGTTAGACTGGTGCATTGGTAGTACAGCTATTATTCGTACATTTTCAAAGGTTTTGTTTTCAAATATTATCTGTGAAATCTTTGAAATATGTTCACTCACAGTGATTTTTCAGAATTAACGTCAAAATTTCAACCAAACTATTATTTACAACCATTTGTTTGAAAAAAAAAAAACACTTGTAAAAATTGATAGCTTTCTTATGTGTAGTGCACATTTAGCATATGTTAGTTTTTCTTTTGTCGCCGAAACTTGGCTGACTTATCGCTTCCTTTGCTTTTGGCCCGTACCGCAACCGTACAGCAGGAGTGCCACTACACTGAATACAAATCTGACACAACATCGAGCGCAAACGTAGACGGAGATTTGTAAACCGCATTGTAATGGAAAGTCAACGACCGAAATGAGGCACGTACAGTCGAGTGAATGTAGCGTGCGGTGATACGTATCAGAACGTTTGTCTTGTAAACACGCCTAAATCTAAGCACCATCATCAATCAGGCATAATTTAAATTCACCTACCCCGCTAGTATCAACCTGTTTTCGAGGTACTCGTAGAGATATCTCGAACGTTTGCGCTCTTTTGAAATGCACAGTGCTTAACTGGTGTCCGATGTTCGGAGTTGATAAAATGCGCGTGAAACATTCCACACAAATTCCACGTGATCTGTAAGCAGCAGAACATAAGTCATTTATGTTTCAGTTATCCCTCAACCGTATCCCAACGCCATGAATAAAAGAAATTATTTAGTGTTGTGATGCAGACAAATGACGAAATTATTTATAGGCTATAAGAAATAGTACCAACCCAAACAAAAAAATAATCCTTTCTCCACAGCTTACAGGCGTAGGTAGATTTCGGAGAACCTATTTCTACGGGAAAAAGTTTTGGAAACTTCTATAAAATCCTGAAACATTTTAAGAACTTAAGGCCATATTTCACAGATTTTTTTATTTTTCTATGTAAAAGAGTTGTGCATGGATACTTTAAACCTGTAGTCGTTTTTTGTTTAAGAACCATAATTTTCAATATATTTCACTTCTAAGTTGATAATTTAGGGTTTTTGTGTACCGTTTTTTTTTAATTGACTATCCATTTTCCCCTACTAAATTGTATTTGATGTGATCCGTACCATCTGCACAACAAAATAACATATTATGAAAGCGATAAAGCAAGTTGCCGAATGTGTGTTGTAGTCTCAAGTGATGCTTAAATAAGCGCAAATATTTTGGTAAAAATCACCATTTATCTCTCATCGGAAAATTTTCAGATTTTGTTAATCGATAGTTTGAAACTTAATCTGTGAAATAAAATCTGTTTCGAATTTCTTAGTAATTCGTAGCTCCCAAAAAACATCCCGTTTTGCAGCACTGAATTTGTTATAAGTCGGTTGTCTTCAACACTCTTCTCTTGGACTGTACAGTAGTTGAGCCTGTGTTGCACGCACCAGGCCACCCGCTGACACCCATGGCGCGCGGAACTGTCTGCCCCCCTCGGGCAGCAGTAGGCTGGTCTTTGACCTTGAAGATTAGTCACACAAACAAAGACACTTTCCAAGATTCAACTGGCAGAGTGAGCATCAGCTGGAAGACGTAAAGTGAAGTGAACTTTGTGGAAATAAATACTATTTTAGCTTTATGTATTAAAATTTGCTCATCGAGTTTTTTTTAAATGCTAATATTGATGGGCAAACAAATTCCGGGCAAACCTCGGGCTTCTCGTCCACGGAAACGAAATAAACACGCGAAAGCTGCAAACGAGATATGGAGGAAAAGAAGAAAAGCAAGTAACATTGATATTGAGGAAGAGGGGCAAGCAAATATATATATTAATAATCTGAGTTTAATCGGAATAGAATAACAATTACTTTAACATGAAACAATATAGTTATATATTTGAAGTAATAAATACATTTCTATTGAAATGAGTTGTGTTGAAGTTTAGAATTTGAAATATATTAAAGTTAATGTCAGCCCCATTGCGAATTTGATTTGAAAATGTAAAATTAAGCGCATATTTTTGCAAATTGAGTATTGCAATATGTTGCTTCAAACTTAAAGGTGGAAACCTATTTTCCCATACGGATTTTATAAAGTGTTCAATTCTAATTTTTAATTGGTATTTTACTTTGTTTTTTGTGGTAGTTATGTATGATCAGTTTTACATTTAATAAACACAATTTTTTAAACATAGGTACTGAAACTAGCTATCATTGCGTACGTACTCAGTAGATTGCCAGCTAATGGCGCAAGAGGTTTGAACAACGGCCAGGTCTAGTTCTTTGTGGTCATAAATTTAAGTTACTTCAGCCGTTCCCATTAGCAATGCAGCTTATAAACCCAAGTATTACAACTAGATGATGTAAAGGTCAGGTGAATCTTGATTTCAGTTATGCTTAAACAATCTGGCTATTTATGTTAGTACATATCGCGGGAAATTTCCTATACTGTTTTTATAGCTTTTGAGCAGTACATTTAACTTAGTTAATTAATTTTTCTCTCAATCACAGCGTGAGTAAAATTCAGTGGCGTAGCGTGCCATCTCGGCGCCTGGGGCGGGAGACCCATTTTGCCGCCCCCATTCTATAGGTGCTTAGTTAAAATTAAATTTCACATGCAATGAGGTACCTTTTATTGAAGTTAAAATAGGATGAGCGGTTTTACAAGCGGATTCTACGGGCCTTATGAGCAGCGAAGTCAGAAATAACTTTGTCAAAATCAATATTAGCAGCCAATTCTTGTTCAATCGACAATATAGCCAAGTTTATAGTCTAGCGGAGCTCATAGTAGATCTGAGGTAATTGTGCCACTGCCCCGTTGACCCTTTAGACCCCTGGTGTGAAACTATAATTTGTGGATTTTTGGGATTTAAATTAACGGACTAATAAAACTGAAACTGGGATTTTACGTTCAGCGTGTTTCACCCAATCCCTGCCAGACCTAGAAGAAAAAAGGCGTCGACCGTTAGAAAATGATTTAACTGAGAAGGGCTTGTAAACCCATAATTTGTAATTTGCTAAATTTTTGGTATATTTATTTGCATGTTAAGGTGTGTCAATTTTTTGCTAGATTTCGCCTATGTTAATTAGTATTTACAGCGGTGATACGCCCGGTGCGTATCTATATTTGTATTTGTATTTGTATTAATATGTTCTTATATATTTTTAATGCCTTTTTGGTGATTATATTTAATTTTTGGAGCTCCGAAGTATATGATCAAATTATAATTTTTTCGGGGAATTGTTAAAGTATTTTTTTAGTATTATTATATAGCTATTTTTTATAAGTAGTAATAGGGTAGGTATTTTATGATGGATGCGCCAATTTGTGATGAAACGATTTTATGATATATATATATTTATTAAATGTTGTCATATAAATTTTGCGTCTTTTTAACTTGCTGCCTCCTCTCACTGTTCGCAACCTTATTAGTATTTTTTAAGCCTGCTATTAGTTTGGGTTTTAATATTTTTTTGGGTTTACCTGCGCTCGCGGTACGGGGCAATATAGGAGTTTTACTGTGTCCCGGTTCGCGGAAGTTGTTTGGTTTGCCCTGGGTTAAGGTCAAACTTTACAGTACAATGCGTAGTACTAAATTCAATGAGTGCGAAAGAGAGGCATCGAAACGGGCCGACGCGTGAAACAAAATATTTTGTATGAGTAATTAACATAATGAGTGCCGCTCAACTCGGCTCGCGCGCGCCGGGCGGCGCGGCGTGATGCGATGTTGCCGTTCGTATGTAAACAAACAAACGTTATAAAGAGCTCTGTCAGTGATTTCGCAGTTTTTCTTTTAAATAAATATTAAAAAATAGTTGGTGCGCAAAATGTTAGATAAAAATGGAACATTATAGTGTGTCTGACACATGTAATGAATGAATCATAGATCAGATCTCAACCCGCTTCACCGGCGACCCGCCCCCGCGGGCTGCCGCCCGGGGCGGGCCGCCCCCTCCGCCCCACCCACGCTACGCCACTGGTAAAATTATAAATCATATAACTGGGACTGTATTTAGAAGTATAGAAATACTATAGCATCAAGTTCCTGCTCAGAAAATGTCTGAACAAAAAGTTCAAGTCCAAATGGCCTAAAAAGAAGAAAGGTACAATTGCTTTAGATAACGATTACGGAGCAGAAAGCTTAGAGCCAGACATACCTGAAGTTGAAATGCAGAAGAAGGTGGGAGAATTACTAAATAAATTACGTGACGATGTCGACGATGTCTGTACTCATGATAAGCTGTTCGCTTTAGAAAGGAATACGCAAGGCCAGCACGACAACGCACTTTGGAGAACAACACGTCTGAATCGTCCTACAGCATCCAGTTTTGGATTAGTAATTCGAAGATTACATCATACTTATTGCCAAATCTTGTGAAGAACATTCTCTTCAAGAAAGAACTATATACTGAGGCGGTTAAATTTGGAAGGGTACATGAAAAAACCGCACTGGGCAAATATGAAGAGATCACTGGTGTGACTACAGAAAAGTGTGGAATATTTGTGTCTCAGACCTACCTCGGTGCTTCTCCAGACGGTCTAGTCGGCAGTGATGGCATTGTAGAGGTAAAGTGTTTTCCTTCTATTGGTGAAAATAAATTTTTAGATGTACTTAAAGGAAAGCGCTTGAATTGTTTAGAAGAACAAGACGGTAGTCGACATCTCAAGAAAACTCACAGTTTTCGTTACCAAATTCAGGGACAGCTTAACATTTCAAACAAAAAGTATTGCTATTTCATTGCCTACTGCAGCAATAGGCCTAACTTCTTTGGTCAAAGAATTTTTAAAGATGAACAATTTTAGCTTGACAAGATTATATCTGAAATAATAGATAGCCGCATAAAGAGGAAAATGAAATACAGAGACCCTGAATATATTTTAGAAGCACAAGAAAAGAAACAAATGGCAAGTAAATCAAAATTAAAAAAAGATTAGTTTTTTCTATAAATAACTGAACATAAGGCTTTGATAACAAACTAATATGCTATATTAGACCTAGTACTTTACAAAAGTTAAATAATAGTAATAATAAAAGGCGACTGCTTTATCCTAAAATCATAGAGTTTTTTTTATATAAAATTATTTGTTAGAAGTGTTTCGAACTATTGCAAGAATTTGTGTGTATTTTTTCATCTGCTGCCATAAACATTCCATACATATATTTTGGCATATAGTTAATTTTAATTAACACTAGTTTTGTTTGTTTTCACAATTAAATATATTGCATTATTGAATTACGTTATAAGCAGAAGTGTTTTCAGTAGCGAAAATGTGTTTTCTCTTCAATTTATATAGGAAATGTTCTTCATATTAGATACAACATGTACGAGATGATTATTACAGAGGTTTCATAAAGTATGCTTGATCTGTCTTAGTACGACTATGACGACAATTGTTTCGTTTTGGGATTTTAGCACTGGAAGTAGTAAACATTTAAACTATTTAATTTTTTTATCTGAATTTGCAAAACATTTTTGTAAGTGTTGGAATCTTGGTACTTAAGGTACGTGCCATTTAAATTTCTAATAAATATATGAGTATTCATAAATTCAGATGGAAAGTATTCCGAGTGTTTATATATTGTATGCACACTCACAGTAAAAATCTATGTAGAAACCTATTATAGATTTTACGTTACAATTATACTAAATAAATATGTTACTGGAAAGGAAATGTTTTGCGATCTTGGAAAATAGAAATCTCACAAATAAGTTTAAAATGAACCAAATTATGATTATCTACTGTAAAAAAAATGTTTGGCATCTTAGTAGTTCCCAAAATAAAATGCTGCATATAAAATACTTTGAGTGTGTGTTCTCGCAATTTCAAATTCTTGAGCATTCTTAAATATTCAAAAGCCTAAGAGTCATTATATGGTATGGAAACAATTTGACCTTTTTTTTTGTATTAGGGTTTTAGTTACATGCAAATACGTTAAACTTACTATTAAAAAATGCAGGAGACATTAAATTTTTTTATTAAATATATATGGGCTTTAAATAAATTCATTCATATACAAAGTTACAAGCCAGCTAATGGTTCTCTATCATTCTTTTGCGGAAATTACCGTTGCAGTTAATCACTCTTCTGTGCCGGTACAAAATATGCTGTATGTTAAAGTTATACTTGAACTAAGTTAGAAATTATACCTCTTTCTTCTGCATTTCTCTTTCTTACCGTCCAGCTTTAATCACGAAGTGTTTTTTGTTTTTTCTAATGCTCTCCAAAAGCCGCCCCCAAGCATTATCAGAGTAAAAAAAATATTTTATCAGAAGTTGCTTATCTAAGACAGTTTAGAGTGCACACTAATATTCTAAGTTTTTTCAAATGTCAGTTTTGTTTATATATTATATTTGTTCATATTTACTGAAACTCAATATGCAGGGTTACATAATTTGATTGTGTAAATTTCCTATGCTTTTTTCCTTCAAACCCATGATTCAGTTGCCCTGCACAATATTCGTTCATATCTGAACGAGATTTTGTGAAAATTGGCCGCAAATTCATGATTTAACAGTTAATAACGTTTACTGAATTGTTGGTCTGCCGAACTCAAAGTACTCATTTTCTCTCAATCTCTCTTTCGTGTGACCACGATCCTTTTCGGTATTAATGAGTGATATTTTTTCATGCTAGTTAACTGTTATTATATATTTGAAAATACCTGTATTTTTAGTGTTGTTCATTCGAATTACATACAGAGGTGATGGGGCTGCCCTGCGCGATGCTGTGTTTCAGCTGAGATTTTCAGAGGAAACGCCAATGGAGCTAATTGACTCCTTGTCAAGGAAGTGATCGCGTGCCATATTTTCTCTGTCCTCTTCGCTTTGGCGTTTCGGTTGTCCCTCAGTTCCTAGAAACTCTGCAGGTAGTCCTGGAGGAAGGAAGGGTGTGAGCGGATGATGGTTGTGGGGGTTGCCTGGAGGAGGGGTGCGGGGTGGAAGAGGACGACATTAGGGTGAGTACAGTCGCGCCTAGAACATTGTGGCCGGGCATATACCAGACTTGCGGGCAGGTAATTTGGCCTTAATGTACATAACATATTTATGTTCTCCAATACTATAACAGTATCGATTAAACATTTTCTCATTTACCATGCTGCGAAAATATTATGCATGTTTTTAACTCAATGTATCCAGCACTGAATATATTAGAACGAATTACATATTATGCCAAATAAGATAATTATTCAAATTTTTTCTACCTCCAAAAACTATTTTTCATCCCTTGAACTAATAATGTAGTCGTATAAAAATTTACTTTGCACCAATGTTTAAAATAAATTCTAGTGGATTTGATATATAAAAAAGATTTTTTTATTTCAACCCATGTTTTTACGGTAATAATTCGTTCAATCAAAAATTGTTTCAACCAAAATTTTAGATAAAGTTTAGGATTCATACAATAAATTATAACGGTTTTGATAGTATACTTTCAAACCATGTTAGATCCATCACTGTACTTTGTTGAGCCACAGTCGCCGGCTACACACCGATCGAGGTATATTCACGCCTCTTAGTTAGACTTAAATATTTTTAGGAATGTGGGAGATAAGGGTGTGACGCACGCTAGACTCCAGGGCGCCTGGCGGGCAGCATGGCCTCTGACGTCACGCGCGCATACCTTCGGGGATTACAGCGGCCCGGCCTCGCCACCCCCTCCCCCTGCCCCCGCGCCTTCCTCCCTCGGCGCTGTTATCTGTCTCTTAGCGGCCTGGGAATCCCGCGGTCTTACAGAGGCCGTCGCGTGGGGTGGCGTGAATATGCGTCTCTATTCTGGATGCTTCGGGCCAAGAACCTATCGGTACTTAGCTCAGACTCTGACTGACGAGGCTACATGCAAAAGCGTACCACCCGAAGGAACTGACAGGTGCACGACCTATCCAGCCAATCAGAGCACATAGGAAAAGACATAGCAACGCCCTGCAACGAGGATTTTACGACAGAGATGAACTCTCTCTAAATTATTACTCGCTAAGCAAAATATGTACCTGCTCGTTCAAACAAAGAGACAGGACAAAACAATACAAAATAAACTTACCTTAACACGCAAACAGGTATAAATAAAGCCCAAATAAAGCATACAAATCGCCAGAACAACTTAAAAAAAACATGAAACGATGTAAGTTATGTTCATAAAACTTATGGCAAACACACAAATACTTCTAGAAAGGAATAAAAAGCTGTTCTTTAAATGGTATCAGAAAACCAAACATTGAACCAAACGTTGAACATCATTAGACTTCATAATACATCGTTAATTAAACTATTTAAAGAGTGGGGAGGGCAATAGCCTGGGTTGTTACAACACATATAAGCGCAATATCACAAAATAATTTCCAGTAATTGAATATTCGATTATCTTTTCCATGGTTTAATAAAATTATTCTTGAATGAAACATAAATTAAAGTATAAAATACTGCGTCATTTTAATGTAAGAAATACCCAGTATTATCTCTAAAAACGTATTTCATATGTGCAGAAATAACCATAGCTGCCATGTGTGTTGTACGAAGTTACAATATCTTTATTTCTTGACAACTTTTTTCCGAAGGAATGTTTGTAAACTACATAAATTTCGCGGGGATAGCTGGCAAAGTGGGCTCGAAGCTAGGCCCGGTCAGCAGGGGGTGTCTATAAACCCCCCCCCCCCTTGTTTTGGGGCATCCACCCCTTTTCTTAAACCAACAATCGTTCCCCCTCCACAAAAAAAAAGATAATTTCCTAGGATTTTGAATTTTGTGGTGTCCAACCATGTGGCCCCGGAGTCCTAACCCAGGAAATATTTGATAATTAGTTCATGAAAATCGTAAATCGTGTGTTTCAATGCAAATATAGCATTAAAATACTAAGCTTAACAGTCAATAAATGTCAACTGATAAAAAATTTAATATTTTGCGTTTATTTTTTTTGTCTTCCCCCTTCCCAAATGTTTGAAATAACCCCCCCACAGTTTTTTCACAATGGCGCAACTCGCGTCATGCATCTCCCACGTGGGCGGGCCAGTCGGTCGGAACTTGGTTTGGTTTTCCTTAGAGTTCATCGAAAATCACTGGAAAATTCAAGTGGCTGTTTTCTCACCGCATATACCATTGTTCGACTCCTTACCCAAATTCTCCTTGAATTGTGTTAGAGTCCGTCTCCGTCTTTGATGACCTCGGATGTGAAACCAAACACTTTTCCGACAGGCAACTTTTCCGAAATTGTTAGTTTGACAGCTTGATTTTCTTTCACCACGTTTGAGTATTGTTTGGAGAAAAAAAAAAGTGCTTAATTTTTATTTTCAGAGGATGAAAATTCATTAAAAAAAAAGCCTGTTGATCATAAAAAAAATTATTTAATTTAATTTGTTATTTATTTTTGTTCACTAATAACTGTTTATAATAAAAATGTACATCGACATGTAGTGTCCCCGCCTGAGGCAGGGTCTGCATGGATGGAGCGGGACTGACACTCACAGCAGCCGGCTACCCTGTCGTTCCGGCCAGCCTGGAGAGTGCGTGAGGTGAGATGAGATAGAGTATGGAGCAGCGACGGAATGAACTGGAGGGAGGGGGGGGGGGAAGGGTGTACCCCAAGAAAACCCACAGGCGAAGGCAACATCCGCCATACGTTCAGCACTCGCGAAACATCCGTGTCCGACCCAGGGGCATAGCCAGGGGGGGGGGGGGGGGGTGGTAGGGGTTAATTAATTTCTTATTCATCACTCAAACAAATTTCATATTAAAAGTTAATAAAAATTTTACCATTACAATATTTAAATTTAAGTACAGAAAACTGCTAAAATAGCACTATTTTACACCTTAAAATCCAAATTTTCCCGGGGGAGGACCCCCCCCCCCCCCCTCCAGCCCCCGATTTAATAGGTTCTTAACACCCCCCATCCACAAATCCTGGCTACGCCACTGGTCCGACCTCGCATTTGGTGCTAGTCAGGGGCGCATCTGTGTCGGCGAGGCGGGGTGATAAGGGCGACGCTCGCTGGTGCTTCTAGCGCGGTGTCGCCTCTGAGAACTGGTACGCAGTCTTCTCGTCGTGCACGGGGCAACCATACCACAACATTAGACAGCGGAGAAAGTTCCTTGAGTGCTTCCAAGAATCTTTACCAAGCGTTTCATGTCTAAAAAAAATATATTTTGAAAACACGCGTGTTTGTCCCTTTCCACTCTCGTAAAAATACAGTTCAAAAAACAAAATACGGGAACAACCTCTCACGCGCCTTCCGCACATTCTTAATTTTTTTCCCCGTAAACAGACACCACTCTGAAGTCTTTGAGCAGTTTTCAAATCTCGTAGTTTCTTCTGAAGCTCTGCTTACCGTATGTGACCGGGGCAACTACCAAGTTGCTTGGAATAATTCCTTAAAATTAATTAGATCTCTTGTGGGACGCATACGATTACCGTGATAAAACACTGATGGCAATAACAAAAAAAAAAAAATTCATTCAAGAATATTTAGTGCATGTCCAAAAAGAAATTCTTTGACGGAATCGTGAGTATTTAATTCATCGGACGACAGTATTCCAGTGGTTGTGACGTAGCTATTTAGCGATGTCAAATGCCATCCAAGGGACCGAATCAAATTACTAGAGACCTGTAAAATTCGCGGATTCATTTCGCGATAGGATAGAGTCCAAATACTTTTGACATTATTTTGCTTCAGTGATTGGGCCACAGCTTATCTGAAGGACTCTGGGCCAATGAAAAATCTTTAACAGAAGAATTAGCGAATCACGATCATTCCAGTCAACAGGTGTTACGAGTCGGTAACCAATCAGCAGATGTAATTTGCACGAGTGCATAGAGGATCATGGAGTCTATCCTTTAGGGATTTGAAATCGCGAATTTTACAGGTCTCTACAAATTACTAATATATAGGGGCATGCAAATTTCGCGAAAAGATTCCGAGGCTAGCTGAAAGTCAAAACATTGTAGCACCGTCTATGTTCCGTGATTGGCTGAGTTTCTTTCAGGTACATGTCGATTGTAACAACACCAATCACAGTGATTAAATGCAGAAGTAAACGCGTCCTGAGTGGCTCGGTCAAATAAGGCAACGACTTCTCTCACAGACGGGCGCCTATCACAAGGAAGAAACAGCTGGTGCGGGTATACCTTGTTGCAGTCTAGTAGACGTTCAGGTTTTTTAGCGAAAAATACCTGCCCCTACTGATATATATATTTGTGTGTTCCGAAGGAGAATCTGATGGCGCGAAAAAATCCGCTGAGTGTCCACTCGGCGCAGTGGCACCTGCGGCGGGCGGGGCGAACTGGCGGCTGACATGTCGCTTCCGGCCTTTATTTAGTTCTGTGGCAGGCCGCCAGGCGCGCCACGCCCGCCGCGGGAGGAATGCGCCCGCGCTGCTGCCAACCTCGCCACTTTGTCACCATACCGAGCTGCCTCCAGAGACCAGGGAGCACAAGGTCCGATTCCTGAACGGGGTGAGGGGGGCAGTTATATCAGTGTAATACACACACAAATATGGCGTCCGTTTGTTTACAGTACCTGTATTGGAGGTTAAATTGGAGAAAAAGGTCAACTAATATAAAATTTCGTTTGTTATGAAGATTCGTTTTGGACTTTTAATATATATAAACATATAAACAATTAATATTTCGATCTAATTTTCTTCCGAACAGCTTAACTACAGTCGTTAATAAAAGCAGGTTAGAAGAGCTGATACAAATATTAACAAATGTCAGCCATATTGGTATGTGAAAATCAGAAGAAAAAAATTGGGGAAAATAATGGCTTCACGTATGACGGCTAATGCTCCAGCTGTATCCTTTTCTAATCTCTGCCTCACGTTCTTGGCGATTAGAGGCCCGGGAATCTCGCGGATTCATTTGGTGTCAGGCTAAAAGCTGGACTCGACAAATATCCGTCTCGTCCGTCCGTCGCCCGTCCGTCCGCGTCCGTCAGTCAATCACGTGACCTGCAGCCAATCAGATGGCCTGAAAAATTCCGGCCGCCCGTCAAAACCTTGCCAAGCTTTAACTTTCTATGGACGGACAGATGAAATTATAACCTCAAAAATGTCTTAAAGTCATTGCCCCTATTTTAGAATTTTTTATATTTTTTTATTGTTTTTTTTTTCAACTTGCCTATTTACACTATTAGTTAAATTAAAACAATTGATTGGTAAATTCTTAACGTACCTGTTTTCCTACTAATAACAATGTGTAGGCTACGCAACCAGTGTTAAACTTATAGTAATTTCAATGAATTTACTTATATGAAATAGTAAAAAATCCGTTTGACATTATAACGCCATTAGCTGCTAAAATGTTTGAGGATTCGGTGAGAATGTTTTTTTTTTTTTTTTTTTTTTTTAAAGAAATTAAATTTTAAAGCGAGCAGGATTGATTTCAAGCCGGAAAAATGTGTGTTCTGTAATCCATTTCGTTGTTATGTGTATATTATAAAACGTTAAAAATGTGAATCTGACATATATTTAAGTATTAATATGTAAACTAAGATTTTTTTTAATGATTTCATTGAAGCAGCCACATTAAAGGCATACAAGCTTAACACTGTGCCACGTAAATATTTAGGATAATATTCGTGTCCTACATTTGTATTTCATCTGACCTTCAACACACACTTACTTGGTCCGGATATTTTATCTCTGATACGCGATTCATATGTGAACTTTCTTCCGCACTTAAGTCCAAAGAGGAGGGCCTTTTCGGGTATTTTCTTGCTCCGGACTTCGAGGTCCTAAAGATAAACTATACCATTCTGTTGACGATTTATATCCTCACTAACTCTTACTTTGATATTATAACGTTACTTTATTTAAAGTTTTTTCCTAGCTAAAACTGAATATACACAAGTCTTGAGAAAAACGTATGTGTGTCCATTTTACCGATGACACAAAATTTTGCAAGATCTTAAAATAAAATAAAAAATTGTAAATCTTTTCTTGACTGGGCGTGCCATTCAAATTTTCAATTTTTAAACGTTGCACGCCTTTTGTTCTGTATATTATAATACTTTTAGGGCTCAGCTCAGCGTCATAAATTTTTGGATGCCAAGTGAGTCTCTATGGCTTTGTTTTGTCGCCTGTCAAAACATTTTTAGACTACTTTTTATTTTTCCACGCAGTGTTGGTTGAAAATCGTGAGCCAGCGGTTTTTCCGACTATTTTTGACTTTCTTCCTAAGATGAGTTAAATTATTTTGGGGAGGAGAAAAAAGAGGGGGGGGGGAGTTAGGTTGAGGGGGTGGGTAAGACTAAATTAACTGCCTATATGCGCACGTGCAAGTGAAAGTATTTACACTCCTGAAAATGTGTTCCAACAATCAATACTTATGCGACTAGTGAGAAAAAATGTTTCTAGGTTCGATTTCCAGCCAAGTCAAGTACTTTTAAGTTATGTTATATATATATATATATATATATATATATATATATAGTGTGTGTGTGTGTGTGTGTGTGTGTGAGATTTGGTATGGAAGAATGAGGTGCCACTAAAGTGAAAACAAGTGTTGTTCACTTATGGAGCAGAGACTTGGACTGTAGACTAGAAAGAAGCTGCGAAGATCAAATCATCAATAGGAAGGAAGTTTATGAGGATTACGTTGTCAGTTACGAGGGTGAGACAGGATCAGGAATGAGATGGTGCAAGCAAGAGCAGGATTATAGGAATTAATGAGATGGTGGGGCTATCTGCAGAGAATGGGAAAGGAGGGGCTGCCTAGGAATACGATGGGAGTTGAAGTACAGGTACACAAGAGGAAGACCCCAAAGTAGTCCAAGGAGGAGATTAGAAGAGTAGATAGTTAAAAGGTAGCAGGAGAGAGAGAAGTCTGGAATAAAGAGAAGGATGAGGAATGGTGGGGGACAGAGGAAGATAGAGGTATTTTACTTTGCTGACCAGGTCACACACACAGGCTGGAAGCAGTTGATGATGATGTTGATGATGATGATTATTGTTATATTTATGTCGTGCTCCTGCACGTATTGTATTGGAATATCCTTGGAAAATTTCTGAGTCGTGATTGAATCGGTTGGACGTGAGTTTGAACAACTGCAAAGTTATTATGCGAAACATCTGAACGAACAAATACAAACACCGCAGGGCTTGTGTCCTGATGACAACGGACTGGTGCAACCAAAACTGTATGACGAACGGATGGTGATGACGGGCTATTGTAATTCCAGCCCAAAGGTGATTATTTTCAACCGTGAAATTGCGGGCGCATCAAGCTACCAATGTTTTTTTTGGAGGGTAGGTACCTTATTGGAACGCCGCCAGGCTGAAGAACGTGCCTGGTGTTTGTTTGGCGCGGACGGAGTGATAGGCCGTTGTCTACGCCGACAATCGCGGGATGCGGTCCGGAACTGCCAACGATAAGGACTTCCGGTGTACAGCTTGGAGCAAGGTTGAGTGCATGACGTCACCTCGACGTGATGCACAGACGTTCGCAGAGAAAATAAATCGAAAGACCATTTCCACCAATACCAGCGAAGTTATGTTTTTTTTTCTTCAACGATTGGCCGTCCCGGTCTTATAATTGAGATGATATCGTATAGAGGTGTAAAAGTAACGAAAAAAAAGCGTACCCGTATGTATTCGTTACTATAACAATTAGTACTCGTTACTATCGTATCGTTACGTTACTAGTTACTTCTGATACCGCATAAAATGCTATGTTGCAGCAACGAATCGAGTCGTATTGCGTACGCGTACAGTATGACGTCGCGTAAATAATAATAGATCGAATATAAACAATTATGTAACAATATTTGATAATTAACAGTTTTTGTTAACCAGGAAACAATTAAATCTCATTAGAGCGGCTTTATTATATTATCTATTTTAAGATAAGAACAAAAAAACGTGACAATACGCGATAATAAAAAACATTCATATTTCTAATTTGTAAAAATACTTTCTTACGTTGTTTCTGTTCCAATCTCAAGCTTTGTCTACACACACAATACCTTTAATAAACAGTAAAAAACTTGGACGACGAATTTCCAAATTATACTTTACTTAATAAACAAACATCGTTCTTTGTAACATACTTTTTTAATTCATCGAATAAGCGCGCGCATGCGTAAAACATATGAAAAATGCAAAGTAACTAAATGCATTCGTGTGTAACGTTTCGTTACTACTTCTAGATGGCGCACCCGTTACTCAGTACCGAATACATACGGTTTGCTACAGCTCTAATATCGTACCTACCCGCCAACGACTAAAATTAAATAGCTTACTCAACTGCGCGATGGAAAATCGTTTCCTATAGTCTGTCTCGCGCTTAAATCTCAGTACAGAGTTGATGCCGACCACTGTTGTCAGGTTTTTAATACCCGGGTTGTTAAAATTAAAAGTCTTAATTTGTATACCATCGTTTATCAAAAAGTACTAAATTTTTGATTTATACCATTTTTTATTTTATTTCCTAAGAACATAAAATAGTGTCACATGACAGTATTATTACAGTTGTAGTAAGTCTGACAGAAAAAAAAAACAATTAAATGATAAACAGGAGAAACTAAGTATTTGTAACAGTTAGTTACTATTAATAATAAGGCATTCCATGAAAGTATGTGCATTGCTGAAAAGAGCAAAACGTCTTAAAATTAAAGGGTATAAACAAAAAGTTAACAAAAATGGTTTAAGCCAACATGGCTCCTTTCAATAAAATTTTAGAAATAAAAAAAATGGAAATACACCAATAAAATGTACTTCCACAAATCTTATTTCAAATTTTACCTTACAAAATACAATTTTTCCGATAAATTTAAAAAAAATCATTACGTTACAAAGTTGTGCCTGAAACTTTTGCATTATATGGCGTGCATCTGGCAACAGCACACAGAAACCAGGACAGAGCTAATAGCAGAACTTGATGTAAGCTTTTGGACATACGCCATTGCTAAGCATATGTATGTCTGTTATGGAATATGTGATGTTTATATCCTGTTGAAAACAGCAATTTTTTGCTTAATTTGTGTTTTTGTCTTTTGGTTTTTTTTTAGTTTTTTTCTAAAAACATACATGTGCTTAGCAATGGCGTATGTTCAAAAGCTTACATCAAGTCATGCACTCCCATTACACAAATCTTTCAAAAACTAATAGCAGAAATCGTGCATTGGAAACAGAAAGTTAATGCCCATTTAAATTCTCACTGCATCTAAGGATGAGACGCGGTAAACATCGAACGGATGTTTTTTTGCAGCTGGGGCTTTGTTTATGCTATAAAATATCGTTTCTCTTTATTACTGCATGAGTGTCAATACCAAAAAAGTGTTTGATATTCATTCACTGGTGCATTTAAGTGGTCCACCTAGACAGGGATGTATTTGTGTGAGGCGGGATGATAAGTGCGACGCTTGCTGATTCTTCCAGCGCCGTATCGTATCGTTTTCTGTATTACTTACCTTAATCCTTAATGTAATGACTAATCTTTCTTCTGGGAGAATTGCTTGTGTGTGCCGGTTGCACCAGTTCTTCATTAAACGGTGTTCGATTTTCGCCAAAATATAATCGAAGGTTTCACTCGTCATACGAGTGTATTGAAAGAATCGTCGAGGTTCGTTCCTCAGTTCACCGAACAGATGATGGTATTCGCCATACCTGTACCTTCCTCGATTTATCTCGTTGATTCCCGTACGCTTTATTAGTATTATATTTCTTTAGGCATTATCGAGAAGAACGAAATCTTCATCAGATGAGCTAAACGACATGTTTCTCACTTGACATCCAACGGCAAACTCAATCGCGCTGGCTGAGCAGGCTGTCTGTCCTATGTGGGGCACTGCCTGCTCTTCCAGCGGTAACATACCTGCGCCAGAAGGCAAGGTTGTGGCTGGTGAAAACAGGTGCATGTAACCCGCGTTCTATGTGCGGCACCCCTAAGCGCAAGGCTGTGTACTGGCGCGCAATCTTTTCGTCGTACATAGGTTACGGTAACTATGAGATATGAGCGATAACCATGTGGCAGGGAAATTAAGATAAAGTTGTAAAAGCAAGTCCTTTGAGTGCTTGCAAAAAGAAGTACCGAGTGTTTCATTCGCAAACATTAGTCTTAAAGCACGTGTTTCTGCCATTTTTACTCTTCTAAAATACAGTTTAAACACTAAATTCGGAAACCTAATTACTCATTCGCTCTCAGCGAATTCTTAAATACTTTTCGCAAACAGACGTTATTATGATATCTTGCGTAGTGTTCAATTTAGCGTGAATTTTTCTGAAGCTTTGCACACCGTATGTGTGCCTAGCTATGCGGGGCCTTTAAATAATTATATTCTGCACCAAATTACTGCCAAGCAATCGATAATTTTAATGAATTGTACCACTTGTAAACAAAATCACATGTCGACGTATGAAACATCTAAATTTTGGTAGATCTCATGCCAGTGAGAAGAAGACCAGAATCGGACAAATATAAGGCTCTTTGCAGGTGTTTCGTTGCCATGTTTGCTGCAACAAATTGCGCATCTCTATTGTGAGCTTCCATTGTGTAATTTATTGTTCAAGCATATTTACAATAGCCCGTCGCCTCCACCCGTCCGTCATCCGTCTGTCAGTCACGTGACTTGCAGCCAATCATTTCATCAGTCCGTCCGTCAAAAGCTTGACTAACTTCATACTTTGACGGACTGACGGGTGAAATTATAACTTCCACTTGTCATCTAATTATGTTAGAACTTGGTCCGATCACTTTCTTCTCTCGCACCATCGTGTGTTTTAAAAGCTGAACGAAGACCACTGGGAACTTCGTTCGGTGAACGGACAATGACATCGGAATGACGCTGCGTGAACAGACATGTCCGGAATTTTCATGGACTTTATGCAGGTTCATTTAATCAGACGTAAGTATTAGAGCTTTTTTTTTTTTTTTACAAAACTTCAGATCATTCATACGACACGTATCAAAATTGCTACTTATTCTAATGTTACAATCGTTTCTAACTGAAATATCCTATTTAAAGTGTTTTGAAATTCTTGCTATTTTGTTTAATGCTTTAATAAGGCTTTTCATTTCGTCATAACAACGAAAGCCTATTAATATTTCAGACTGCTTTGAGTTATATTAACTTTAAAACAACAGTATGTGTTTTCAGTACTTAGTAAAAATTGAATCAACATGCGCTGCTATCTTGTGTGAACAGCATTGATCATTGATCGAGTGTAGGGACTCACATAGTTCCAGCCCACCAATAGAAATGCACTTGATGTTTCTTCGACACTGCTGCCACCTGTTGTCGCAGATTGGAAATTATGAATTTCAGTTCCTGCGGAGCTGCATCCGAACACTAGCCTAATGGATCCCTCAGCTAAGGGATCTACTAAAAATGCATCGTAGTGGACGCGGCCATCTTCGCATCGATTCAGAATCCTCATAAGGTATGCCGGTGCATCCCTTCATGCGTCCACTAAACCCGAGATGTATAGGCACGAGACACTCGCATCCACTGATGCGTCCGTACATCCATTAGCTTCGGCATCGTGATTTATTCTGCTTGTATATCACGTAGCTTCAGATTTTCGTCATAAGATTTGTTTAAAACAAATAAAAACGTTAAAAAATTACCGAAAGGCAAATTTTATCTTACAGGGCTATTTAAATATTATTATAAACTTTAAAAATATATTTTTGGATTCACAACAAAATGTTTATTTTGATCACTAACATTTATAACATTCGCGCTAAATTTGACGTTGTTATTTCATTTTCTGAATATTTCGTATGTATCACGACTCAAAAAGGTTATGTGAACATTAGTAAGACTAATTGTAACAGTAAAAGTATTCGGATACTATCAATCCATTAGAAATGCGTCCTTTTACATCGTGGTAGCATTTGTTCAGGGCGTGCTGCGGACGCATGCATACGTAATCGGCAAGCGCGGATCCGGAAGGGGGGCGGTGGGGGCGATAGCCCCTCCCGAGACCAATTTTATTGATTAGAGTACCTATATTTATGTTAACTTAAATATTTAATTTTATATCTCATCAAAAGTTGCATGGAGCTACTAAGGTTCTGTATTTGAAACCTGTCATTTGCAAATAATATTCCAAGGCCAATATATGATCACTTTCATTTTTTTGCAAATACGACCTTTCTTTGTGCGATAGCCCATCCCGAAAAGTCATCCTGAAGCCGCTATTGGTAGGGACTGGAAAAATTCGCGGTTTCAATGACCACTAGGATAGACTCCACGATTCTCTATGTACTCGGGCAACTATCACCTGGTCATTGGCTACCGACTCGGGACACCTGTTTACTGCGATTCTTATGATTCGATACTTCTTTTGTTGAGTGTTTGCCATTGGCTCAGAGTCCTTCAGCTAAATCGCGGTCCAACCACTGACGCAGCATTAAGCTAAACGAGTTTGGATTCCAGCCTGTCTCGAAAGGAATCCGTGAATTTTTCCGGTATCTAGCTATTGGTAATCGGACATAGCCGAAGTCTCATCACGTGTCGGCGCAAACGTCTATAGGAACAGATCGGGCTAATGTCGTTCGTTGCATCGCCCGGATCGAAGAGCAGAATGGAGCGACTGGCCGCTATAGAGGAAAGTGCCAGTTGGAGCAGGGCCTGAATGTTCGCCGGGACCCGGGGAGGGTACAAAGGAACAACGACCACTGCAGTGCTTCATGTTCCGCGACGGCAGCGCCCCTGGCGGTTAGCTGGGGCGTATGCCCCGCGCCCCGCGGGGATGTATTCTTGGACCTCGCGGGTCGGGCCGATGCATCCCCCCCCCCCACCCCCCGGAGACCCTAAATTTAAAACTGCGATTGGAAACACACAGCTCCGTCTCCTCCAGGACCGCCAAGTCAGGCAACGAACCACTGTTTTTGTTTATTTTAATTCACACACTCATAAACTGTTTTTTTTTGACGTGGTAACGTCTTATAAATCAATGAACGCCGGCTGCAAGCACGGAATATGCATGACTCATTGTCACGTTCCGCCTGAGCCGAGCGTGCAAGAACCGGCCAACCACCCTGCGAGAAAATCTTCTATAATATCAAACAGGTTAAGGCGGGCTACTAATTGTTCGTGATCATATTTAAACAAATTATTTAAATTAAATTTGCTAAAACTGTAAATAATATTTGAAAATTAAAAAAAGTATGCAATTTTTCATCAATGATTTCTTATGACGTTATCACGTAAAATTATCGTCCGTAAACCGACTTTACAGACAACCCCCCTATTTTTTTGGTAACCTAGCTTGCATGGTGTAGTCTCTAAGCACGAAGCTCTTAAATAGCGAAATTCTTTACGTCATGCTTGCTATCGACTTTAATGGTGGCAGAGTCAAGGCGACACGCCTTTTCTAACACTTAACCACATTAAACATTTACATTTCTCTACATTAGCATTGCATATTAAAAAAATGAAAATAATAAATCACAGCAAAATAATACTTGATACAACAAAATTTGAATTTAAACTATGTATACAAGGATAAAAGTTAAACAGAAAACTTATTCGTAGTTATCTCGAAATTGGTGTACACTCCTGCTGAATTGTAATTAACGTTTAAGAGTCTGTAGTTGCCAAAATGGTATAATACAACACTAATACCTAAGGACCGGAAAAATTCGCGGATTCAATGACCTCTAGGACAGCCTCCATTATCCTCTGCACTTTTCAAGTAAACACGCGTGTTCATTGGTTACTAAATTGTGAGTCGTCTCCACTGGGTAGCTTGTGATTCGACGCTTCTTTAGTCGATACTCTCTCATTGGCCCAGAGAGCTCCAGTTAAACCGCGAGCCAATAACAGAACCAGCAGAATTATACACATGTTTGAATTTCAGCCTATCACGAAATGAACCCGCGAATTTTTCCGGTCTCTACTAATACCACACATTCACACACATACATTCTTACAGAAGGTTAGCCGCGAAGTGGTAATGCTGAGCCGGTGGTCCAGAGACGTTTCTTCAGCCTGTGCTTGAAGCTTGCTAGGTTATCAGACTGCCTTGTCGCCTGGTCCAGTTAGTTCCAGAGTCTGCTTGCTGCTTGTGGCTGCAGGAGATCCTGATAAGCTTTTGGATGAATGTACGGGGATTGCCAGCATAGAGTTGTTTCTGGATCGTGTCTCGTGGCTATGGTAGCTGTGTGGATAATGTAAATTGGCCGACAGATAGCAAGGGGATCCCGGCTGTAGTGCGTTATAAGAAAGAATCAGTTTCGTCTTTGAGTGAGTTGGAACCATTTCAACTGCTGATGGTACTGAGTTAGATGGTCTCGTCTTTCACAGCAGTTTTGGATCTTCTGAAGCAGCTCTGCCAGTTTATCTGACATATAAGAAAACAAAACATCGTAGTAATCAAAGAGATGCATAATTAAGGTCGGAACAAGGTTGGTTTTAATGCTGGGAGAGAAAAAAAATGTTTCAATCGTCGTAAGGAATGCATGGATAACTGGACTTTCTTGCTAATTTGTATTGCTTGCTCCTTCCAAGTTACGGTTGAGTTTATCAGAACTCCCAGGTTTCTTACCACGTTTTAGAATTGAATATCAACTCCTCCAAGCGATAAGTTATTACGTTTGTAAGAAATCTCTTTAGATAAATCATAAGAGCATAACCAATTATTGCTGTCTGTGTTTTATCAATATTCAACTTGAGGTAATTAACACTTAGTCCGTCTCAAAATGGAAGCGAGATAATAATTAACATAACTTAATTGACTGATTAATATCAGTTGCTTTGGTATGGATATATATCTGTACATCGTCAGCAATTTTGAAGGTATTAAGGTAATTCGTTAATAAAAGTGAACCAAGAATCGAACCCTGAAGGACACCTGCGGTTATTGGGAGCCACGTGGACACTTCGTTGTCAAGGATGCGTTGGTAACGCCCACATACATAGGATTCGAACCAAATACAAACACCACGAGGGAATTTGTAGAGAATTGGAATTTTTCTTAGTAAAAGGTCTACCGAATCGAAAGCTTTACTAAGGTCAAGCAGGGTTAAAATCGTTAGTTCCAGCCTACCTATAGCATGTCGTATGCTATCCATAACATTTATCAGGGCAGTAGTAGCACTGTGATCAGGTCTGAAGCCTGACTGGAAAGTATCTAAAAAATTTCCTTTCTATAGGTATGTACATGTTTGTTGGTGCACCAGGTGTTCAGGGGCTTTGGAAACAGCAGACAAGAAAATCTTGAACTAATTGGATATTTAATTTTTGGAATTGGTTTCATATAGGAGTACTTCCATATTTTCGGATATTGACCTTATAGTAAGTGATGCATTAGAAATGTGCTCCAACACTAGGGACTATATACAAATGGTGAAATCATTTCCAGCATTTTAATGGATATTTTGTCATTACCAACCGCACTACTGTGTAATATTTGAGCGGTAACCACCACATTGTATGGCTGAGAAATGAAGATAATATGTAATTCAAGTCCCCTGAGTGCTTCCAAGACTTTGTACGGTGAAAGATACCTAAAACTTATTCTTGCAACACGAGTTTTAGCCATTTTCACTCTTTTAAAAATATAGTTTAAGGACGAAGTATGGGGAAAAAAAACTACTCATTCGCCCTCAGCATAGTCTTAAGTTATTTTCGTGAACAGAGCCGTTTTCGCGTGTTTTTTTTTCCTGAAGCTCTGCACACCGCATGTGCGCCCAGCCAGGCGGGGTCCGTGAAGCGACACAGGTTATTTGAAACTCCTCGAAGGACAATGACAAACACCCAAAATTCATCAAACGAGTCACGCGCGAACCCGGAGAGAAATTTAAATGGCCATCAACAAACGGACACTCAGGCACAAACAGACTGATAACGGGAACAGATGCCAGTTCCCGAAACGTCGCAACTGTTGTCATTGGAAAATTTTCTGTGCTGTCGTCGTCGTATTGTCCATAGTACCTACTTGTTTAGTTTCATCGTTGGTTCCGTTTGTCCGACATCAGCTGATTCACTCTTGTTTTCTGTGAATTTTTTTATCTTAATATTTTTATTTATTTTTTTTGATTTTCAGAACTTTCCCACGACAAACAGTGCAAAACTACAATGCCGTTTGTATAAAAAAACTGCATTTAATCAAAATTCCCCATTACATAAATCATTTAAAGAACGCTAAAAAAAACTTGGACAGCACAGCGACAGACAGACAAAACCAACGATGATACTAAACAGATAATGTGGACACCACGACGACAGCACAGACGAACACAGCTTCCCGAGACAAAACACCTGTACAAGTCATCAGGCAAAAACATACTGACATACATTATAACTAGATATTTGCTAATGACCCAAAAAAAATAATTTTAAATCTATCTTCTCGGTCACAAGAATATTTCAAAGAACTTATAGATCACAGTTGTTTCGACATTCCTGAAAGTAGTCCAAACCAATACCAAACCAGCAGCCAAAGAATCAACCAATGATCAAGGCTCGAGCAAACAGAGCTAACCAAGTCTAGCTGCAGGTCAGTCGACCCATAAACTATTTCTAGCATCTTAGCATAATCTAGAAAGCCATATTACGATTAACTTGTTTCCAATATATATATATATATATATATATATATATATATATATGAAAATGGAACTGAAACTATTATGTAAAATTACAGATATTTGTAAATTTGTACATTTACGCGAAAGCAACTTTATCACTACAAAAACGTTCGCGTCTATATTTATTTTTCTTCTCGGTATTTTTTTTTTTTTTTTTTTTAGAATTGTACTTCATACGTGCAAAAATAACTATAGTAATGTGCAGTAAAAATGTACGGTATTTTGTTTTTGTAGCATTACAAATTATTTCTCGGTATCTGGTTTACAAAGAGATCTTTTGTAAAAGTACGAAATAATAAATGTTTTCTGGGAATGATTTCAATGATTCCCGTTAAGAGAGTTGACAAGGACATTCTGCGCGTGGCGGGCCCCACAATACGGTAACTTTTTTCCGGAGCAAGTTCCCGCGAAAGACGCCCGAAAATTTATCTCGATTATTTTGATTTGATTGAATTCATACATACTTTACCAAGAGTACTTATAATATCACTCCAGTTCTTTTATTATTTAATTTCTATTAATTATATGCAAGCAATATTGAAGTTTTTTTATTACGCTAAATAATTATAACTGGTTACCTGGGGCTCTGTACAAGTAGGCACGGTATTTTCGTTACGTTATTTCTTCCCACATTATTGAAATCAAATTGTTGCCTTCAAAAAACGGATTACATAAAATAGGTATTTCCTGTACTGAACGTACTAATCGATCCGCATCCATCTCAATATTGAGGGAAATTCAATGATAAAGATACTTCAGGAGTAAATATTTCCTCAAATTAAAGTAAGAATAAAAAAAACAGTCTCTTAACTAGTCAGCTATAAACGTACTACGGCATTTCCTATGCTGACAGTTTGCTTTAACAGCCCGTCTATAATAGTCCAAACCTGTGCGTGGTCCGTGTCCTTATCCGAATGTGAGTGACGTCACATTGTCTCACCGAAAACTACCCTGTCCACAATTGCATTGTCCGATGTCCGAATGTATTGATTTATAAAGTTGTCACCAGAGCGTAGTAAATGTGCCAAACCAAATGTTTTTCTTTATTGTTTTGATGCTTTGTAGTTTGAGATTGAACTTATGAAAGTTATGTAAGTTATAAGTGACTAACACCACCTTCCATTTCCTTCAATAACAAAAACAAACACCACGTTTTCTAACGGGAACCGGAAATTCAAATATCGCGAGTGTTCTGTTCTTTTCCTGTGTCCGAAGTACACAGGTTAGGACAAAAAGTTCAAATTGACGAATGTCTTCGGACCAGGTAGGTTCGGACCTTCGCCCACTTGACGCATGACGTCAGAGGGTCACGTGGACCAATCAGCGACGAGTGTCCTTCGGACACAGTTTAGGACATTGCTATTGTAGACGCGCATGCTCAGAACAACTGCAGCCGTCGGACAGTCTGCTTGCGACGAAACTGGAGCAGATGTTAGATCCTGTGTGTGTCGCTCTTGCGTAAACACGTGGAAGTCAGCCATCAGACAGAATGTAACGTGTCGTGTCGTGCCGTGTCGTGTCGTGTCGTGTCGTGTCGTGGCTCATCCTGCGTGAGCCCGGCCTTATTTTTCATGGACGGCGAAGCGAGGGCCAACAGACGCGAAGCAAGGGCGAGCAAAGTCACGGACGCTACAGTGTTTATTTTTTCTTATACAGAGAAGGCATTGTGCGCGCGCGGAGTGAACTAAGATTCACAAAACCAGAGTCAGAAGCACGAATAATAAATTAGCGTTCGTCCATGTTCGCGGACTTTTTTTGTTGCTATTGTAAAGGTAAATTGTATGTGTGTTACACAAAAAAAAATGGTTGCGTGTACATATATGTACGCGCGTTATAAGCTATACTTACTAGGCATGCAAATAATTAATAGAAATAAAATAATAAAAGAACTGGAGTGATATTATAAATACTCTTGGGAAAATATGTATGAATTCAATCAAATTAAAATAATCGAAACATTTTAAATTAATAAATATCCAAAATGTTTATCCAAATTTTATAATTTTAATTTTTTAATAAATATTAATGTAATAATTTCTAATAAAAATAATTTATACATACGTAAACATTACCTCACTTATATAAATACATTTTAAAAATAATATATACACAATTTCAATCACTAATATTTACAATACACTTAAGTATATGATTTAAAAGCACGTATATAATTTTTATTTGTATGCAGTTTTTTTTTTCATTCTGTACATTTTTGTTGCATGCTGCACGCGTATCGCAAAAATTCATTTCCATAATTGTTTGATAACGTGCCTAAAGAAGTATACCTCACTACATAAATACACTAGAATAAAGTTACGTCTAGGTGAATGTAACTGAAATTAATAGTTGTCAGGTTAGGTCGACGACATTAAATACGCTCTAAAATAAAACTGCACGAGCGAGCGGCAAAACTCGGATTTTTTTTCGGAATTGTTCGGGTGTCTGACTAAACTTTAGTGAATTATGCGTCCTTGATTATCAAAAATCCAGATGCGATTAACATATGAAAGCACACCTAGCGTACAAGTGCCTCCAATCTCCGCACGGTACTCTTTTCTGCTCTGACCAACTCTTCATCCAGACAATCCTGTCTCCAGTATTCGCCTACACTTATTCGTGGAAATCGCACCCCGCATGACAGTGCCCTGGTGGTTTTATCCCTGTGTCCGTGCAGGTTTTCCATGGGTCTAACTGAACTTGGTTTTAATCTGGATTTGAGATGGGGGAGGTAGTCGTGGTTTCATTCGCTGCCATGGCTGGCCAATCCCCTCCTAGCACACGATGCAAGCGACCCTCTCCCTGCATGGCTAATCCCAGCATGACTAGGCGTATAGGCTTCGGCCTGAGACGCACCTAGGTCCCTCCCCTAACCCACAACTCTCCTAAAAATTTAGTTTTAGTTCGGTTAGGAAAAAAAATCAGTTAATTATTTTGCTTCCGTTGCCCACAGGAGTTTGAATATTAACCAACTACTCATGGCTGTAGACCGGAAAAATTCGCGGTTTCAATGGCCTTCAGGATAGACTGCACATTTCCCTGTACCTACACTCGGCCAAATAACGCCAGTTCATTGGCTGCTGACTTGTAAGTCGTCTCAGCTGGTTTGTCTGTGATTCGATCGTTCTTTGGTTGGAGGTTTATAATTGGTTGAGATTCGTCCAGATTAACAGTAAGCCAATAGCAAAATCATCTAAAAGGTATATGTATTTGACTTCTAGCCTATCGCCGAATGAATCCGTGAATTTTTCCTGTCTCTACTCATGGCTCCCTTCTGCGCCCTGGCGGTGAAGCCAGACACTAGTCTGGTGGAATAGACCTGTGACCCGCACAATGTATGCTCGAATTAGTTTGCAGACTTCTCTCAGTTGGCAGAGATTTGACTGAGAACTTGTTGAAATAGCTCCAACTTGAATCAGCAGTCTCCCACAGGACCGAGGAAACGTTTGGGACCTCGAGGTCGGCTGACGTCACGGATCAAGCTTGGATCAAGCCCACCGCGGGCTTTATCCACGGCGAGGCACGAATCAAGCTGGCGCGAGCTTGACATCAAGCTTACATCAAGCCGGACGGCAAGTCAAAATGGCTAGCCACGATCAAGTTTATTGCAAAGATTGAGAATTCAAGTCTGCGTCGTGATTATCAGAGTTAAGCTTGAGTCCAGCTGAGCATGTTCAGCAAGTCTCATTCAAGTCACTCTGAAAGCTTACCGCGGGCCAAAATACTATGCGGTTTAATAGTCAGTGGGTTATGTCCTACCACCCCCTTATTATCACGCCCCCATATTAACTCTCATTATTATCATTACTATCAATTGGGACAACCCGTGCAGAGTCATATTTAGTTTTTTTTTAAAATTTCTTATATTTATGTCCTCCGGCAGCGAAGTCTGTAGATAAGTAAACGCGCACAATAACACATGAAGGACATCAGGGAAGGAATTGTCCATGAATTGCCTAAACTAAGGATCCATCCCAAAATTCGCCTTAACTTATTTAGTCGAATCAGGGTCCTCCGACATATGAGTGCAGTGTCTTACCACTGTGACACTTCGCTCCGTTCATTAAATTGTAGAGGGCCAGAAGAAACAAATTAAATTCACGCCATTTCTTTTTACAAGGAAAATGAGCTAGCGGGTAGAAAAGGGCTTGTAAATATTATTTGTTACGGGTGTAACGTTTTCCTTTCCCTCCCGGACGTTTCTTGGTAAAAGCCCCCGAAAGCTCTGCACTCTCAGCAGCGGTTGTAAGACATCCCTGACAGTATGTACACTTCTTCGCGTTGCATTACGTCATCGCCACGTTGTTCGGAACCGCGAGGCGTTGGACGATTGTTCTCGGCGGAGCTCGGCGAAGAAGTTCGTTGGACCGCCTGGGACACACCCCTCCGGCGAGGGTGTGGGGGAGGGGGTAGTGACGCCCAAGAAAGGACCGCTACAAGACTTCGTGCCGAAGCCAACACCACGCCTGCTACTTGACGTCACGCTGTCCCAGACCCCCCACATCATTCTGTGGGCCCCGTTGCTAGAGGTCATGATGCCCCCCCCCCCCCTTTTTTTCTAACAGAGACAAAAAAAATGTTTTTTTTTCCTTAATGTATATTGTTTTAGTTGTATATATTTTTAACCTTTTCACAATTATATTTAAAACACATTAAAACTAGTTTTAAGTCAGTGTTTCGATTGTCAACGTAAATTGATTTTGAATAATGGCAAATAAAGGAGTGTAAGTGTTCTGCACTGTCAACATGGTGTCACGTCAATATTGGTGGTTGTTTTGTTACTCACAATATTGTAGATCACAATTGTTCTGTACGCACAGCATATTCCGAATAATATTACTCTGGTGTAATATTTCATCGGTAACTATATTTAGGCCTTACTGTTTAGTTGTTTTCTAAGATTTATTTAAAATTGTCTACTTTTTTGTTTTAAGTTTTTTTTTCTTTCCTTCGCAGGCCCCCTAGGCCCATGGGCCCCGTTGCCATAGCAACGGTAGCACCGGCCATGTGGGGGCCCTGCGCTGTCCACAACACCCAGCGTGAACACTGGTGAGATCCATCCTGGTTATACTCGAGGACGGATTCACTGCAGAACAGCCGGGCATCACCCAGGGAGTCGACGGACCAGTCTTCAAAGATAACTCGCCCAACGAGTGGTACGACCCACTCGCTCAACGAGTCGGAACTCGCTCGGCGAGTAAATTGCAAAAAAAAAAAAAAAAAAAAAAAAAACCTCTCTTTTCAGTTTTCGATGGCAGTGGGCACGCTGAATGACGGAAGGAAACTCGGCGGGGAGGAAAACGAGTTAGTTATCAGACGAGTGTGAGGAAAGCGAGTAGAGATCCGATATCCGTGGGAAACAAGTCACAAGGAACAACGAGGAAAAAATGGCTGGATGGCAAATGGCTTCTGTGTCTGCAAGTATAGTTTTTGGTGCCAGTATTTTTTTTTTTTTGGACAGCAGAAGGAATCAAGGTGTAGTATTTCGGCGTGTCTTAGTGTTAGTGGTACCTTTGAATATATATACTGTATAGAAGTAGCCAGCCCAGGTTAAAATTTCTGATACGGTTTGAGGTAGTTGGTTAATTCATCGCCGCAATCGCCACCATCTCTAGGGCATCGACTTGTGGTGGTCCCTAGCGGACAAGTGTCGAACTCTTCAAACACCCCTTCCCCCTCAAGTTGAACGACCTTGAGCTGCAGTGAATGATTGGTGGGGGGTGCGGGGAATGACAGCGGGCGACAAAGCTGCGCTCTAACATGTAAATAACAACCTCAGACGATACAGGGCGTTACGGCAGCACACTGCAGCGGTGAAGTTCCCAAGCTGCTCATCATACGCTTCTGAAAAACGTAGAGTAAATCCTATCCACTCGCGACTTCTATACAGTATATATATTGAAAGGTGGTACTGATCTAAGGTTTGGACGAGTTGCACTCGCTCATCAGCCACGAGTGCAGAGCCCGTGGCGTGTCGCCGCCGGCTGTTCTGTGTCGACATCAGGCAGGTTCTCGAGCATCGCGAGTGCTGCCTCCAGCGAGCAGGGACGATGCCACGGGGAGGTGCGGGGGTCCTGATCCCTTCCCCCCTCCTTTTACAAGATTTAAAACAAAAAAAAAATCACCAGCGAAGACGGAATAAGAAAATTATAACAATTTGGCTTCGTAGGTTTGCAGAGAGATTAATTTGAGAAGAATTACTGTAATCCTCAGTGGGCTACGATAGTGTATTTCCTTCCCCGTTACAGCCCGACATGCGTAGTACACAGAAGCGGCAATAATTGTTTTTACAAGAAGTCTGAGCTTAATGCCCGTTTAAAAACTTCTTTCACACAAAACTTGGCACGTGTTATTCATGTATTCAATAGTGTATTTATGATGTTTTGAACGAAATCAAATAATAGTCTTAAGAAAAAAAGTAAAAAAAAAATCAAAACCAAAATGTAAATAAGTTTATGTTTTCTTTCCGCAAACAAAATCATTAGTTAAATTTCTATGAGGAAACGTTGGAGTTTTAAAAGTCTATTAGATTTATCTTCTAAAATGGCAAATAATCAATTACACTTAAAAAAAATTGCTTTCCCAGTCACTCATTTCTCACAATCCACACACCTCCTGGGCCGCACCTCTGGCGCAACTCTCGCCGCAGCGCCCCTCGTGGATCTCAGCCGCGGGACTCCATCGCCACACTCCGCCGCCGCCGACAAACTTGCCTTCGCCGAGGATCCACTCGACGCCTCGCTCGGAACTTCGCTTGGAACTCCGCCGCGCCCGCAACACTATCGCCCGGAACTGAACCCTTCGCCCTGGAACCTTCGTCCAGGGACTTCGCCGCTTTATCGCCCGGAAACTCCACAGCGGGAAAACTTCCGACTGAACTCAACTCTCCACCTTTCATATATATACTGTATAGAAGTCGCCAGCCCAGGTTAAAATTTCTGATACGGTTTGAGGTAGTTGGTTAATTCACCGCCGCAATCGCCACCATCTCTAGGACATCGACTTGTGGTGGTCCCTAGCGGACAAGTGTCGAACTCTTCAAACACCCCTTCCCCCTCCCGTTGAACGACCATGAGCTGCAGTGAATGATTGGTGGGTGGTGCGGGGAATGATAGCGGGTGACAGTGCTGTGCTCTAACATGTAAATAACAACCTAAGACGATACAGTTCGATACGGCAGCGCCCTGCAGCGGTAAAGTTCCCAAGCTGCTCATCATACACTCCTCAAAAACATAGTAAATCTTATCCACTCGCGACTTCTATACAGTATATATATTCAAAGTCTCCACTCAACTCTCTACTGTTCCCGGAGGCCCGCGTCCCGGGATTATGTATCACAGGCGCCGCTTCTCGAATTCACCAGCGTGGCTGGGGCCAGTCGCGTCATTCCGCGCCGACCCGACGGCAGAAATCTCTGGAAACACCTGTCGGCGGCTCGCGTAACTCCGCAGCTGTCAGGTTTCGGATGTCTATCAGCGCCGCGCGGGGAGCGGTGGTCTGGAGGGAGGGGAAGCGGCGCTCCTTGAAATCTACCGCACGTCTCATGTTGCGGCGGCCGCCAGCCAGCTCTGCACCTGCACATGTCGTGGCCTTGCTCACGTTCGTAAAGGCGGGTATCCATATGTTGCCTGTCAGCCGTTGCGTGTCATCGTAACGTATAAACCCCTGACACGACACGGTGCAACGATGTTAGAATTCCTACCGTGTCATTCATCCGTTGCAACGTATCCGTATCAAAAACAAATGTTACATCCCGTTACACCAGAAGAGCAGTGTATAGCCATGAGCGCAACTCAGCTTGCAGCAGCAGCCTACATTTGCAAACACTACATGCTTAAAAGAAGAAAGAAAAGAAAGTCACCTCGTTGGTGGATGTCAAAAGTATTTACAAGTAGAGAGCTGTGCGGTGGTTCAGGTTTGTTGGCTGATTTGAAGTTTCAGGCAGTAAGTGGACTATACAAGAACTTTACGAGAATGTATCCGACGGAATTCTAATTTTTGTTGTGTTCGATTGGGCCGAAAATTCAGAAGAAAGATAGCCATTTCAGAAAAGCCAGTAGGTATATAAAGTATGTATGAGGGTACCGGAGGACGGAGGAGATTATGAGATTATGTCACTTCCTTCGACCATGCACACACGAAAAAGTGTCACGTTACGTTCATCAGCCATGTACGCACGAAAAAATGTCCCGTTACAGTAGTAGGATATAGCCGTTTCTGGGACAGGCTACCTGTAGAAATTTCGACTCCTCGCTTTAGATTGGAGACTCGTAAGCGCACAAGCAAGAAAACCAATGTGCAGCAACCGATTGCTATAACGTCTGGACATGAAAATAAACCTAATACTGTGCTCGGTGCATTACAAGTGAATGATAATGGGTTCTACTTGGCGCAGTCTGCATTTCGTGGAACGTTGAAAGACTACTATTATCTAAATACGTTCGGTGAGTTGAAGGACATTTGTACTTTTCTTGATGATATCAGAGAGGACATAATCAATCAGCTTACTGATGATGTAGCAACGAACGGTCCATCAAAATATAACTTGTGGTTGGACTGTATATATGGAAAGCCGTATCCATTCGAAGACGAAGTGAGGAAGTGTGCATTCAAGACATCGGCTGCAGTAATTTACAATTCTGACGATGTGAAGCAAACTGTTAAAAACGGTATCCAGAAACTCTGTCAAGAAGAGGAGGACTATGTCTGTAAAGGTTCTGGTTGGACTCTATCTAGTATAAACCGATTGGAGCTGAGAATTAGTCATTTCACACCGATGCGGAACTAAATGATTGATTATAAATTTGCTAGCTTTCGTAAGTGATCGATCCTGTAGTAGAATAGAAATTATGTAATAAATATTATGTTTGTAAAAGAACTTGCGGTGTTTAATTCCTCGAACCTGCCACTATTATGTTGAATTGTTGTTATATTTAATTTTTTTTGCATCATCCTAAATCGTACCAAGGACCTTAGTCGATCTAATTAATCAGTATATTGATTGTATTTTATTTACTTAATTTTGAACTTTTTCACGAGTTATAGCTAAATAATTACGAATTTCCAAGACGGCGGACATGATGGTTTATAGGATTTAAAGTGTCTTTAAGAATGTTGAACATGGTTTATTGAAATTATTATTTTTTTTACATAAAATTAAACTATATTGAATCGATCAAGTATCGAACCAGGGACAGCAACTGACCGAATCAATATGTAAATTGATGAGTGGTTTATTTAATGAATTTTGGAATTTTTCCCGAATTTCTAGCTAAATAATTACACAATTCCAAGATGGCGGCCAAATGACAAGATGGCGGGTGACACATCAATAATAAATGATTACTGCACTCTAGCGGGTGAGAATTCAACTAACATGGCGTCAGCGCACTCTAGCAGACGATAACAAGATGATGGCTTCCAGCAGACGAAGACAAGATGGCGGACATGACATCATACTAGTTGACCTTGTTATTGGTGGTGGTAGGTTAGTCTGTAGGTGACTTCCGTGGAGGAAGGATCGGTCGCCAATTTTTTTTTTGGCCCTCACCGGGTTCGAACCGAGGACTCCGAGCTCCGTGTCGTAAATGTATGTTTTTTTTAAATATTTTTTATTAAAATTTCATTAATTGAATTTTTAATTTTTTTTATTAAAATCGGATAATAAATTTAAAGATGGCGACCGTAACGGAAATTGCAACGGTGACGTCATCATCCATGATGACGTCAGAGGCTTATTTGAGGCTGTAGACATGGATGCTTAAGCCTACATATGGACATTTCTAGCTGCTGGTATTTTTAAGGAATAAAACGGGAAATTTTCCCTCGAAACGGGAATTTTTCCCTCGAAAACGGGAATTTTTTTTCTTAAAACGGGAATTTTTGAGTCATTTTGAGTCAGTTTTAAGGAATTTTAGGGAATTTTTGAGTCCAAGATGGTCGCCGATGACGTCATCCAAGATTCCCGCCGGATCCTGGATCCTGCGCCTGTCCCAGAAACGGCTATATCCTACTACTGTAACGGGACATTTTTTCGTGCGTACATGGCTGATGAACGTAACGTGACACTTTTTCGTGTGTGCATGGTCGAAGGAAGTGACATAATCTCATAATCTCCTCCGTCCTCCGGTGCCCTCATACATACTTTATATACCTACTAAAGCCATCTCCGTGCAGGAAAGGCTGGCAGTAACACTGCGCTTTTTGGCCACCGGTGATTCATATTCTAGCCTTCAATACCTTTTCAAAATCTCGAAACAGTGTATAAGCAAAATTGTTCCAGAAGTATGTGCTGTTATTGTGAAAACCCTGGAAGAATACATTGAGGTAAGTTGCATGATTTTTTGTTATAAAACTGTTTAACTCTGTACAAAGATGGGTCCGGGGGGGGGGGGGGGAGGAAATGTAGACATTCGTTATTTTTGTTTAATTCTCCAACAATAAGCTTTAGGGATATCAGTTAAGTTTATTGATTTGTTTTAACAAAGGTTGGTTTAACAAAAAATAACACTATCATAAATGTCTTTAAAATGATTTATTGCTTATACAGTATTGATAAAGACCTACATACATAAAACAATGCACAGAATAATTTATATCAGATCCTCAATGATGTAATCGTCAGAAAGTGTAGGTGATGACAACTGAGAACTGTTGACACTCACAGCATTGGGTGACTTGGGAAACTGTGGTATGTCAGAGTGACTGGGTTGAAGGTAGGGAATGACACCTTGCTGAGTAGGAGAGTTAATAAGTGGATTTGTGTAATATCCCCTATTGGCCCTTACAAATATGTTCATTATTTCATTTTGAACTATACAGCGTACTTCATCGTTGTATAAGCGTAATTTTGAAGCAACAACATTGCCGAAGTGACTACATTCGTCATCCTTATTAGACGATTCGAGCAGAATCCCGAAAGCCTTTTCCAGACGCTCATCCTCAGATATTGCTGATGGTGCTTTCTTCCGCTTGCGCCTTGACTGCTGGGGCGATTGCAAGGTAGCTGTGGCTGACGCCACACTTCCTTCTGAAGTTACAGCAGGGGACAGTGTTCCTACTGTTTCTCCATCCACCAAAGTCTTTCCCAAGGATTCATTTTCATCGCCATTAGTTTGGATCTGAAATTCAAAACAAGAATAAAATATTCTATGGTATGAAACGTTTACGAGAAATCGATTGTTCTCAAAGTCATTCAAAATATGCATTAAGAAATATCTCTTAGTGTGTTTTATTTAATTTCGATCTACAAATGTTAAAATTAGTATTTAAGTCAATATATTCATGATTCATTATGTTATGAACTTTATAATATATATTAACATACACATACATATGTGCCAATGTTAAGCACATGGTTATGTTTTGTTCCAGATACCGAAAACACCAAAACAGTGGTTAAAAGTAGCTGAAGAGTTTGAAACATGGAACTTTCCACATTGTGTGGGGGCTATTGATGGGAAGCACGTGATTCTGCAAAGTCCAAGAAAAAGTGGTAGCTAGTTCATAAACTATAAAGGCTATTTTAGTGTTGTGCTTTTTTCTTTAGTTGATGCTAACTACAACTTCATGTTTGTGGACGTGGGCTGTCAGGGTAGAGTTTCAGATGGAGGAGTGTTCGCTAACACTGAGTTGTACAAACAAATGGAGGAAAACTGCTTAAATCTGCCTTGGCTTACACCTATAAATGGAAGAGACCAAGAACTGCCATTCTTTTTCCTTGGAGATGAAGCATTTGCAATGTCTGAAAATCTTATGAAAGTTTATCCAGGTTACAACCCCAAAGGGTCTAAAGAAAGAATTTATAACTACAGGGTTTGTAGGGCACGCAGAGTAGTTGAAAATGTCTTCGGAATAGTGTCATCAGTGTTCCGAGTCCTAAGGAAACCAATGCTTTTGGAACCAGAAAAGGCTTCACTTATTGTATTGACAATTTGTCTGTTACATAACTTCCTACGACGAAGAACCGATTCATTTGGATTGTATACTCCACCAGGAACATTTGATTCTGAAGAAGCTGGTGTAGTTGCAGATGGAAATTGGAGAGTAGGCCTATCTACACCTGATACGATGGGTTCACTCCTGCCTATCAGAAGAATACCCAGGAGAACAAAATCTATGCTTGTAAGAGTAAGAGAGGAACTCGCAGACTATTTTATGGATGAAGGGAAACTAGCATGGCAAAATAATTATTAATGAGAAGAAGTGATAGCATATCAATAAGTTTTACTCACTGTACTTAATGTTGGTGTAGGCTTATTCTTGTCCCATATAAATTTCAGAGCTTCAAATGCGAACCAGTGGCTTTTGTAAACTTGATCCGCACCTGCAAAACAAAACACTTTGTTGTAATGTTTTTACATCAAGTAACTTATGTTAATACATTAATGTAGCTCAGTGTTATATTTCATAACACATGATATATCTTTTAAATACATTGTGTGTCAATATTGGCGCTATCTCGCTGATTATGTTTGTATATATACCTGACCCTGAGATAACTCCGTGCGCTAAAATATATACCTACATTTGTGGCACACATTATTAACAAAAAAAAAACTAACAGTATCCAATATTTACTTCAACAATTAGTCATCTTATATCCGTTGCAGTATTTATAATTTTTTGTTTATTATTTGGGATTTGTACTAAAATCTCACTTTATTGTCATTATTTTGTATAACCACTAATTCTGAAATTTTTTAGGAAGAAATTTTAACTGCTTTCTTATCAGATGATTTAGTTGACTTACAAACTTAAAGTTCAATTTGAAATAATTTCTACTCTTAAACATGGACAAATCGTTGACAATTTTCTCTTTGAAGAACGCACAGTTACCTACATTAGCTCATAAAACTGATAACACGCGTTACTCTTGTGTGATAAAGTTATGTGACGCGTATAACTACTTGCGGCATTGGTTTTTCTGTTATTGTTTTACCTTTTTAATTTGTACTCATCTCTAACAAAAATGTTTGTTCCAAAATTATACATAAGGGGTTTTTAATTAACTAGATATTGTTTATGGAAATTTCCAATCGCACTGATAATTGTAATTCACTCACCTTTACCGGTACCCATGCTCTTTTTCATTTTCATTCTTTCTCGCCACAGGGCTGCTAGAAGATTCTCCATTTTCTTCTTTAAATGCTCAACTGGTTTCCCCATTTGTGTACCAATTTCTTCCCAGGCATCTTCTTTCCGCCATTTATTATAATGGTCTGGGTGCTGTGGATCCCAAATCACACTCCTTTCTTTATAAATTTCAATCAAATGAACTGTCTCCTCTTTAGTCATTTCCATTTCGCAAAAAAAAAAAAAAAAATTAAACTTGGAGCGACAAACAGGAAATAAACACGAACAGGCACGATGTTCTCTCGTAGCTTCACGCTGAGTGTGTGAGCGAGCAACGGAAGAATGACACGCCACCCGTCCACACTGGTTCTCTCGTCGAACCGTAACTTCCTTTGAAGTGACGGCAAAATACCGACAACTGGCGGATCGAGCCCGTTGCGTATCTTCGTGTCAAGTTTTGACACGCAACGCTGCAACGAGTCCCGTCCACATATGAACATTTTGGTTACGCCACGGGGCCACGATACAGTCGTTTGTAACATATGGATACCCGCCTTAAGGGATCGTCCATTAATCACGTGAGGCTCGAAAGGGGGGGGGGAGGGGGGAGGGAAAAATCACGAAATATCACAAGGCGGGAGGGGGGTGTAGAGAGATATCACGTGTATTTATTTTTCGTGCAATTTCTACTAAACCGAAAAGCGACGCGTGACCTTGACTCGCCGTAGCCAGGCAACAATATCCCCGCCCGCCGCAACATGAACCACCCGGCTCGGCTTGCCAGTCGCCAGTAAGACTGTGATTTTGGCGCCGTATACATGCGTAAATCACATATAAGCCTTTCCTTTATTATTTTTATGCCAGTGAGAATAAACCTGCAACCTTAATGTGTGTCTGGACATTTTTATCACTGTGCTTAATTTTCCAGAATTAAATTAGATCATACCTATATTGAAAGATAATATTCTGAAATTTTTAAAAATATTTCGTACCAAAATAATACACGTGATTTATTGGGGGGGGGGGGGAAGGGGTTTAGTCTGAAACCTCACCACAAATCACTAGGGGGGAGGGGGGGTTAAAAATTTTCTAAGAAAACATCACGTGATTAATGGACGACCCCTAACAATATATTCAAACATTTGGTTTCACGTTAACTTTAAGTATGGGGCTAAAGGTATAAATAGTTGCGTTTTCCCCCATTAGCTACTATATCAGTAATATATTTCTATATTGCAGCAGTATTTTTTTTGTATAATCGTATCTTTAAATGTTAAATGTTAGTATTAAATTTGTTCGGGTGAAAATGCGTCGCCAGTTATGTATGGTGTTGTAAGTATTTATCAATGGCGATTTCAGTATTGGGTATGAAAAACGCTTTGCGTTAATTTCTGATTTTAACAAGGTCTTTAAATTCGTTTGTGGAAATTAAGAAAGAGTCTTGATAGCTTAATGCTTAATTATAGTATTTTGAAAATAATTGTTGAAGATTTTTTAGTGCTGTTACATTATTTTCTGTTTGTTTACCAGTTTTTACGGTTGTATAGCATGTAAAGATGTGGAAGGAAGAAGCTCTAATATTAACAAGAAAACATGTGTAATGTCAGGAAACTCACGAGTCAGTTTTGTTGTCTTGTTCTCATTGTCTGTAACTTGATATTGCCAGCATACTTTTCGTTCGATGATCAAAAAACCATTCCTTGTTGATATTTTTGGGGAGCAACATATTTCTTTTCTCTTATAAATCCAAGCCTGGTACGTTCTTTTGCTTTGATTGGAAACATTCACACTAGAGTCAGCATCTGTTCTTCCAACTATTTTGTTTTACTGTCGTGACTCGCGCCTCACTGTATGTTGACGACTGTGATAAGACCGCGACACCTGTTATGCAACACAGGTGCTCGTCTTCAGAGGTAAACAACAGGTGTGTCGTCTTTCGTCGACAAATACAGATTTCTTTGGCGCGATAGTTTGGTAACAGGTGAAAATCTTGCGCGTCAGTTCATTCGAGCCTGAGGAGAAAAAAAAAATTGAAAGCCAAATCCACCTATTTAAATATATCTCTCGTCACTGGTCATCAGGCTTGCCGTAAGCATACAGAGTGGCCTGAAATAGACTTACTGTGAGTGCTTGACATATAGAGCCTACTTGAAGTATGCTTGAATGAAGCTAGCCAAGTTGACTTGTTATTAAAACTTTTATTCAACCATGATGGAAGCTTCATATGAGTTAAAGTCCTAACTGAAATTCCTGCTTGATAGTTTCTGAATGTATATAAAGCCAACAAACAGTGACAACGGAGTATTGGCGTGAAATAATTCAATCATATAAATTAAATTAAATTACTAAAATTTATGGTCATGCCATCATAGATATATTCTATAATTTAAATAGTTCATAAACTTCCATTAACAAATATTCAAATATTTTTTTTTGTTTAGTTAAAAAATAAATTGAACGTAAACGTGTGCTGGCTAAACATTGTTTTATCATATAAATTGTACTTTTGTTCTTTTGATGGTATTCTTAAGCCGAGGCCACACAGAAAGCTACGCTATGTTCGCGATGTTCGCTATGTTCGCTGCGCTGGGTGGCCAGACAGGATAGTCTAGTTCGCGATGTCGGAGAGATGCATGCCGTGGGATTCATGTGATGATTCCGACGATGATAACATTCTGCTGGTTCTCACAGTATGTGAACTTAAAATGAAATGGGTTCATTAATTTAATTATAAAATTTTAAGACTTTCATCATTTGATGAAGCAGTTGCTAGTGAGGACGAAACCAATTTTATGGATTATTCCAGGATAAATTCAACTCAGTTTAATAGCATTCCCTTGGAATCCAATCCCAAGCATTGCCCTACATATCCTGCCTTATTTACCTTTCCACCGATTTATTCCATAAACATGGATATTTTCTTAATCTTTCAATTAACTAACCCCGTTGACTTGCCTGTTTAAAGCGCAAGTGAGAGAAATTAAACTTCATAAAAAGCAAACGCAGAAGTATAGCATAATTTCCCCGCGAAAACAGATATATTTGTTTATCTGCGCATGCGCGAAGTTAGCGACGGTTTAGAAAAAAAATTGCTGAGAACCAAACACCTGGCGACGTCGCCAACATAGCGAACAAAGCGAACATAGCGAACACAGCTTTGTGTGGCCAGTGGCATAAGGGATGCAACTGGCTATGCTTTACTCGCGTATCGAACATCGCGAATGTAGCGAGCATAGCTCCAGGCGTGGCCGTAGCTTTAGTTGAGCACCGAGTTGAAGAAAAAAAACCCTGAACATAAGTAGGTGTGGAAATACACTAGCAGAAAAGGAGACTTTGCGTGAATTACATAACCTTGTTTAGTGTACGCAGCTTGTGAAACACTAGATTGTCTGTAATTCACTTACCTCAGTGCAGAATTATTTTTTATGGTTTTTGAAGTAGCGGGTTTTGCCAGAATCCGCCAATGTCATTTCTCAAGAAACAAATTCAATCTTCAGAGTAGTTCAGAGGATCCCAAGTTGTTGTTTCAAAGCAAATGTAAACCAAGTTTATAAAATGATCTTATCACATTTTTGTATTTACTATTATAGGATTTATTTTAGTATCAGAAATAAAAATTAGAATCATCTTTAGCTAAGCAGTATGATCTATATACTTAAAAATAATGTTAAAATTTTGTTAAAATAATATTCGCTTGGAAAGTGATTAAACGTCATTTTAAACTCAGAATACAGAATTTCAACTTATTTTTTAGTCCTCTTTCCTTACAAGTGTAACGAATTTCCGAATGCAGTTGAAACATTGACTTTCCGCTAAACCTCTGAAAAACAATTTATGCAGGTATTATAATTTATGTGTATTGTTTCATCATCGTGTCTGTGGTTGTCATGTAACCTCAGAATAAGTCACCTCTACACTTAAATGAATAAAAGATCATGACCTACAGAGAGGTTGCTACAACAACGTGGTACTATTGGTAAATTGTGTGGTACCTCGGCTATATTTAAGTTACACATTTCCGTTTCCACGTGACTTTCGTTCCATTCTTGAAATTACTCCTACCAAATGCCGTATACCGAGATCTGAGATGTTGCACATAAAAACACCCTTGGTCAACCCAGCGAGCATATGCAAAACCAACGACGAAACTAAACAAATTTTCTGGTCAACACTGGGATGAAAGCACGGATCTGTGTCATAGAGTCATGTGTCATAGAGTCATGTGTCATAGAGTCATAGCAAGCCTACTGTGTTCATCCCTGCTATCGTTGTGATGTCCAGATTATCTGTTTAGTTCCATCTTTGGTTTCACTTGTGCGTCGTTATGGGGGACGCACCACAACGCCGAACGTACAATAACGCCGAAAACCATAACGCCGAATGCCAAATTGACTATAGCGCCGAAAGCTAGAAAATTGCTGTGTTCTACTACGCCGAATTACCACAACGCCGAAAAATGTCATTGCAGGACTGCCACAAAGGTTAGGTTAGGTAAGGTTAGCACACAAATTCATTCAGTTGTTTTTCATTTTGCTCCTGTGGCCCCTCCTCCCCGCAGCAACATTTTTCGGCGTTACTGTATTTCGGGGTTTTGGTGCACAGCAGTTTTCTAGCTGTCTGCGTTGCGGTCAATTTGGTATTCGGCGTTATGGTATTCGGCGTTATTGAACGTTCGGCGTTGTGGTATTTCGGCGTTGTGATAACGACCCGTCGTTACGTTGTCCAAGGGTTTTTTCTTCTTCTTTTCACACCTGTCTTGTCGTTGTAAGCCCACTGTTGTTCATGAGTGAGAAATTATTTACTGGCCAAATTTCTCTCGCACAAGTTTCTGTGCTGTCTAGGAATGTAAACATTTGACATCAGCTGATGTTGGGTTGTATTTATGTATTTATTTTTCTTGTCCATTCTCGGGGTTTTTCTATGAAAGCCAGAGTATAGCAGCTATGGCGTCTGTCCATTAAATTATTTTTAATCAACCTCCCCCATTTGCGAGAATAATTCGTGGAACGTATTAACTAATAAATTTTAAATTTACGGAGAACACTGGTTAAAAATACCTAGGTATCTTCGTAAATATACGGCCAAAAGTCCGTTAATTTACTGGTATTGAGTTTTATCTTTCAAAATACACTGGAATTACCTTGGAGTGTTAACAAAACCTTCAAAAACTCGGTAAGTCCACATAAGAAAAAGAAACACTCTTCTGCATCGCACCTAGGGTTACCAGACGTCCGGCAAAAGGAGGACATGTCCTCCTTTTTATGTATTTTTTTTGCGTCCAGCCGGATTTTCCTTAATGCTCAAAAATGTCCGGCTTTTTTCAAGGGCGCCCATATGATAATTTGTAGGGGGGGGGGGCCAGACTTAGGGGTATGAAGTATTTTTAATATTTTGGAAGACTAACTTCGGCCTGTTACTAGCCATAAAATAGTTCCAGTTCTGACCCTGTTAAAATGTTTTGTCCTGTTACTAAAATACTAGACCACAGTACTCATTCGCCATTAAAAAAACTTTATTGGCTACTTTATTAATTAAATAATAACTGTTTTATTGTAACAAGTGAATTTTTAGCAACACAAATGCAGGAATACAGTCCTTATATTTTTGCAGCGTCTCGGGAACACGAATATCATTGCTCTCTTTACCCCTAAATAAATGTCGCGTACAAATTAAATATATCATGGAGCTTTGTTTTTTTCCAAACATTCCGTATTCGTCCAGACGTCATACCATACTCTGGCTTCTGCTTCCAAGTTGTCGATTTGATAAAACTTTTGCAAACTTTTTATGTCTCTCATTAAATCTTCTTTCGTCTCCTTTTTCATCAAATGTGGTTGAAGAATTCCACCTTTGAGAGGGAATGCCTTTATCTCTTTCAAATCTTGTAGTAAGTGACATAATTATAGAATCCATATACGGATTGTAAATTGCAACTTTGAAATAGTCTTCAGGTGATGAGCACTGGACATTCACGTTACATCTGTGGGTCTGCCTTCCAGACAATATTGGGATTTTTATATCTATGTCAAGCTCATACAGTCTTCTTTCACTGCCTCGAAAATGGTTTTGAATTCGTCATTGCTTTCTCTCTGCTTTTGAAATTTTTCTAGAAGGTCAGTATTGATGTATCTGTCACCACACAAAAGTTAACATGATGCAATGCGTGGTGCAGCTGTGGTTAGTCGCTGTGAGGTCACTTTATATCACTCGTGCAATGAGGCAAGTTATGGAATGTTAAAAAAATAATAAATAAGGGGAACGCAGGGGAGGGCAGAGGGCAGACGGCAGTCATTGTTTTTACTATTTAATATGATATATATTCCGTTCAATAAATTATAACATGTATCTTCAGGGGGTGGGGTGTTTAAAATTTTATGAAGATAACGTTTTTACGAATGCAATCCAAGCGACGTAAAATCGGGATTCCAGTGTGAATTGCTTCCGAGTCTACTGAAGGTAGCGGAATCCTTATCCTTTTAAACACTTTTGAAGGAAAAAAAAAAGTTTTCCTCTAAGTTCAAAATTCCAACATAAATTTTACGTTGTAGACTTTTCTGAACAATAATTCTTATTTGAGTAACTTCAATGGTGTAAGCTTACCTTAAAAATTATTGTGAATATTCTGAGTGGATGTGACGAATGAGGAAAACTAAGAAGCACTACATAATAACAAAAGTTTTTTTCTTTACACTTTTCACTGATTTATTTACACTTAAGTTATTTATACTGACTGAATACACTAAACTAAATCTAGACCAGATGCATAAACCTGTAGATCTAAAGACTATTGAAAAATCTCTGTTTTGAGATGTTATTTGTGAACATACACATTATTATGACGAAAAAGTAGCAAAACATTTCGTCGTCTGCAAGCACATGTCAATTGTCGCGTCGTCTAACTCTGGTATAAATCTGTTGTGTTGTGTTATCGCGTGAGCTTGGGCAGGATTACGAAGGGGAATGACTCGCCACGGGGGTTGAGCTTGCCCGCATTTTCTCCCTGTACACAACACCTTATATCGCAGCAGCAGAACTAATGCTTGAACTAACATAAAAAATGAATTAGACATGTAAAAGACGATATAAAATAATAGATTCGTGTTGAACCACTTCTACATAATACCGAATTGAAATAATTTTCTTTAAAGTAAAACACCTGACTACACTATATATTTTTTCCTTCCTGAAAGCTAGGGGGGGGCCACGGCCCCCCCCTGCCCCCGGGTATGGGCGCCCTTGGCTTTTTTATAAACTGAGATAATTCCTGCAGTTACACTCAGAGTAAAGCGCGTGGTGCGCGCTAATGCGCTGTCCGCAGTCACCCCACTAGTAAGTAGTTCTATGACAGCTTGACAGGTAGCAGCACATGCAGAAGCACGTGTTTTTAATATGCTGTATATGCGTAGTTTGTTTGATTCTTTATACTGAAACTGTATTAAATGCCAAAACATTGTAAAATATCGTACTCCATTGTAATTAATTCATGGCTTTTTTTAAAAAAAATTTATTGTCCTCCTTTTTAGTGAAATGTCCTCCTTTTGCGAGATGAATGTCCTCCTTTTTTGTTATCAGTGTCTGGTAACCCTAATCGCACCAGATGTTTGTGGGTGTTGCGCTTGCTTTGCAAAATATAGCTTGCAATTAAAAAAATAAGGCGGTCCATGTCAACTTTTTTATGATGGAAAACTTATTATAAGGAGGAGGGTAAATGAGATTTAGATACTTAAACAACCCGCGAAATGCTTGCCAGGGATTAGAATGCTTAAAAAAGGCATAGAAAGATGATACACTTGATGGAATTATCCATTGCACCTGAAATTCCTTCATTACCACAACCAAGTACTTACGGTACCCAGTGCCTACTGTGTACTCAGAAATCACCAGACCAAGCCAACCTTGTGTCTTAAAAAAATAATATTTAAATGAATACCTTACACACATGTAGGTATCTTTTGCGCAGTTTACCTTCTGGCAAATTGCTAAGACATCCTTAAATAGAAAAAAAAATCTTAATGCTTGTGTCTAATTTTGTTTATGCACTTTAAATTTTATTTAGTACGAATACTAAAACAGCTGTAACATAAATTTATACATGTTATGTAGAACAGCATTGTTTACCTTTAACTCGTGACAAATCTTGACTGTTATAAGCATAAGGGAACGTATGAATATGATGACATATGAAACCATTTTGGTGCTGATCACACACAAAAAAAACTTATATGAACTACTACATTTTAAGCTCGAACGGCTCGCTTTTTTTCGTTGTTATGTACTGCTACACCAATGGTTTGAATGCGGCAGCCCACAGTGAATAGCAGAGAGAGAGAGAGAGAGAGAGAGAGAGAAAATGAGACGCATGGTGGATAAACCTAATCTCACCCAGTATCTGACACCCGTGTCAAAGCTCGTGACAGGGCCAGTTTATAGTCGTAGGTCGGCGAACTGGGTCTCGGTCAGGGGGCTGACACTAGATAGGGGGCTATTATTTATTTTAATTTTTTACTATCGTATTTATTGGAGGCTAACTTATAGCTATACGCCTTTTCTGACACTAAGCCATATGTAATGCTATTATATCACACATTGAAATAAAAAAAACATAATATAAACACAAAATATAATAAATAGACAATAAGATAAAAAGCATAATTATGTTTTAACTAAAAGTTCAAAGATATTAGGTAGCCATCACAAAATTTAACCACAAAGATAATGTACAGGTAACTGAAAATTAAGCGTTGACATACAAATGGTGTAACTTAAAAAAATCCCACGTCGCCAAAACAAGTCAATAAGTAGTGTTACCTGTACATTAAACCCAGTTACTCGCACATTTACACTCAGATTAAAGCAGTAGGTAAGTCGTGAAGTGATAATGGTAAATAGGTGTTCCAAGATTTTTTTTCCAACCTGTTTAAAATTAGCTAAGTTTTTTGATTGTCTTGTCGCCTGGTCTTGTTCGTTACAGAGCCTGCAACTCGTGGCTGAAAAAGATCCTGACCAAATTTGGATGAATGTACGGGGATTGCCAGCATAGAGTCACGTGTGGATCGTGTATCGTGGCTATGGTAACTGTGTAGGTAGTTAATATTGACTGACAGATAATGAGGTGTTCCTTCGAAGTTCTTTTCTGAAGTTAGTCCCCGTAATATTAACGATTTCGAAATAATTCACCAACACACATAATTGTATTGAAGCAAAAATAATTATTTTACGATAACCTAAAAATGTTTTGGATCTTTAAAAGTTTAATGGTTACAAATATATTTTATTTTAGTGCGTTCGAAATTATCACTTCTATTGTGAACATTAGTTTCTGATATCGAAAATGGGCCGAGAAAGATGTTGGGTTTCGAAGAGAGAGACTATTGAGAAAATAACTAGCCTATGTAAGAAAAAAAAAATCAACTAAAATTCCGCACTGCATGGCCGTAAAATTATTTTTTTTTTAACCTTTAGATGTATAAGGTATTTTCACAAAAGGAAGACAACTAAACATTTAACACGAATATAACAGTTATTAACATTAGTATGCAGGAGATATGTACAAATTACATATTAATATGTTTATTTTCTTACGTATTATTTGTTGGTTTTGTTCCTTGTCTTAATTGACTCGGCACTACCCACCCACACCCCCAGAGAGACTATCCAATAAGGAACTTCTGACAACTTGGGAGCGACTTCTCTGACGCTCTTCACCTACTCTGTGGTCTCGACCACACTGGTCAGCCATGTAGCGATAACACAATCTCCAGATATCTCTAGCGAAGGGGAAAATAAAAAAAATCCAAACAAAAGGCAGTTTATGTGGTTGGCCACACTGGTCTACAACCAGGCTTCGCAAAAAGTTCCGATTTAAAAAAAAAGTAACTGGTTGACTTACAACCATGCCGTCTTCTAAGAAGATGTCTACAAGCATCAGCGAGTGGCCATGTGTGCATTGCACTGCGTTAAGTGTCAAGCTGATTGTCTGCGCCGTGTTTCCATTGTGGATACGGTTTTAACGGACTTATTCAATGACGAGACTTTGTTTAATGTCGTACTCACTACCATTCGTGGAGTTCCCTAGCCTAGTGAAAAACTGACGTAGTGAGCGGCGAAACAGCTCCGATCACTAGCCTGGTAAGCTAGGAGAGGTTGGATATTCCTCCATCGGACCACGGGTATTCTGGGTGTTTCGAGGGGTCCCAGAGCGATGTGGTAGATCGTCATGCGGCGCCAGCAGTGCTGCTAAGGTCAAGGGGCTTTGGACACAGCCAACTGTCTGGTTAGCTAATTTCCGGCTGCGTGTGCGGCGTGATCCGTTACCGGCGCCCTTGGGGGCCCGCGGGGCTTACAAGAGCGCCGGGTCATCAAATAAATCTCTCTTTATTTGTTGGTATGAAATACCTCAAATCCAAGTACCTCGAAATGCAGGACATAAGAAAACCCCAGGAGGGTTAAAGCTAAGAGGGGTCCAGAGCTGCATTATTTTCTTTCCTTCACTACCATCGCATCTTCAGGCGTGGTCGAGCACCATTCACGCAACGTTTCAGGTGTTGCATGCCATGGTGTCTGCGGCGATACAAAATAAATAAAATGATTTGTACCCAAATGTACTTAAATAAGTAAAATGAAGTAAAAAAACATCAAAAAGCATCAAAAGAACCTATTTATAACGAAATAAGTGTACATTAATAGAAACGAATTTCAATTATTAAATGCATGAATTGTAACGAAATAAATCAAAGGAAAGCACTGAAACTGAAATGTGTGGAAATGTTATCTACTTGAACATATTAATGTGAAATAACTGAAATAATCTGAAACGAATAATAAATAAATCCACATATACGTTTCTAGCATAAGTACGTAGTTACAATGGTACCAAGATGCAGAAAATGTTTTGCGGCCATGTTGAAATAATTATCTCATGTTCGTCACCTATGATTCCGATAGTGCCGTGATCACCACCTAGGATTTCTTTCTTCCTTGAACTTTCTCCCTGGCCGCCATACCTATATAAACCGGGACCGCAAATCGTTGTGTCGATCATGTTTAATGAATCAACCAGAGCCACGATTATTTCGCAGATTCATTAGGCCAGGCTAGACTACACTTGCCTAGTGTAATCAAGCCAATTAAGGCCGGTATTCCAAGTCGTTCGGGTAAGGTAGCGAATAAGCACTGCCTTTTTTGGAACACAAACGAAACTTACCTTGCGGGCCGTATTCCAGAACGTGTCCAAACAGAATTCTAGTAAGGGAACAAAACGGCAATCATTTTAATAAACGGTGCCCTGCGCGAGGCTAGAAACTGGTTCCAATGCCTTCTAGTGGACGTTTGGCAACCATCAGTACAATAGTAACACCATACATACTAGAGACAGCAGCACCATCCAACAAAAATTATAACCGCCTTTCTAATTTTCTCAAATTCTTATTATGACCATTAAAGTGTAGAAAATGTATTCCAGGATAGTTTCGCTACCATGAAGTTTCATCTGGCATACCAATAAGATTGGTATGTATCCTAATTTTTACTTAAGTGTCCATATACGGTTTTATGTTGCTGCTACATGTGGGTCAGTCATTTTTGGTGTAACATTTCCGTTCATAAACGTTTTGAGAAAGCACGTTTATGTTGTGGGTAACCTTGTTTGGTCTCTACCAGCGGGCCCCTCTGTGTGTCAGGTATTTTTTCCGGGATATTTTTCCGTTACATTCACGAAATTACTCCTACCAAATGCTGTATACCCAGAGCTAAGATGTTACACATCAATATTGCATTATAAAGTTGTGCTCAACCCACTAAATAACTCAGTGCGTAACTATTTGACATGGAACAATTTGCACATTCCTTACCTCGATGACTTCACACACTATCTGTATGCCATTTCCTTTCTGCCTTCGCTGCATGTAACCGTCAGAGACAAAAATATTGATCCTAAAATGATTTTTTTTGTACACTCGCAAACAAATGTTTCTTCAGATGTCTTGGCAAAGTCTCCATCTTCATCCAGGAAAGTCTCTGTGATTCTTCACTGACAGACAGTAAGTTGCAGAGGTCCACGTATCATCTAAGTTGGTAGACGTAGGAAAGTTGCAATTTTATGTTGTGATGCTCATCATGCACGTAGTGTGCCTTTTGAAATTTATTTTATTTTAAAAGTTTTAATTGAAGACGTTGGCCTAATCGCTGATTACTTTGTAGACTGTATTCAGACGAAAAACCGAGTTTCTGTAGGCCGTGCTTCGTATGATTCGTCATAGAGAGTGGAAAAGTTTGGCGATAATAAAAAAAAACTGCAATCCTGAGACATTCGTCACGGTTTTTTTTGTTGAAAAATCTACAGTCATATCTTATCTGATAACGTGTGCTAGCCGAAGCAAACAACAGTAAGTCACGGTATTTTTGAGGAAACGTTGCTTGCTTCAGAAGTGTTTTTCAGTGGAGGTAGACGGTGTGATGGAGAGATAACTTTTATTAGTTAACTCTACTAGTCACAGCCCGTGGCGTGTTAACTTTTAAAATCATACTTAAACATTAAGTGATTTTTCCTCGAAAATTGACCACGATAGCTCTCTTGCAATAATTGCTGCATTGTCTCACCAGATATTTACAAAAACATTTTTTCCGAGCTGAAAAATTTTACGCGTGAACTCTTGCGCAACATTTTGAGACGAAACATAATCTGCAAAAGAAATATCGGGAAGAATTTAAAGGAAAACCCCTAAAATAATAGTAATGACAAGACAAATAAAACTGGCATGTAAGACGAAGCATATTAATTATAATTATATGCTGGCATTTTAACGGCACTGCAACAAGCATGTTTATATACTATTTGTTCCACGGCTTAGTTATGGATACTCGTGGGATGCGATCATGCTTAGATAAGATGTCAACACTAACCTCTCCAAGCTAAAACTAACCACACATAAAATTATTAATTATTAATTATTAAATTATATTGTTCTCTTAGCAAATACGCTGTATTTTGCTAATACTGTATTTCTTATGTATCGCTGATTGTAATGGAACTGCTTCGATTATCAAATGAGGGAATATGATTTAATTCGGTCTTATCTTATCTTCTTCATCCGTTTGAGGGAACTTTGTTTCTAATTCGGTAGTAAGGCTCTGAAACTCTACACATTTATGCTTTTACATTCATACCTACATTAGGCGCATTATATCTAGAAGCCTGAGTGACCGTTACAGCCATGGCAAGCAGGCGCTTGGAGGGCGGTTAATCTTGTGACTGCGCATGCGCAGAGCGCTTGGGTTAGGCTCATACTATCGGACCAGAAAATATAAACCTTTTTCTGTAGCCTTGGTGCAGGATTCAGCCAGATTGGAATGTCCTTTTTTTTTTTTAGCACTTGGTGTCATCTGAATTCACTAAATTATGCGCTTTTGGTGTTGTGATTAATTTATATTAACATGGTTTTGCTTTAATCAGTCCACACTGGAATACGCGTCTTATAATTCTTGTTATTAGTGTTTATTTCGTATTGTGAATACGTGTGTACACGTTCGAGTGCGTGGCTAAATAAATTAATTTGTTGTGGGTTTTTATATCACGATGCCACCGATATTAACGACGGTGAAAGGGAAGAAACTACATTCGCAAGCCCGTGAAATAATTTATAATATATTGTCATTTATGGAGAATGAAGCAAAAACTATGGAACCATCTACTATAAAAGAAAAGGCACAGTTGAGGACAGCTGCAGCTACTGGCGTGTCTCGTAGCACAGTGCAGAGAATAAAAGTGGAAGCAAAAAGTCTGAGCATCGGAGAAGGATGTTCTTTCGTTACACCTGATAAGAAGAGACAGAAGACCTGTAAATACGACCTAGATAATTTTGACCAAGCAGTACTTCGCAGAACTGTATATAATTTTTATGTAACAGAAAAATGTGTCCCCACAGTGGAAAAAATACGAATAAAACTGCAACAGGACATTAATTTCCAAGGTTGCAAAGCAACTTTACGGAAAAATTAAAAAAAAAAGTTTGGTTTTCGGTGACGAAAAACTAAGTCGCAACGTCTCATTTTGATTGAAAAGTCGAATATACGACAAGCGAATCGAGTATTTGAGAAATATACGAAGTTTCGGAAACGAAAATCGTAATATTGTGTATATGGACGAGTCTTATGTTTTGTCGTCCAATGTGCCACAGAAATCCTGGAGTGATGACTCGACCCACGACCTGTTGACACCTGTTTCTAAAGGACAAAGGCTAATGATGGTTCATGCTGGCGGTGAAAATGGTTTTGTCCCTAATGCCTTAGTGATGAGGAAATCTCAACAGGCTACAGGAGACTACCATCACACAGGGGCGTAGCCAGGGGGGGGGGGAGGTTAGGGATTAACCCCTCCCCCCTCCTTTAGCACCAAACCTTTAATTAATTTCTTATTCATCACTCAAACAAATTTCATATTAAAATTAGTAAAATTTTTACCATTACAATATTTAAATTTAAGAACCGAAAACTGTTAAAATAACACTATTTTACACCTTAAAATCCAAATTTTCCCGGGGAAGGACCCCCGGACCCCCCGCTATAATAGAGGGGAGGGGGGGGGGGCATGCTTCTTAACACCCCCCCCCCATACACAAATCCTGGCTACGCCACTGCCATCACAACATGAATCAACAAATGTACGAAAAGTGGGTAAAAGAAAAACTTATACACAATATTCTTGCTAATACTGTTGTTGTTTTAGACAATTCACCGTATCACAAACGTCAAGTTAAATAACTCACCAACATCTAACTCGACTAAACACGACATGCAACAGTGGTTGCGAGAGCATGGTATTCCTTTTGCAGATGACATTTTTAAGCCAACACTTTACGCAATAATTAAGCAGCATAAGCCGAAGCAAACCCCTTATTCAGTAGATGAAATTTTGAAATGTTACGGGCATGCAATAGGTACTGTGTTGGCCACCATATCACCTTGACTTAAATCCCATCGAAAATATATGGGCAAAAGTGATAGGCAAAGTTGCATCGCACAATGTAACCTGTAATTTACAACACATACATAAAACAGCTCTGCGAAGAAACATTTCACAGTATGGGGGCAGAAGACTGGACCATACTGCGAGCATGTGAAAAAAACTTGAAAACGAGTACTACGACCGGGATGCTCGTACCGACATAGAAATTGATCCCATTATTATTAACTTAGGAGGTGTGGACAGAGACAGCGGCAGTGATAGTAGTGATGGCTACTGTAATACGGGTTATTCAAGCGACGAAATGGAAGGCATTGCTTCATTGCCAGCGAGCAGCGAATAGGTCAGTTGAGAAGTCAATATTTTTAGTTACAATATAGACTCTTTGGTTGCCCCCCCCCCACCCTGTTCCCTCCATCCTTTGTCGCACCCCCCCCCCCCCCCCTTCTGTGAATCTGTGACGTGTCCCAAGCTTCTAGATATCCTGCGCCTACTGTAATAACCACTCTTATAATTTTGAGTAATTTTGAGTAATTTTAAATAGTTTCTTAAGTTTCTGGGAGGAAACTCTCACTCATATTACCTTCCCACTGCTGCGCCATTAATTTGTACTCTCCCTTCTCTGAAAATGATCTTTAGAGTCTAAATTCCTACTTGCAATTTTTTTTTGTTCTCTCGCAAACGAAAGCTCTTCAGACTTCAGAAGAGTATATGTATATGGGGTCGTCCATTAATCACGTGATGTTTTTTTAGCAAATTTTTAACCCCCCCCCTCCCCCCTAGTGATTTGTGGTGAGGTTTTAGACTACCCCCCCCCCCCCCCCCAATAAATCACGTGTATTTTTTTGGTATAAAATATTTTTTAAAAATTTCAGAATATTATCTTTAAATATAGGTATAATCTAATTTAATTCTGGAAAATTAAGCACAGCATGTATTCGGCGCCAAAATCACAGTCTTACTGGCGAATGGCAAGCCGAGCCGGGCGGGGATATTGTTGCCTGGCTACGGCGAGTCAAGGTCACGCGTCGCTTTTCAATTTAGTAGAAATCGCGCGAAAAAATAAATACACGTGATATATCTCTACACCCCTCCTCCCCCCTTGTGATATTTCGTGATTTTTCCCGAACCCCCCCCCCCCCCCCTTTTTTCGAGCCTCACGTGATTAATGGACGATCCCTATCTTATCCGAGAAAGTCTATTTTCAGCACCGCTGTCAGACAGCGACACAACATGGCACTACCATCTGAGCGCACTGTGATAACTGGTACATATCGAGTTCTGGAATACCGATGCACTCTTTAGGGACTCACGGAGCCAGGGGCGTGGTTGTGTTAGTGAGGCTGGGTGCTTCCTCTGAACTGGCGCGCTGTCTTCTCGTCGTGCGCAAGGCAGTTACGAGAGTAGTGTGCAAATGTATTTCCTGGCCCTGGCTTCTGGCTGTGGAGCCGGGAGCCGGTCCGCCATCTTGGATTGTGACGTCACGGCGGCCATTTTGGACTCAAAAATTCTTCAAAATGATTCAAAATGACTCAAAAATTCTTCAAAATGATTCAAAATGACTCAAAAAAAATTTTTTGTAGAAATATTTCCCGTTTTAGTCCATAAAAATACCAGAGGCTGAAAATGTCCATATAGAGGCTTAAGCATCCATGTCTACAGCCTCCGATAAGCCTCTGACGTCATCATGTATTATGTCGTCACCGTTGCAATTTCCGTTACGCCCGCCATCTTTAACTTTTTTATTATTCGATTTTAATGAAAAAAAATTAAAATTTATAAAATATTCAATTAATAAAATTTTAATAAAAAAAATATTTAAAAAACATACATTTACGGCACGGAGCTCGGAGTCCTCGGTTCGAACCCGGTAAGGGAAAAAAAAATAAAAATGGCGGCCATTCCTTCCCTCACTGTAGCTGCTGGCAGACTGACCCCCGCCACTTTTTTCATAGCATATAATATATCAACTAGTATGACGTCATGTCCGCCATCTTGAAATTTAGACGCCATCCTGAAAATCTTTATTTATTATCCGATTTTAATGAAAAAAATTCCAAAATTCATAAAAAAATTAACTTATTAGAATTCTGATTGATTATATCGATTTCCGTCCTTGGTTCGAAACCGCTAAGAGCAAAAAAAAACCATCAGATCCTTCCTCCACAGAAGCCACCTACAGACTGACCTACCACCACCAATACCAAGGTATATATCGTCAGCTGGTATGACGTCATGTACGCCATCTTGTCTTCGTCCTCTGGAGACCGTCATCTTGTTTTCGTCTGCTAGAGTGTGAGGGCGTCATGTTAGTATAATTTTCTGTTCACCATACCTTAACCTCGACTGTTGGCATTGAACTTTGACATTGACCTTGAATTTTGACCTTGACATTGAACTTTGACATTGACCTTGAAATTTGACATTGAAAAAGTTAAAGACGGCGGGCGTAACGGAAATTGCAACTTTGACGACATAATCCATGATGACGTCAGAGGCTTATCGGAGGCTGTAGACATGGATGCTTAAGCCTCTATATGGACATTTTCAGCCTCTGGTATTTTTATGGACTAAAACGGGAAATTTTTCCTCAAAACGGGAATTTTTGAGTCTTTTTGAGTCATTTTTGAGGAATTTTGAGGAATTTTTGAGTCCAAATGGCCGCCATGACGTAACAATCCAAGATGGCGAATCGGCTCCCGGCTCCACAGCCAGAAACCAGGGCCAGAAAATACATTTGCACACTACTTACGAGTACTGAGCGATGATCTAACATCACTTGGTGGAGAAATGAAGATGAAGGCGTATTGTAAGTCACTCGAGTGCTTTCAAAAAACTGAACAACATGCGTTTTATCAATTTTCATTCTTCTGAAATGACGGTTTGAAAATCGAAATCCTGAACAGAATCATCAGTTCACCTTCAGCGTATTCATAAATGCTTTTCGTAAACAGATAGCGCTGTTAAATCTTTAGCAGTATTTAAATCGCATGGTTTTGTCCTGAAGCTCTGCACAGCGTATTTGCAGTACATACAGTTACCGTATCACATTTCGTCTCCATGGAGCATAGGATAAGGTTTTATGGCACTTTTAGTCGTCTATTTGAGATAATCGGCTTCACGCCGATGCCTTTCTGACTAACTATACATCTATCTATCTATCTATCTACCTATGTATATATACACACACACACACCGACACTGTTTCACCGATTGCCATGAAAGTTTGCACATCGAAGTTTTTTTTTCCATTATGGTTGCTAACCTGCTTCAAATTTTGTTAGTCATACTAAGATGACTCTACTTCTGGCTAGACTAATCAGGTGAGTCCACAGATAAGCTGGCAGTATAGGAATTCGTAGTACCAACGAATAAATTATCATTAGCGTACGATTTTCATTTGATACCTAATTCTTTCTTCAATGACTTGATATATTAGTATCCATATTACCTTAAATAATACTTCACTGTCATTGACTGCCAGTGCTATATATAGCGAAACTTAGTCGGTATATAAATTTATGTGTTAAAGGGCGCCTTGAAACTACTGACTTATAAATCAGACGAACCGAAAAGGATTCATTCGTAAAATTAGTATTTAATCTCGTTTACTCATCACAGTAATCACCATATAGTTGAAACTATTAACTTATATTTCCATTATTATTTAATATTACTGTGAGAGTCATAACTTCCTTTAGTACGTAAGAGTAAGCCTTTCCTAAATAATAGTATTTACACATCTGTTTTGTGGGTTTAGTATTGTCTAAATCACGTCAGTAGTTTACCGACTAAACTAGTGTCTCGGAGAGCATGAGTGATAAACTAGGACTCCTGGATTTTTCCTGGATTTGGGTAGACACTGGATTCGAACTGAAAAGAGGGTTCAAAGCTACGGCGATTTCGTCGTCTCGTTCTTCCGCGACTGGACGTCCTTCTGGCTCTGGAAAGTGGTAAAATCAGAAACGGATGGACCTCACCAACAGTCTGTTCACTGAAGAAACTGCAGTCACATCTGTAGACAGCGGGATGTCGTCCCGGTAAAGACTCGTCCTTCGGATGTTCGGGATCGGCATCGCCAAACGCTAGGAACGCCTGGTGGTTTTCCTCTGGAGCTCTTCCGAAGATTTTAAATGTCTTTCTCGTGTATAATCCACAACAAACGAAACGACCGACGCGGTTGTGTAGTTTACTTGAAGTTCGGAAATTTCCCTAATTAGGTCACTAAAAGTGCAGAAGTTTCTATTCACTCGTCGTTGTCAGCTAAATAACGAACTCCACGGTTGTCCCGGATCAGTTTATAGTATTACGGGTGAAAATAGTGGTTCGACCCGAATACGTCTATTCCCTTCGTAGATCTTTCCTAAAAAAGCCTCGAATCCTTCAAACATTCTAAAACAACAGCCAAATTATTTTGACAACCATCGACGTTAAAACTTTCATAAAACAAAACCAGTAAGGAAAAGAAGAAGATAACAGCGCTAAATTTGAAATATCAAAATTTTTAATTTCCATAGAAGACATGAATGACTAATCAATACTTCCAACACTGTTTTCCCTCCTTAAACCATAAAATAAATAAAATGTAGGCTTCACTCGCACGTCTTCCAGAACTATAACTCCCGTACATAATTTGTTACATTAATTATATCAAGTTAGTTATCTATAAACGAATTGAGCGTTTATACCATGGAGAAGGTTTGTATGCTATCCATTTTTTTTGTAACTCGCCACTAGATGGCAAAGCAGCGCATCAACTTCTATACCGTTCAACCGATCGCCATGAATAAACAAAAAGTCATAGGTCATAGACATACAAACAGTTATTGTGTGTCCTTTCTCTATGTCCACCACACTGTCATGTAGCGCTGTCCGACAATATGTCACCCTGTGTTCAGCCCGGACAACGCCGGGTACTGCAGCTTGTCTATTTGTATTAAAACGCTTTAAGGTAGGTAGATTTCGAAGTATTCATATATTTTTTTGGAAATATTTGGGAAACTTATATCAACTCCGTGAACATTTTAAGAACTTAATGTAGTCGACATCACATCCTATAATGTCGTCAATATTCAAAAGAGATCCATTAACATTTTCTCATACCTATTCCAGGCAGCGAAAATATTTTGAATGTTTTTTTTTTTTTTTTTAATTTAATGCATCCAGCATTGACTGTCTTAACGAATTCCATAATATGCCTAGTAAGGTACCTAGTCATGCAATTATTTTTGATCTTCAAACACTATTTTTTTTATCCCTTGCACATATACGTGGTCGTATAAATGTTTAATATTAAGATTGTTGTTAATAAATTCCGATGAATTTGATACTAAAGAAGTTTAATTTTTTTTTAAATTTCAACCCCTGTTTTTACGTTGATAGTTGGCTTCATCGAAAATTGTTCCAGTCAAATGTTTTAGATAAAGTTTAGGCGTTTTACAATAAATTATAATGGAAATAAAAGTTAATTTATTATCAAGTAATGACATTTTGTTTTTCTACCCTTATTATTTTCACCCCCTAGCAGTAATGATTTGTATTATAAAAAATTGTTCCCGACAGAAGTTTTAGGTAAAAATAATAAAATTTACAAAAAATTTGAATGTATTTGATAGTGTACCTACAAAGGGAGTTATGAATTTTTTTAAATTCTACCCCTCATTTCTTAACCCCTTAATGCAATGGTTCATCCAATAAAAAATTGTTTCAGACGTAAGTTTTAGATAAAAATTATATGATTTATACACAATATGTACGAATTCTATATTGTGTCTACGAAGGGAGTTATAATTTTTTTGTCTTATGTTTATTCTACCCCTTGGATTGGGCGTATAAAATATTATTATGACGAAAGTTTTAGTTAATAATTTAAGGTTTTTCAGTAAAACAGAATAAATCTAACTGTTGTCATGGTACTCCTTTATATTTACAACTTCCTGCACCAATGGTTCGTTTGATCAAAAATTGTTTCTGATAAAGGTTTAAGGTAAAAATTATAAGATTAATGCTTAATAGGTACAAATTCGATGTTATGCCTACGAACAAATTTATGATTTTTTTTGTCCGCCAACCCTTGTTTTTTTTAACCCCTTGCAGTTTTGGATGGTCATACCTAAAACTTATTTAGACAAAAAATTCTGACATTACTCCTAAGAGTTATAAAACGTTCAAACGGATGTGATATTTTCCATATTATGGGAGTTATAACGAGTTTTCTATGTTTTTTTTTACCTTCCCCATTTCTACCCCTTTGGTCGGATATTGCCCATTAACGAACTCGACCGAGAGTTTCCACTACTATATTTTATGTATCAGTTTGGAAGTGATTTGAAAAAAAACCTCCGAAAGTTATCTTGTCCTTTAATTGTGATACACACACACACACACACGCACGCACATATATATAGTGTCTGAAATTCCTCAAAATCGTCCGATAGAGGACAGAAAATACCACAACTCACATTATTTTTATATTTACTTAAACCACTCTCAGTCCAGACGGATGCGTCATTAACGAGTCGTGATTATTTCGTGGTTCATTGGGTGGCAGATTAAACTTGAAAAATATATACATCTGCTCCACGTTTATGATTGGACTACAGTAATCTTGACTCGCTCTTGAGGTCCCTCAGCTAGTTATAAACCATGTGTAAACCATCTAAAACACGTAACCCTGTTATTGACAAAAAGGCTTGAATATATAAAGATAAGTTGACATGAATCCGTGAAATAATCGTGGCTCTAAGCATTAAATTTGATACATAGCTGTTATTCGATAAGTGCGACGCCCGCTGCTGCTTCTTGCGCGGTGTGGCCTCTAAAGGCAACGGTGTGAACCGGCGCGCAGTCTTCTCGTCGTGCGTAGAATTGTATGGCGGAGAAATGATAGACGTGTAATGCAAGTCGCTTGGATGCTAACAAGAGTCTGTACCGGATGTTTCATGCCTGAAATTCGTTTTGAAAACACGTGTTTTTGCACAGTTTTTAACTCTTATAAAAACACAGTTTGAAAAAACGAAAGCCGAAAGCAGAACTACTAATCCACCCTAAGCAAATTCTGGATGGATTTTCGTAAACAGACACCACCATTTTGATATCTCGAGTGTTTTTCAAATAGCGTGTTGTTTTTTTCCCCTGAAGCTCTGCACACCGTGTGTGTGCCCGGGTAGGCGGGGCCCTTAATGTTTCACATCAATCTATGAAATATATATATTTTTTAATTGCAATGTTTATCATAAATGTTGGCAGGCTTTCACGGCCATTTTCTGAAGTAGCTTGGCTTCTGGGTTGTAGCCACGTCCCTGGCGAATAATTCACCGACGTCTCGGTCGACATTGCAGTCGCCATCATCAGGGGAGCAGTTAACCTACCAGTTACTACTTGTGACATAGGTAAACTGCTACCTGATGATGGCGACTGCAATATTTTTTTTTTCATCGTTTGTCTGACAAAGCAAAGTTAGGCATAAGAAGGAGGAAAATCGTAGATTTATTTATTTTTTTCCTCCCCGGCAGCGTGTTCTGTCGAGCGAGCTGGTTTGCTGTTCGCGACGCGGGGAACTTGCTTACGACGCGAACGGAAGGCGCCCGGGCCGGAAGTGATTGTCTGCTGACGTCATCCGGTCGACCGCCACCTGCAGTGTTCGCCCGACTTCCGTCGAGCTTGCGGGTCGAACAGGTCACTACCTCCTGGGACACGATGACCCGACTCATGGTTAGGGCATGGGCGTCGCAAGGATATATTTTGGTGGGGGGGGGGGGGGACTTCAATTGATTTAGTTGTTGAAGAATATCCATCCCCTGGAAAAAATCGGGGGGTCCGGGGGTCCTCCCCCGGGAAAATTTGGGGTTTGAAGGTGCAGAAAGGTGGTTTTTAGGCATTTTTCTTTCCTAAATATTCTAATTATAGTTGGTTGCACTATATAATTTATTTTTTATAAAAAAATATTTTCAGAGAACAAATTTGTAAAAAAACACAGTTAACATATCTGTATTCGGTATCGGACCTGATTTTGATTTTACACAAAGATCGAATTAAAAAGTGCTCACATTACCACCATTGGACTAAATGCACCATGCGCAATATATGGGTTGTATCACAGAAATCATATTTTTAATACAACTACGAAACTAAATATATTATTAGAGGGGACGAAATTGAAGACTTTTATTATTGGGGGGAACGTGTCCCCCCCCCCCCCCCCGGACCCCCGGTTGCGACACCCATGGTTAGGAACAGGAAAAATTCGCGAATTCAATGACCTACAGGATATTCTCCAAGATCCTCTATGCACTCGGACAAATACCTACATCTGCTCATTGGCTACTGACTCGTGACACATACTAACTAGAATACTTTTGATTCGATACTTCTTTCGTTGGGGATTATTCATTGGCTCGGGATTCCTTCAGACAACCTGTGGACCAATCACTGAAGCAGCAAAAGGTTAAAAACATTTGGATTCTAGCCTATCACGAAATGAAACCGCGAATTTTTCCGGTCTCTACTCATGGTACCCGGCCCAGCCCTGTTTGTTTCTATCTCAAAGTGTGAAATAAATATACATACTCGCTGTGGTTATTTTAAAACAAAAAAAAGGGGGTGGGGTTGTCTGTAAAGTCGGTTTACGGACGATAATTTTACGTGATAACGTCATAAGAAAATATTGATGAAAAATTGCATACTTTTTAATTTTCAAATATTATTTACATGTTGTTTTGCAAATTTAATTTAAATAATTTGTTTAAATATAATCACGAACAATTAGTTATATAAATAAACTAAAATCAAATCACTGTCAATAAATTGCTAATTTGAAATGACGATATTGAAAATAAATAAATCAATTTTTTTTAAATTGCTGCTTTAAAAAAAGCCCGCCTTAACCTGTTTGATATTATAGAAGATTTTCTCGCACGGTGGTTGGCCGGTTCTTGCGCGCTCGGCTCAGGTGGAACGTGACAATGGGTCATGCTTTTTCGTGCGTGCAGCCGGCGTTCATCGATTTATAAGACTTTATAACGTCAATAATTTTATAAATAAAGCTTAGTTTGGACTTATAAAATAAAAACCATAATTTTATCCTGTATTTTCAGGTTAAATAACATTCTAAAAAAGAGTGTAGGTAAGAAATAACCATGCGATTATAGTGTATCACGTGACTGTAAAAATGGGGGGGGGGGGGGGGGCGTCTCCAATCCTGGGTCCAGGGCCCGACAGTCAGGAACGAGCGCAGAATTTCATTCGGGTAGGGAATGGAGATAAACCCATCTTGCCCGCTGTTTGATCTCAAATTATTCCCTTTTGTTTGATGGGAATAATAAATTTTTAGATATTTTTTTAGGATCTCATAAAAACAAGGGGGAGGTTGATATATGTCCCATCTCCCCTCCCCATCGTACGCCCTTGACGACAATTCAATTCATTTCTAAAAAAAATTATATTAATATTATTAAGAAACATTTTGAGAAGAGATTTTTCGCAAATAAATATGTGTGACTTATTTGGGATAGCTCCAATGTTCCAAAAGGTACAATCCCGAAAAATAAAAGTGAAATTTAACGAAATTCCAATTAATCTAAAACTAATGTTTAGCCAACTAAATCCTCAACTACTCAAATACGTTCTAATATTTGGTATTCGCAAAAAGAGTGTATTAGAGGAGAAAGATTCGAAGAAAAATATTGGAGGAAATGAAGGAAAAAATATATATATAGGCCTACACACACACGTTTGCTTTTAGTATGTCATCTTGCAAATGAAATTATGATATGTGTTGATTTTGGAAACTTACCTAGTTCATGAAATGTATGTTTAAAGATTTTAATGTTTTAACATAATATTTTTTTGTTCGTTATGTTATATTTGAGTCTTTGAGATCTAAATTCGGATTCGAGTGGTGGATTCAAGTTACCTTTTTTAGATTCGAATTCGAGATTTGTATTCGAGGAAATTGAGGTATGATCCATCATTATATACTAAATCGTGCGTGAAGATAAACTAGTAATGAACTAGAGACGACTATCGTCAAGTGCAAATGTACTGGCTAAAAATGTATCATACCGCCGTCACAGGCTTGTATAGACATTCACTAGTCACGTCGTTTACAATAACCTTGGCAAGAAGCAGCTATTTCAGTAGCTGTCACACTGCTCTGTTGGGCAAACTTTAAACGATTTGTGGAATCAAAACATAAATTTTAGCAAACCATTATAATAATATCAAAATAATCAAATCTACTCATTTTGTTTGACTACTTACAAACAAATTTAATGTTATAAAAAATAAACATTTCTCTCATTGTTGGAATCGATTTAATTGTATTGAATGTTCCAGAGATAAAATTGTATCAACTAGCAGTGTTTTATATGTACTTTGTTCAGCGAATCATACTGTTCAAAATACAGGGGAGATTTTCCGGATTTTCTTCGAAGACTTTTGGCCCTTTTGGAAGCTCTGATTAAAATATGTTTTAAATATCCTTCAACCATAGCTACGCCGAAATTAGTTATAGTGGCTTGCTCTCTAGACTGAATCAGTTCAGATAGCCTATATGAAATTAAAGTAACTGGAAACTGTATTAACAAACTGTTGTTCAGTTGAGAGAGAAAAAATACTTCACTGTAAATCAGGATTGTGGTAATGGAGTCCACTGAGAATAAGTGGAAATCACCCTAAAAAACAGCGAACTTCAGTCACTTAAATATACCGTACGAATTCATGTATTTAGCAAATATGGACAGATTTTCAATAAAATCTTTAATGTTTCGAAGCAAATTTCACTATTTATATTTTAGAGTATAGTAACTTGTGTGAATGCAACATTATAATTAAACATGATGTGACTATAACATATCTTACTCGTATTTTCGACTAGAATATAGACTATAGATAAAACTGCATTTTCTAAAAATAAAACAATAAAGTAAAGTTGTTTTTAAAAGCTCCAACTGAGATTTTAGGTTTAAGTTAAATAGTGTGGCTTTGTAAGTTTACACAGAGGAAATAATTTAAGGGGGTAGATTCATCAATAATTACATTGTAATAAATTGGTTTTTGCTCATATTAAACATGGGATTCAAAATATAAGAACTATTGTTCTGAATAGTTTTTTTAATTTAATATGTTCTTACTTAATAATTTTAAGAACTTAAACATTCCATGTATATTTCAACCCTAGTACGAGCTAATAGCGTGGTTTAAATTTTTAAATGCCCTTTGTACATATGTAGCCTTTTCGTAAAACCTTTTCAATTTTAAGATATCGGCCATGGTACTAAAAAAAAATAGGTTTTTCCAAAACCCAGAATAATTCATTTTTCCAGAATTTTGAGAGAGCGAAATTTTTAGAGATTACATATGACGTCTTAAAACTGAAGGTTTTTTTAAGATAAAGGCTACATAAAAACGGTGAGTTCGAAACTATATACTAACTAAATTTAGATGCCAGTTCTTGAAAATAAAAAATCGAAACATACTAAATTGATTTTTAAGTTTCTTAAAACTCTTAGACAAGCACCTACTGAATATATTGAAATATTAACAAACTATAAAACTATATTTAAATTACGAATAAAACGAGAACACAGAATTTCAGGAACAGAACTATTTAGAAAACTACTCCTTTAATCTGTCATTTCAGGTGTCTACTTTGACTGGAATCTGGTTCCAGCCAACCTGGTACACGGTGGATGGGTCCTTACAATTATAAACTACATTCAGCGGTTCCTGATAGGTCAGGACGTATGTCTATAAATCAGGCAGGCGTTGAAAATTAAACCTAATTTTAGGGATATCATAAATCGAACTATGAAAAAAAATTTCATTCATCACATTAGATACGTGCGATAAAGGCTTTTAATTCGAAATTATAATTCTCTTTTCTATTCGAACATTACAACATGCAAAATATTAGGTATCAAGGGTGTAAATAAAAGTAAATTTAGTTTGGATGTTCATAATTATTGTCAGATAACAACTTGCTTTGGAGGAGTTGGGGTTCTGCCAGAAAAGAAGGTCGATCATAGGATTAGCTGGCCGAAAAAAAATAGGGAACCGCTGCGTGTAGTTGATTCTTCCCGCAATGCACTTGCATGAGGTTGCCTCCATCCATCTCATCGACGAGATATGTGGTCAGATTAAAAGCGGGTTACAAAAGCCCGTCGCCTCCATTCGCCCGTCGCTTCGGGTCACGTGGGCCTGCAGCCAATCGGAGGGCCCGAACTATTCCATCCGTCCGTCCGTCGAAAGCTTGGCAAGTTCTAACGGATCATGTCTATGGTTTCGGTCGCGGCAGTCTGTTAGCACCAGAACGCAGGCCTGTGATGCTTGTACAGGTCGTTCAAATGTTTTGTATATCAACATTGCGGTTCTAAACACTCATGTCCAAACAATTTAATCTCGACTCTTGAATTGTTCCCGAGGAAATGCTAATACAATACGCATATAAATACGACATATAAATCTCCGAGAGAGAAAAAAACCAGGGATGGTTGGCAGCACTTATTTTGGAAAGTATTCTGAAGGACGGACGAAGACCGTTTGTAAATCGCTTGGCTGGATACGTGGCGTTGACGGACGAAAGAGTGATTGAGGAACGGAGGCTACGGGCTACTCTGATTTCTAACATTTTCTCTTGGTGATCAATAATTTAACCCACCTCATAACGCATAAGATTTAATTTTCAAACTGTGATTGTGTTGTCAAGCGATATTGCTAAAAACGTAGGAGAGGGTAGAGATACACCATTTCTTCTTTACAGCAATTTTAAATTAAGAATGTTATTTTCCTGTATTGAGATATTTTGTGGGGAAAAAATGTTGGGCTTAATATATATTTTACTTACGCTATGTATTCATATATGTATAAAAAAACGCTGGAATTTTCATTATGTGTTGGCCTCGGTGAAAAACATGACTGTGAAAAAATCTGAAGGCTGGTCCCACCCGTCATTATGATTATTTTTCTTCTTATTTTTTGTTATTACGTTTTAGAAAGGCAATTTCTAAAATTTTAACTCGATACCTCCTTTGCGTACGTTGCTATATCAAAAACATTTCCAGCAGATGTTCACTCAGTGTAATATAATAGGCGTAAATTCGCGCAAGTGGAATATCATTACGAATACTTTGAGGCTTTTTACACCCACTATGTTGCACTAAATGAATATGTGTTGAAAACATTTGCGACAGAACATCAAAAGTAAGGGAGGCATAGAGTTAAAATTGTATAAATAGCCCTTAAATAAAAGTAATGACTAAAAAGTTAAAAAAAAAATCAACACGGCTAGTGAGTCCGAGCCTCAAGTGAGATCAGGCCCCGCCAAATTTGGATTTTTCCATAATTTTTTATATAATTCTAGTTTTGAACTATTTTTCCCAATCTGGCAGGTCAATGCATAAACCATGTCCCACAGACCTTCTATACCTTGGAGCGACCACATATTTACTACCAGCTCTATTATGCGAGCGTCGCGATGAAATAACTTATTATTTCTCGCGGGGGGACCAGAACTAACGTGAAAACCACATAAGTTCAAAAGCGTTGGAATTCAAACGAGTAGCCAGAGCCACGCCGAGCCGAAACTATTCAGAATGGAGGGTTCATCCCAACAAATATCAAACTACATATATGAAACTGCAAGATGGAGGGGGGGGGGGGGGGGGGGGGGGCAAGAAAAATAAATCTGCTTATTAGGAAAAACACGATTTTCAATATATACTGGACGGAGTTTTTGTGCAGAACTGAGAAATGTCAGCATGAAACCTTATTTTATGCTGATCGCAGTTGTGACAGTCTTTCTCTCTCTCTCTCTCCCTTGCTCACTCCCCGTGAAATATAATTCTAGAGGTTCGGACAATACATTTTTTGAAGGTTGAAGATGTAAGGTATTGGTGGGGGAGGGGGAATTTGCTCGGACGAGGACAGGGTTTAACGACCTCCCAGCGGCGTCTTGGATGACGGCGGCTCTTCGAGGTGGTGCCACCCCCCCTCCACCCGCGGCCTCCTCCTCCTATTGGTCCGGGAACTTGAAGAAGGGGGATGAGCTCGCCGGCTCGAATGTCTTCAGCGCGCGACGCCGTCGGAAGAAAAAAGAAGACATTCGCGTCATCAGCAGCGCCGACGGCGCGCAGGGGAGAAAAAAGAGGGAGGCAAAATTCGATTCCACCTGTCGTCCGGAGTCTTCAGGTTGCTGTTTGCTGTCTCCAGCAAAAATCCCTCCACCCTCACCCCCTCCCCGACCCACAACCTATCTTCCTTCGTCCGAGTTAACACGAGTACGTATTGTCTCCGCGGCGTTGATGATGGAGGAAGGGGAATAAGGGGGTTCATGTTTCTGCCGACGGGGGCTGTTTGACCACTGCCCCCGCCCCCCCCCCCCCCCCCAAACCGAACAACAAACGTCCGCAGAGGTTGAGGAAAAAAAAGGCGAGACAGGTGCACTGGACGAGCCCCCACAGAGACAGGTTCCCCGTCAGCAGGAACAACTGTAAATAACACACACACACACACACGCCTTGCCGCTACTTCTGCATTCGGGATCATCTCCAATTTTCTCGGGTTTGCATTATGAAAACCCTGCGACATATCCACCTGAAAATTAATATCAACAAAAACTTGCATTTCATCAAAACATTGTAAAGAATTGTTTATTTTTTTTTTTTAAACTTTCGTGCAATAATTTTTTTTATTAAGGGGATTCGCTACTGAAAATAATGAAAAATTTGTAAATTTTCAATTTTTTGTAAAAAAAAGTTAACATTTTCAGTAGCGAATCCCCTTAATAAATTTAAAAAAAAAGTTGAAATTAATTCGCAGATGCATGTTACATGCAGTTATATGCAGTTACATGATCTTTGCCGAGTTACTCTCCATGGCACGTTTCACCCTTTACAGCCAATGTCTAGTTTGGTAACAAATTGAAGACAATACCTGCCTCCTACATGTTGAAGATATCTAGATGGTACTAATCAAGTGTTGGTTGAAGTAAGTTACATTTTTTTTTTCAGCACAAACTTCCCCATCCCGTCCCTTTCTTGGTAAAATTTACCAATTTATTTGTTATGCACTAACTTAACACCCGCGGTTATTCTCACGCTAATATTATAAAGTTGCAATAATTATGAGATGGATTCCTAACATTTTGTCTCACACACTATGTTAGTTATTTAATTTTCTCATTATTCCTTTGGTTTAAGGGCTATTCCTGTAGAGTTACATCGTATCCAAATTTATCGGTTACATTTTATGTTTCTTCACAAACTCTGTAATTATATTTTTAAAAATTGTTATCTGATAGTGGTAAAAATAGAAGCAAGTGTTTCATAATTAATGTCATTTACGTTACATTTTACAGCTCACAAATAACACTTAGTGAATATACAAAGTTAGTTAATGTAGCGGTACTTGTGAACCAAATAAAACCACACTTATGTCAATTTTACCCACTCAGACGTAATATACAAAATGCACCTTTATTGCATTCAAATTTACGTTGTCAAATATACAATATCGGCCTACTGATTTCTTCTTTCTTACAACTTAATATGTGAAATTTTGGAAAACGACGAATAAGTGAAGGTTAGTATGTTCATAAATAATTAAAAGTATCTTAAATGAAGTTTGATTAAATTAGCGGATATTAATTTTTCATAACAAAATCAAAATAGAATTTTGGAAAATGGTAAAAAAGAGATTATATATTTCGCATGTTCGTAAATCTCTAATACTTAGCCTTCCGCTTAATTAGCTTCGAAATTACGATTTTCATACTATAAAACCATACTTAACATCTATTCACGCCCCCCCCCCCCCCCCCCCAACCCCAATTTGCCTGTGTTTAAATTTAGAAAAATGTCAGAAATATGCTAAGCAACTCATTAAGCATGTTATTATTGCTCAGATTCCTATCACATTTATGGTTTTCATCGCAATGTGATCTATTTTTATAAAACATAAATTACCCCCATTTTCAGCTTCGTTTCGGTAGAACTGAGATAACTGATAAAAACCACACAAAACAACTTATTATTTAGGTTATTCTTGCTTATTTTGTCTTACCTTCGGGGCGACTGAATTGTTGCCCCTTGGATGGGCAGCCATTCAGGATTTTTCTGGCAATGGTTTGCTTGTACAGCGACTGGAAGGGCAGCTCTTCAATTTCTGAAAACATGTTTTTTTTAATGTTTAAATTATCCTGAAAACTTGCCCCTTGGAAGGGCAGCCCACCAGGATTTTTCTTACAGTAGTGTTTTTGAAAGGTTGTCTGAATTGTTGCCCCTTGGAAGGGCAGCCCATCAGGACTTTTCTGACAGTGGTTAGTTTGTAAAGTGACCTAACCTAACCTAACCTAACCACTGTCAGAAAAATCCTGAAGGGCTGCCCATCCAAGGGGCAACAATTCAGACAACCTTTCAAAATCACAACTGTCAGAAAAATCCTGATGGGCTGCCCATCCAAGAGGCAACAATTCAGACAACCTTTCAAAAACACCACTGTCAGAAAAATCCTGATGGGCTGCCCATCCAAGGGGCAACAATTCAGACAACCTTTCAAAAACACTACTGTAAGAAAAATCCTGATGGGCTGCCCTTCCAAGGGGCAAGTTTTCAGGATTATTTAAACACTTAAAGAAACATGTTTTCAGAAATTGGATGGGCTGCCCTTCCAGTCGCTGTACAAACAAACCATTGCCAGTAAAATCCTGAAGGGCTGCCCATCCAAGGGGCAACAATTAAGCTCCCCCTTACCTTCAGCTTGGTTTACTTTTGAGATATGATTTATTGCTGAAAACATGCACGTAACTAATTATTTACGTTATTAGTGTTCAGTTTATCTCCAGTTTGATTAACTTCGGAAGTATGAATTTTTATAACTAAACAATACTTACCCCTTTTCAATACCCTTGAGGTGGGATCTCACACACCATGTTGATTTATATATATATATATATATTCATTTCCTCAACATCACTATTAGTGAAGGCCTATTTAAATAAATTTAACACTATACATGTCTCGCTTTTCTGTCAAAAATCTTTTCAGCAAATATTAATTGAGAGTAATATGATGAGTCGTCGTTTAGGCCCATTGCTGGGCGTGGTGAGCGCACGGTGTTGAAAGTCGTGACGTCCCTATGCTTGCCGAGGCAGGGATGATTCGCTAGTGGGTTACCCTTGCCTGCCGCGGGGTGAAAGTGAAAGAGACGTAACAGACATCTAGTCCTGAACCCAGGGAGAAAGATTTTGTAAAATCCCCTCTCCGGCAGGTAAGACATGGGAGAAGTAAATGTACGAAGCGTCCATCTCGTGTGAGGTTTCGCTGCGTATTGACAGTTTGTGACGACATGCGGAACAAATTGTATAGGTGAAGTCCGCTTGCCTACTGTGGAACTACCTGCAGACTTTTCGACTCCTCGGTTTAGGTTGGAGACTCGCATGCATACGAGCACACAAGCAGATGGGCAGCAACCGATTGCGATGAAGCCTGGACATGAAACTAAACCCAAGACTGTGCTCGGTGCATTGTACTTGTGCGAAATATGCATTTCATGGAATTCTGAAAGACTACTACTGTCTAAATACGTTTAGGGAGCCGAAAGACATTTGTACTTTTCTTGACGATATCAGGCTGAACATCATCAATCGGCTTACTGATGAATTATCAACGTACGGACCTTTAAAATATAACTTCTTGTTGGAAAAGAAGGTGTGCTTTCAAGGCATTGGCTGCTACAATTTGCACTTCTGATGCTGCAAAGCAGTCAGTTAGACACGGTATCAAGAAACTCTGTCAGGAAGAGGAAGACTGTGTCAGTAAAGGATCTGACTGGTCTCTGTCTTCAGTAAACCGATTGGATCTGAGAATCAGTCAGTTCAAGCCAACGCAGAACTAAATGTTTATTAGATTGCAATTTTTCACAAGTTTTCCCGTAGTATGTAAAGTAAAAATTATGTAATAACATTTTATTTGTAATTTTGTGGTGTTTTTATATCTGGAACCTGTAATTTTTATTAATTTTAATTAAATAATATTTTACCTAAAATAAATTTATTTGTAAACAGCCAAGGATTGAACCGAGGTGATTGAATCAATCATTATTTTAATTAGTGATTTTTTTGATGAACGAGACATACGCCACTAAGATAGTGGTGTTTAGTCATAGCACCAGTAGCTGCCATGGCTGGTCACTTCCCAATGAAGCACATGATGGTATGCTACCCTTTCTTTGTGTGTTTGAAACCACTGCATGACAAGGCGTATAGGCTTCGGCCTGAGACGCACTTAGGGCGGTATTCCAAGACGTTTGAGTAAGGTAGCGAATATGAACTGCCTTGTTGGGCAACTGCCATACCCTAACTCTCCGGTCATATTCCAAAACGTGTCCTAACTGAACCCATGTAAGGTATCAGATCGGCAGCCGTTTTAATAAACGAGGACTTGTGCGAGGCTATAAACAGTTGTGCTTCGTGGAATCCATCGTAATTGTAGCTTATTTTTTAACACTATGGAATTGTAATGTGAAATAAAATATTTAATTTTGGTTGTACAAGAATAAACGATGAATTTTTGGCCGTATTTATGTTTGCTGTTTTTTAAGATATTAGGGGGGGAAATTGTAATCGTAAAAGTTCCGTTAAAGTTCATTAAAAAGGAAAAAAATATATATACAGTTATGGATCAAATAGGCAACAGATAGGACACCAAAAATCAGTGCCCTAAAAATAATGGACTGGCCGTGTCCTATCGTGCACTTGGAATATGGTTAGGGTACAGGTATTGCATATTCAACACCTAAACACTTATTTTAGTGTCTTGGAATACGGCCCTTAGTCTTCCCTAAGCCGGGCTCTATCAACTTAGGTTGAAAAAAAGATAGACAGGGGACGAGAGCACAAAAGAAAAACATCTGAACGCGAGCTTCGCTTGCGGGCAAGTTTCCAGGCTTGCCAATCCCGTGTCTCGCAGCCAAGCCGCCAGTTCCCTGGAACGAGCAGCTCACAGATCTTTCCGACGATCATGTCCGGACTTGTTCGTGGAAGATGGCGGATGAGGAAACCTGGATGGCATGTGTGCCAGAGAAATTTATCATGAACAGACTTTATTCTTTCTTAAAGACACTTTATTTTAAAAGTTATGCTTCTTTAGGCACGTTATGTAAAAATAATGATAGTGAAGGTTTTAACGCTGGCGAATACTGAAAGACTCGCTCACAATTTTTTTTTTTGTTTTTTAAATTTTGTTGTTAAGGCCCTTGCCTACCCGGGCACACATACGGTGCGCAGAGCTTCAGGAAAAACAACGCGATTTCAAAACTACTCAAGATATCCGAGTGGGGCCTATTTACGAATAGCATTTAAGAGTTCGCTGAGGACCGAAAAGTACTTTTAATTTCGGATTAAGTTTTTAAACTGTATTTTTAGAAGCGTTAAAATGTCTAAAACGCGTGTTTTCAGAGTAATTTTTAGGCGTAAAACAACCGGTACAGATTCTTGAAAGCACTTAACGGACTTTCATTATCCCTTTATCATCATTTATCGGCCATATAATGTTATGGTCATCGCTCAAATTTCACAGTTATCCTGTGACGACGAGAAGACTGCGCGCCAGTCCAGAGGCGACACCGCGCTAGAAGCACCAGCGCGGTATAGCCTCTAAGCGCAAGTCTCTGAACTGGCGCGCATTCGTCTCGTCGTCACAGGATAACTGTGAAATTTGAGCGGTGACCGTAACATTATATGGCGGAGAAATGAAGATAAAGGTGTTATGCAAGCCCCTTAAGTGCTTTCAAGAATCTGTACTGATTGTTTTATGCCTAAAAATTACTCTGAAAACACGCGTTTTAGGCATTTTAACGCTTCTAAAAATACCGTTTAAAAACTTAATCCGAAATTAAAAGTACTTTTCGGCCCTCAGCGAACTCTTAAATGCTATTCGTAAATAGGCCCCACTCGGATATCTTGAGTAGTTTTGAAATCGCGTTGTTTTTCCTGAAGCTCTGCACACCGTATCCATGGTTATTTTTTTCCTCTGCAGAAAATTCAGCGCCAAAGACATGTGTGGGTATCCCGTCGTTTAGCGTCGCGCTGACATCATATCTTAAATAAGCTATCCTGCAGGTTAGTTCTCGCTGGCCTTGGGAGGAGGGAAGGGCTGGTATGTGCCAGCTCCGTGTTTGTTTGTTTGTTGGTTTTAGCTATAGCGCACAGTTGAGAGCGCCTGTCCTTGATCTCTGCGCACCGCATTTTCAACCCCACTTCTTGTTATTTGTAATAATTATATTTATTTCCGTGTTCGGAGAAGTCCATTTCATGTTACTATTGCTCCACCCAACATACATACGGACTACTGCATTAGGCTAGAACAAGTTTTAAAATGAAAAAAAAAAAAAAAAAAAAAACAGATTTGGAAATATATAAAAATGAAATAATTTTTTTTTACTGAAACAGGGTCTAAGTTCACCCAGTTCGAATCAGAAGCTCGCCTTTGTAGTACGTACTGTGCGAGAGTGCAAGTTCTGGAAATCGTTACTTTAAAAGATATTAAATGCCATTATTTTAATGAATATTAATAACCCTTATAACAGATTAAATAATTTTTGCTCTAATTCACAGTTTGAATTATTATTAATCTTTAATATTGATTTGCCAGGGAATAAATAACATCCTTTTTTTTTTTTTTCATAATGAAACAGTCTGGTCCCGTAATCTGTCTCGCGTAACTTGCTTAAAATTTGACGGTGGTCTAATTATCTTTATGATCAAAATCAGTACAAATGTTATACGTATCATTCTGCCGCTGTTGCTCTGTCAACGGGTGTTTGTAAGCAACTTCAAATTATTGTCAATGTGTAAACAGACATAATGTGATCCTTTACAAGATACAGTTGTTAATTGGGGGTACCACAGGCAAATTCATTTTAAGGCCATTATATTCGTCCCCGAGTCATTCAAGACCAGCAATTCCTTCTCCCTTCTACATTCGTGTGCTAAATTCAAGTTTTAATGATGCAGAACCGTAAAGTAAGTGTCAGAAAACAAAACCCTAAAAACTAAAATAAAACGAATTCAGAACACCAAATGTTTATTCTAATTTATTGATTTTAATTATTTATTAATTAATAATGTAATAACTTATAATGCAAATAAATTACACCTACGGGAACATAACCTTACTTGAAAATACGTTTATAAACTCAATTTCTATCACTAATAATCACAATAAAAATGTTTTTGATTATATGGACTAGTATTCAAAATCAATCACTAAAGTAATTGATTTAAAAGCACATGTTTAATTTTTATTTGTATGTAACCTTTTTTAATCCTTTCTTTTTTTGTAGCATGCTGCGCGCGCATAGTAAAAATTCATTCTCATAATTTTTTTCACAACGCGCTTAAATACACTTGAATAAAATTAACTTACTTAAATCCATGCTTCCTGCACTTTTCGTAAGTGTAAAACGTGGCGGACGTTTCCTTGGGTCGGTGGGATTTCTCCGAGTGCTCCCGTCAAGCTCACCCATTCATTCCACCAACGCACCATTCTCGCCTCATCACCCTTCGCCGTCTCTGCTGGTCTCCGTGTCGACGTGACGTCAAAGTTCACTCATTCATACACACAAGAGTGATGAAATCAATTCTAACTAAATATGATACATACTGAAGGGGGAAAAAACAGCCAATCCGTATTATTCGTGTGTGTCCGCATGCGGCAAGTTCTTTTAGAAATTAAATTTAACAGTAAGTAATGAAACACTTCAATTTGTTTTTAATGCATTTCTACGACTTTATTTTAAATTTTTATAAATTATTACGAATGTTTGACGTTACAAATATTTTGTTGCAAATTTTTGAGCTAGATACACAGCCTACTACACGTTACCTGGTATTTCCGAAAATCTAGAAAAAAATCTTTATAATTTCACATTTTTGCCGGACCAATTGAGACATGTTCGCTCACCAGAAACCAGTTTCCTGCATTCCTAAAGCTGGTTAAATGTGTCAATAAAACTGTTGTGTTTTTCAATTGGTTGTACGATAATATAGAAAATAAATCTGCGTCATTTCATATTTAATTATATTAGCGACTTTACAACTCAGAAACAGCTGACGGAAAAAGTTAATAAGACTGCGGGCAAATAGGCTTCAAAACAAATTGAGTAAGTGTACCTCTGTTAGAGAATTGCCGTCAGCATCAATTTTAAACCAATAAAATATCCATCCGTTCATAATTTTCGTTGCAGTTGGTAAAATTTTACACGAACTTGTTCCAGGAACAATCTCCATCTTCCGTTTTTCGCAAAGAACACTCGACAGCCAATCAGAGGCTTATGTAGAAGAGACGTCTCTCTGACCTACTTTGCCAACCTGGTTTAGGTTGAATTAGAAATGGCCTCGAACTAAACATGTCTAGACTGTGAGTATCCGCACGCAGACGTTGAACATGTTTACCTGAATAATGTTCGCGGGCTTTCGCAGCCATTGTCTGAAGTAGCTTGGCTTCTGGGTTGTAGCACCGTCCTTGGCGAATAATTCACGGAGTGATGCGACTGGCATTGCATGATGGCGACTGCAATGTCGACCGAAACGTCGGTGAATTACTCGCCAAGGACACGGCTAACAACCCAGAAGCCAAGCTAACTTCATGTTTACCTGAAGTATGTCAGGGTCCGCGCCCTTTCATCCCTTCACTGCTTTGGAAATTTACTATTCTTACAACTAGCTTTCGAAAACAAAAAAAAAAAAAAAAATCCTTCATGAGCATCTGGAAGGTGCAGGGGAAAAAAAATAATCAGTTTTCCAAGATGGCGGCTGCAGCCGACGGAACGGCGTGGGTCGGGGTTCGGCGACAACACAGTTCTTCGTGACCCATTTCTCTGCGAGACCTTCGCCCGGCGCGTGCCAACGAGCGGAACGGGAGGGAAAAAAAATAAAAGAATACCTAAAATACGGTGGGTAGTGACGAATGAAAAAAGGAGGGAGGCGGGGGAGAACGAGGGAGAAAGAGAGAGCAGGGAAAGGGGGAGGAGGGTGTTGAAAATCGTTACAGCCACAGCCACACGCCACATCTGGCGACCGCGGATGTCGTGAAATAAACGAAGCGTTGCGCAGAGTACGTCCTTCCATTCCCCCCTCCCCTACTTCCTGGCCAATTCCCCGTCCCCAACCAACCAACTTGACGGCTCCTTAAACCCTAAACCGAAACGAGGTCCACAAGATGTACGAGCTCCTCAAGGGCGGAGGAACCGCGGGGAATTGATCTTTACTAGCTCCGCAGTTCTATTCCCGGTTGTCGCGAGTCGCCGCTGGGAGCCGCGCGAACATTCGCGAACCGCCTGGCCGGCGCGCGAACTTCAAAGGCAGGTTCACTCGGGGCGACTGAAATGCTGCCCCTTGGAAGGGCAGCCCTTCAGGATTTTTCTGGCAATAGTTTGTTTGTACAGCGACTGGAAGGGCAGCCCATCCAATTTCTGAAAACATGTTTCTTTAAGTGTTTAAATAATCCTGAAAACTTTCCCTTTGGAAGGGCAGCCCGTCAGGATTTTTCTGACAGTAGTGTTTTTGAAAGGTTGTCTGAATTGTTGCCCCTTTGGATGGGCAGCCCTTCGGATTTTTCTGACAGTGGTTAGTTTGTAAAGCGACTGGAAGGGCAGCCCTTCCAGTAACTTAAAATGTGTCTATTTTCGTAATTTTAAAATCCTGAATTGTTGCCCCTTGGAAGGGCAGCCCATCAGGATTTTTCTGACAGTGGTGTTTTTGAAAGGTTGTCTGAATTGTTGCCCCTTGGAAGGGCAGCCCTTCAGGATTTTTCTGATAGTGATTAGTTTGTAAAGTGACCTGACCTAACCTAACCTAACCTAACATAACCTAACCTAAACTAACCACTGTCAGAAAAATCCTGAAGGGCTGCCCATCCAAGGGGCAACAATTCAGACAACCTTTCAAAAACACCACTGTCAGAGAAATCCTGATGGGCTGCCCTTCCAAGGGGCAAGTTTCCAGGATTATTTAAACACTTAAAGAAACATGTTTTCAGAAATTGGATGGGCTGCCCTTCCAGTCGCTGTACAAACAAACCATTGCCAGAAAAATCCTGATGGGCTGCCCTTCCAAGGGGCAAGTTTTCAGGATTATTTAAACACTTAAAGAAACATGTTTTCAGAAATTGGATGGTCTGCCCTTCCAGTCGCTGTACAAACAAACCATTGCCAGAAAAATCCTGAAGGGCTGTCCTTCCAAGGGGCAACAATTCAGCTCCACCGTTCACTCGACAACCACGAGCTTACCCTGCACGCCGACGAGCTTATGAGTTAAGTGGCACTCATTTCCATGACAAACAGTGGTCGTTAGTTCCAGCCAATGGAAACCAGCGAGAAAGCAGCCGTGTTATCTCGCGCATCACACGTCTGGCACTGAACTGGCGCGCAGTCTTCGCGGCTGTGACGCGGCCCCTGAGGGACTTGAAGCGGTGTCCCGGTCATTTCACCGTGGGATGTTAGAGATGGAGGCTATCTTACACTTCCTTTGCCTCACCTCCGATGGCTCAGGCCGACATTTTCTTTCGTTCTGTCCTCACGTTCCTGCAGGGACTCTTCCTTCCCAACTATTCCGCTTTCATGGCGCTCCCCAGGAAAAGTGCTTCCGTGATTTAATTTCGCGAAAATAGTCCCGAGTGCCAGTGTCTTTTCTCCATCCTAGTGTCAGTGATGCAGCCGCGGGGTAGAGAGAGAAAAAAAAAGGGGGGGGGGGGGGTATCGTGGAGTCCGGTCACCTCCCTGCCACCATTTAAAAACAAAAAAAAAAAGTAGCAAGACAGAGTAAGAAAATTACAATATACCTAACTACATGAGGTTACCGAGAGATTATTTTGGGAGAATAATGTTCACACTAGGAAGTTGTAAGGCGCCTGTCGAAATATCGCACTGTCAAAGTAATACGGCCACATGTCAGAAGTAGTAACTTTTCAGGAGAGCATTTTAAAAGTTTAAACAATGTTATTTAATATTTACCCTTTTATAAGATAAAAGTTGACCCAAATATAATAAATTATAATATATTTGGGTAAACTTTTATCTTATATAAGGGTAAATATTAAATAACATTGTAAACTTTTAAAATGCTATCCTGAAAAGTTACTACTTTTGACATGTGGCCGTATTACTTTGACAGTGCGAATTATGATGAATATAACAAACACTGTAATTTAATACACACTAAATGTTTATTAAAAATTAAAGTTCTTTTAATATTGTGCAAATTAAAACTATTTATTATATATAAATTTGAAAAATCTATATATTTGACAAAAAATTACATATAACATACATGCCAACGATTTTTAATACAACTATAAACTTTAAAGATATAATCATATCTAAAAAATAAGAAAAAAATATTTTCGAAAGTGCATTCATTAACTTCAAAATTCAAAATTTCATCAATAGATTCCCATTGTTACAAACTTAGATTTCCAAGAAAGAAAAAAAATTTCACAGTTTTTCGTTTAGAGATATAGGACTTTTTAGTAATTATAAGTATAGTTATTGATAAGGAGTCATTTTAATTTAACAACTAAGGCGTGTTCCACTTATGTAGCTGTATTTCAAATGTTACTCTATTGTTACTCTTCTATTTTCTATTTTATGCATATATATGTTGATTAAGCTAATATTTGTGCTTCGTGATGCGCATCTCTCCAAGGTATACATATCTCTTTGGCGTTACAGAGTCAGTGAGTCAGTGATAAGCGTAACTACAATGCGTATTTCTTCTCTATTATAGCCCAACATGCCTCATCCAAAGAAACGACAGGAATTGTGTTCTCACGTGGAGGATATTTAATGCCGATTTACATAGGTGTTAACGTAATCATGTCTTTCATACAAACCTGACATCAGAATATTATGTATTTAATAACATTATAGAATCATGTTATATTTGACTTAAGAACCAAATATTTAAAATAATTAAATAAAAAGCAAACTATAAAATTTTCAGTTTTTTTAAGCATTATCTTTATTTAAATGTTTATGTGTGATCGTTGGAGTTGTAAAAGTACACTATTCACCGTGATTTTAGTAGGTACAATAACAATGTTCTTTTAAAATTTAATTACATAGAACACTTAAGTCATAAATAAATAATATGATGGCTATATTGGACCCCCTTCTTCACCAAATCCTGGCTACGGCACTGCTTTTGTATTTCCTAATAGCTTACTTCGATAATCATTTGCACTAATTTCTAACTTCCTGTGCTAATCAGATTCAGACTAAGTGTTACGAACGTTCCACGTTGTCTCTTAATTAATTAATTATTCACTTAATTTCATTTTCTTGTCTTACCATTGTTCATAATTTTTCATGTCAGTAAGCAGGGTTTTAGTACTATTTTGCCTAAAACTTTACAGTTTACGAACAATGGATGGTGACAGTGATGGTCACCCATATAACTAAAAACAAATAAAATTCATTACAGTGAGTGGAAGAAACCGTAAGCTTTGGCACTCTGTACTGTGTGTGTTATGTTGTGTATTATGTCATGCCGTTACTAACATGTAACAAAAATTGTACCGATGATAAATAAAGAGATTTTCAAACCAAACAGAACCATTTACACTACTGTGTTTAGTTTTCATATACTTTAAAATATCCTTGCAAAACACCCACTGTCCAAACAAAGACCGGTCTACAATAGAAGTGTCCCAAATTGCGCTCGACGGACACTGATCGCTGATTGGTCCACGCACCCTCCGACGTCATAATTGGCGCGGACAGAGGTCACAATCTCCCTGATCCGAATACACTGGTCAATTTAAACGTTTTGTTCGAATCTGTGTCTTTGGGTAGCATAGAAGAAGAACACTTATGATATTTTCGGTTTCAGTTTCAAAAAAATGTTCTTAAACAGAAAAAAAAATTGGTGGTGTGATGGGAAACCAAGAATTAATTTTGATTAGTGCGCGATTAATGCAGAAAACAATAAACACAAGCATTTATTTTGGCGTTATAAATTTACTGCGCTCTGGTAACTACTTTAGAATTCAATAGATTCGGACATCTGAATAGTAGACGTGGCATTTTTCCGTGCGACAGTGCGACGTCATTCAAAACCATGATCAGGACATGGATCGCCCACAAGTTCAGACTATAGTGGACGGGACTTTATGCGTGTTAAAAACGAGACCATGAATCGGAACTTGTATGGGCTAGTGCCATGTTCCTTAAATGCTATTCGTAAGCAGAAAAATTTAACTAATCGTGAGCTGATTATAACTGTTGCATTTACACTTAACACTTGGAACAATGCAAGCTGTTATCGCCACAGCCAGGTAGCCATGTTAAGGAGGCACTGGCTTCACTCCGTTTGGTTTGGTTATTTTCGTTCAAAATTAAATGTCTTATCAAAAAAATTGTTTGCTAACGATTTCTTCCTTCAGTTTTTTTTCAATATTAGTACGACCAAATATCACAGCTGTTTCATGTAGCACCCTGTAAAATTCGCAAACTTTCCTGGTATAAATGTGGAAAAATATAAACAGTGTGTCCATAAAAGAAAATCCCAGTTATAAATTTTAATAGTATCATATGTAACCGTTGTAGAGTGTTGGTTCAGGGTCAAAATTAAAGAGTAACTCAAAAAAATTGTATATAAGCGCATGCGCGGGTAATAATTTGTTGTTTTCTCGCTTACAGCGACACCTATGCTAAATGGCGACTCCTGAGCGTATAGCGTTTTGTGTTCTGCAATTTGCTAAGACTGAATCTGTAAACTTTATTTGTCAACAAGATGGAGCCTCTCCCAATTGGAATCTCTTTGTGCGAGAGTGGTTGAACGACGAAGTCCCTGACCGTTGGATTGGTCGTAATGGTCGAGACGACAGAGCTCTTTTTCTCTGGCCTCCATGTTCACTTGACATAAGGCCATGCGATTTTTTTCTCCTTTAGGATTTTATAAAAGATCGTGTCTACGTTCCGTCGCTACCTAATGATTGTCAGAATTGAAACACAGAATTGAAGATGCTATTGTTTCCATTACTCCGGACTTGTTAACCAAAGTGTAGGAAGAATTGAACTTTAGGTTGGATGTGAGCCGTATGACTAAAGGTGCACGTATTGAACATTTGTAAGAAAAACTAGGTTAGTTTACCTTCAATTTGATGTATGATTTGTTGTAAATAGTCTAAATTTAACTGTTATAATATACTATTACAACCGGAACATTATTTTATGGAAATCCTGTATTATAACATACATCAAACTTAAACACGGAGGATGGCTACAAATTGAACAGAATCTGGAAAATTCTCTTCATAAACCTCTAAAAAATCAAGCCTCGCATTCAGCAAAAAGACAGATCGTCACTGAACCAAAAAAATAGAAGAAACCACTCATTGGCCACCAATCACAGAAGATTAGCCAAACCACTCGCTCAACCACAAGGGAAGAAGCCTCTGATTGGACCACAGCTGCAACTTATCAGAGCACATTCATCTCTCAAGGGAAAGTATTTAAAGGCAAGAGGACTGCTAAGACTCTCGGTGGAGGAATGTTACCCTGATGATGGCGATTGCGATGTAAGACTGAAATGTTGATTAAAACCTACGAGCCAAGAAACCTCACCGCAAAAGCCTACGTTTTCATAAAAATATTTTGCATTTATTACTTTTGTATGTTGATAGTAGTATAGATTAGACGATCCTAGCCCTGGGTTGAAATTTGTTGGCCTTTATCTTGGATTCGTGACATCACATCCGCCATCTTGGATAACATTGACCTAATGTACTTTGACACCGGCTGCCGTTTTTTGATGACTTGACCCCGACCGCCATCTTGGACGATGTCATGATCACTATTTTAGCTGTCATCTTGGATTAAAAATAAATAAATTAAAAAATCACATAAGTTGTCTAATTTGAAGGTCCACTTTGTCGACTTTGACTGATCCCCAGCACGTTCGCCAAGGCATGCATGGACCTCTCCCTCCTTCAACTCTCCTGCCTTTTACCGTGTCTGGGGCACTCGATTACTACAGCACATATCGAGTACATTCATCATTCCTTACGTTCTCATCTCTATATACACGCCAGATTTTGTAGAGTACAGCGCTTTGTTCTACTATCGCAATTTCCAGTTATCGTAGTCATTAATTCGGGTTATAGTCGTAAAAAAATTACTCGCAGTCGCTAATTCGGTGACTGCATCAAATAATCGAACACAACATTCGATTTATCGGAGTACATTTACAATCACTCACACCTGAAAACATTTGAACATGAAGTCGAAGAATTCATAATTCCACACAAATCGATAATTTGAAGTCTGCCGTGACCATCGACACTTTTGCATTGGTTGAAAATAATTTTATCGATTCTAGGAAATTATTTTATTCGCGTCCATCGCATCGCAACCGTCGCGTCGGGTCCGTCGTTAATGTGAATCCAGCATCAAAAACATAGTGGTTATAGTATTGTGAAGAGAGACAGCCCTTAGTTTGAAACATTTGTTGATCCCTGACATGTACGCAATTCGCGATACACACGGCAGTAATAAAATAATTTCTGGGCAGAGTAAATGAGATAATTGTTAGTGGATTCTCCCCCCCTCCCTTTTCCCCTTCCTTTTCCCATACGTTAGCCTCTATGGTTTCACTTATCCTCAACAGTCTACTGTGCAGCACAGATATACATCTACTCATGACATTGTGTTCAGAGTTCTTGAGATGTATGCCGCTTTCAGCTTTTTGACGCCTCGCTAAATGCCTATCCGCCAGGCGCGAATCACTGATTTATAAGGGCCTGCAGATTTCGCGAAAAGATTTGAACACTTATTAGACTGCAACAAGGTATACCCGCGCCTGTGGTTTCTTCCTTGTGATTGGCGGCCGTCTGCGAGAGAAGTCGTTGCCTTATTTGACCGAGCCACTCAGGACGCGTTTGCTTCCCCACTGAATAACTGTGATTGGTGGTTTTACAATCGATATGTACCTGGAAGAAAATCACCCAATCACGAAACACAGACGATGCTACAGTGTTTTAACTTTCATCTAGTCCCGAAATCTTTTCGCGAAATCGTCATGCCCCTAAATAATGCGGACGGCGGTCAGACGTGTCTGGAAATTGATTTCCTGGCAGAAGTTGTTTCTCACAGCTTGACTTATCACGTCATAAAGCTTTTAACTTTTAATATGCGGCTCTGTAATAACAACACAAGCAATATAACTAAAAATAACAGTGACAGAAGCGAAAAAAGTATTTACTTTAAATGAAGAAAAATTAAAGTAATACTAACTAACGAAATGTATTTATTAATATTATAACATTAGTTGATTGAGGGTATTGAGAATGGTACCATACCTTTGTATCTAATATTGTTAGGAAAATGAAGTCATATTTACATGGTTATTAGGTCGATTACGGGATGCAAGTTCTGCCCTATACTAACCATATTTTCTCGCAGTGCTGTCCGAATTAAAAAAAAAAGACATCTATTATACTTGCTATCCTTCATGGCAAATCGACGCTATGATCTGAAAATATCAGGTGGTATGTGCACACGCGCGCGCGCGCGCGCACACACACACACACACCTATACATACATATATATATATATACACACATACATATACATATATACACACACATATATTTAGTCAAATATCATACATTCTTGCGTGCATAGCCATAAACCTACAGTTATAAATAATTAGTCACCCGAAAACGATTTCATGAACAGAAAATAAATTCACCATAAATATTTAAATCAAAAGTGACAGGTGTAAAACTCAGTGAAGGACCTACCGCATTCACGCAGTAACGTCTGTCTGATGTGTCGTAGCTGATGTGTCGTAGCTGATGGTGCAGATGCGGATATATATGCATTTGATTGGTTCACGTGACCTGTGACGTCAGATGCTGACGGTACAGTTGCGTGGAGGGGATCTGTCTGACCAGAGCTGGCAAACTTTAACTTCCGTGGTCGGACATATCAGGCCACACCATCTGCGTCTCACATCGCGAGCTATAGTCGACAATAAGAAGCATAACGAGTACAAACATACAATAAAATTATTCCGTCTTGGCATCATTTTGTTGTATTTGTTTGCCTTTATAATTTTTTTTTAAACCAATAAATAAATACTTTTTTAATTGATAAAACCAATCGTGAACAGTTTACTGTGGTTACATCACAGACTCATTCCAATCACCATAAAAAAATCACGGAGTTATTGGCAAAATAATTAAGGATACTACCCTGTAGTTTCTTGCTATTTGGTGAGCACCTAGTGAGTATAACAGGATGCTGCACAGGCGGTCCCATGGAAGAAGCACAGGGACAATAACCCCCCCCCCTCCTTTATCAACCCCCCCCCCTCCACCCACACACAACAAACACACATACACACCACCACACAACACCACACACCCATCCTCCGCACACAAACACATACAACAAACAAAAAAACACACACAAACACACACATATATACACACAAAATTCTTAGACCTATGAAATAAAATTCTAAAATAAAACCTGGCCTTGATCTGTATCTAACCTGCGATATCACTATAATATTTGTGTGTAAAAATGTGTTATGTTAATTTTTTTTTACTGGAACTATACTGCGTGTAAATTTTCAAAACTTAAGTTATTTTTATAAATAAGATAAACTTATTTTAATTTCTTGAAACACTACAGAGAAAAGTATCATTCAACAACTGGAAGAGATCGTTTACTAGTTTTACTGGTAGACGAAGTCTACTTGAAAAAGTGTTTTGATCCAAAGGTGGAAATGTAGTTGGTACGGCATCAGATGGCGTGGAGATAGCAAGAAGTGCGCGTGGTTTAATGTTAACTAGCTTTTTAATACCGGACGAAGATGTTTACATTTTACCAGCAATTAGCCCTATGCACCGACTGGGTAGAATGTTTAAATGGAAGTTAGATATTGCACGCCACCCAAAACCCTGAGACCGTGTCCGCATTCACGTATGTAGTTGTGTACTTGCGACTTTGCGTACTTCGCTTGCCCTTGACGAATCCGGGTGGTTCAATGAGTGGCCTCTTCAAACAATATTAGCCAGGCGAACCGATCGTTTACGTTATTATTTTTCAACAAATAAATGTTTTTTGAAAAAACACACTTTAACTGAAATTAATAATTTTCAACACTTCATTGCTGTCACATAAATTTACAGCAATTTACTTTATGATTCTATCTATGTTTTGTTATTACGATCGCTATGGATGTGCATGTATTGGTCGAGACTTCCTTATGAACATGTTCGATTGTTTACTTCGTCATTCGATTTATTAATGCCGGTAAAATATTAAGTGAGAATGATTTAACGCATTTTGATTTTAATTAAATGTTATATCAAATATAACCCACGAAATATTTTTTTTAAATTTCAAATTGGCGACATGTTTTCAACTCAAAGTAACTTACGCGATAAGTACACAGATTCGTTTACTTGCGTGCATGCATACTTCACTTCTGATTCGGACAGCTCTTGTGATGTCACTTCCAAGGACATGCAGGTATATAAGTACAGGCGCCAGTATTCGGAACTGTGTCCGCCACTGATGAAGTGTCCTTGGTGTTTTCGCCACGTATTTGCTTTGGCACGAGGCGCGAGAGCTACGAGAAATATTCTTGTGCCGATAACCTCTTCCCCCACAGAGTGCTGGGGTCCGCAGAAATCATAACAGCGACGGTTTAAAATTAGCTCTAGCTCTCTCGAACGTTCCAGCTGGAAAAAAAAAAGGGGGGGGGGGGGGGGGGGGAGTAAGAAGCCGAAGAGACGACCGCACGTATCGCCGTCCGCGAAGAAGCCACGCTGCTTCGCCCTTCCGAAAATATCTAGGCGGTCGTGAGAGAGACACACAGTGGCTGTTGCAGACAGCCACGTGGTCTTGCTCCTGCAACTCAACGCTTTCGGAACTCACTTAATTATTCCACTCCCCAGTCCTGATAATTCACAGTAGAATGTTTGCAACACACACAGCTCGGATTCTTGCTGGAAGCGAAGATGGCGATGCGACAGCAAAATATCACACTGTTTTTGAACGTACAGGTTTTACCCGGGCTACAAGGCTACAACCGAAAATAAACAGCAGTATGTAACATATTTCTTGCTGTTACATACGCACGAAACATGCGACCCAGACACACGTATGTCGACATGAACATGGACTTTGAAAATGGGAGATTTCTTCTCGCGTATCAAATGTATGCCTATTGTGTCAATTGTGTCTCATCAATACTGTTAACGGGGAGTTTGGATCTACAAGTTGGTGATTCCACTGGGAATGAGTGTGACGGATGTGGACGACCGACGAGTTGGGGAAGTGGCCAGAGACCAGTCTTTCGCCCAGGAGCCTGGGAGCTGGTGTTCCAGTCTTCGTGACCACAATCGAAGTCATGGTCGGGTGCTGTTGCAGAAGGTGAGCACCACTCGGCAGGCGAGTCAACTCAACAAGGCAACTCTCTGCAAGGGGCCCTGGACTGGGCAACCACCGACAACTTTGAGACTCATGTTCAAGTCACTGCCCAGATTTCCGAGGGGTTTATTTTTATTTTATTGTATGCTTATTGCAATGTCATAATACTCAAAGTTAATGTTCTAACAAACTTATGCCCAACCCGATTATATTCAATTTAATGTTGATGGTAATAATGAAATGTGTTTGATAAACATTTGCTTGAGTTCTAGCGAGTTTTGAAAGATTTGTTAGAGTCTCCCATAAAATAATTTTCAAAGTCAGTTGTGCAGTTTTGTGGATTGTTAAAAATGAAGTTAATTCTTTTGTTGATTTAATTCAGGGAGCGAGTAACTAGTTTTATCGCAAGAGTTCGAGTAAAATATATCTGTTGAATTAAATCCTATTAACAATAGTTCCTTTACTTATGTTTAAGTCTGATACCTATACTTATATTGCTATTCTATTTGTTAATGGCCTTTCGCTGTCTTGGGGTAACTGTGCTTATCCGAAGAATCTACATTTCGTCAAGAATACACGAGTGTTCTATATTATGTTGTAAATACAGCAAATGTAACTTGTTCTGTTGCAACATCTTGATAATAAAAAAATATCGAATCTTACAAAATATTTTTTTTTGTATTCGTTATAATTTTCCCCCTTGTTTCCCCTTCTGAGGGACTAACCAATCTTCAATCCCTCAACTTGGTCTAGTGGCTAGCATATCTGGCTGGTGAGCACTTCTCTCTGGGTTCAAAAAGGAGAAGGCAATGTGAAACCATTGCAGAATCATCATGCTTTGGTAAGCATAAGGATATCACAACTGTCACAACCATGGTGTACCTGTGCTCACGACACTCAGTAATGAGTAAAACAACTTATCATCATCAAATATTTTTCGCACCATAGAGTTTCTTAGACTCCACTCGTATTTGTGAAACTCCCATTTACAGGATGTTCAAAAATAGACACATGAATAAATCTAATAAATATTATTTTTTTGAATTTTTTCGTTTTTAGAGGTGACAAATAAACTAATTATTATTTAATCACAATTTATCTAATGTTTATTAAACTACTAACTTCTGAAATCTACAGAATCTATTTTTGACGTCTACATCATAGGTGTTAAATACATAAATTGTAATGTTACCAACACCCTATGTTTTACAAAAAAAGGTTCTTAATTATAAGTTAATCTTTGTGATTATTTCTGAGTATATAATAACTATATTTTGCGGCAAGCAAGCTGGTAGCATAGGTATGTATTCTGAAATATATGTTGAGAAAATTTAAACTCGGGTAAATCTAGGCGAAGTCAATGGGAAAACAGGGAGTACTGAAGACACAACTATGATTAATGAACAAACTCCCACATCTTATGTAAATTCCGTAATCTGCGACCACAAAAGATGATATAGCATATTACTTTATAGTGTTGCCGTCGTCCGGGTTCTCGTGTTCGAGGTCCGGCGTAGTTCCTAGCTGGTTGTTACTGAAAATGTGTCCAGGAGGGCGCCAGGCTAGCTCGGTGGCCAACCACGAGTTGGGTCGTTGGGTGCGAATGCCCCTGCGTGGCCCGCTACGAACGGCGGCAGTGGTCGTGTTGGGAGGGATCCCTGGCTATTGATACACTACTGGCCCTACACAGCATAGCACGCTGATCCCTGACTGGATTAGGGAAGGTCACAAAATAACATACACGAGTCTGGTTTTACACTGTCGTACACACGTCGCGTACGGAGTGTGTGGGGCGGACGTTTAATTGAAATCGGTAGTTACACTTACAGTTGCACTATGCATACTAATTTTCCCTATACAAGTTACACTAGGTTGACATTGGGCACTCTGACACGCTGTCACTAATATTAAGTCCTCACGCCAGTCGAGGTTGAGGGGGGGAGTTCGATCGGAGGCGGCCAATCCCGAAAATTCCGAACGGCGACGCCCGGGCCCACCTGTGTGGACCGCGGCTCGCTATGAAATTCGTTAAAAGTCTTTAAGTCGGTGTTGCCGGTGCCTGTGCACTCGATGATTACCCAAAAGTCTGTGGTTGCGGGAGTCGGCCCGTGCTGTATGCTGCACTGCCCCGCATTATGTTTTATGCGGGGAGTTTACGTTTAAGCAGCTGGGATAGGCCCTACACTGTAAAAGGACCGGGTGCACACGGGGAGTAAATTACAAAAAGGTTTTGTAAAGTGACTATAATTACCAGGAATGAATGCGGTGAAGACAAAGGTTGAAGACTCCCCGTGGGACGCACGTCCGTCCCGGTCCATGAGTCGCTCGGTACTGGCGTCTGGTCCTGGCGCGAGGGGAGGGCTCAGCATCCTCTCATGACAAAGTTTCTAAAGTTCCGTTATTCGGAAATTATTAAATTAATAAGAGATTGAAAGTGGCTCTAAATTCACACATTAAATAATAAATATTAACCTAATACACAGATACATTTTGGGAATTGGATTCAACAAGTTTACATTAATTAATTTTGAATAATGCAAGTCACACTGGAGACTGTTCGTCACTTGTTGACTGCTCCAGTGGCGAGTGATACACAAAATTTGGGGAGGTCATATAATTATGTCACACACTACTTTATTTAATTTAGGTCGAAGGCTGCAAGAGGAGCACTCACAAATGTATTAATAAAAATTCACATGTGAGTGACCCAGGTACTCCTACATCGCACTTCCCTTGCACAGGTTTTTAATTAAAAGTGATGTTATCATTAAATTATGTTTAATTTATAATGCACAGGGACCGCGGTGGCTGATTCATTAGGGCATGGTCTTTAATGCTACCTTTCGTTCCGGTGCTCGCCTGACTCGGGTGGGCCATGGCTAGGGGTGCGTTCCGTTAGCGGGGTCGGATACTGGCGGTTGCAGGTCGGGCTTTAGGGTGGCTTTCGGTCGGACGACGTCAGTGTGAAAATAAAATATATAAATAATGAACTTATCTTGATGTCGTACTTTTTTCCCATAATTAAAGCCCTGGTCTCAGCCTGGTCCACAGCACATCGCAGCTGTGTTTGTGACATCATTTCTGCTCCATGTGGGCAGAAGGGCTGTCCCAGGGTTCTGGTCTCTAGTCCCACAGGAGCCACTGCCAGGTCAGACGCAGTCGCGAAGTGCTCCATTTCGTGTCTCTCTTTTTTATTTTTGTTTAACGCTTTTCTCTCTTTTGTTTCATGTTTATATTTTGACGTCGTCCGACCGAAGGCCACCCTAAAGCCCGACCTGCAACCGCCAGTATTCAACCCCGCTAACGGAACGCGCCCCTAGCAATGGCCCACCCGAGTCAGGCGAGCCACCAGCAACCAAGGTAGAACCCGGCCCCACCCAAATAAACAGACCGTCATTTCAACCAACCACGTTATAAAAACAAACACTGATTATTAAACAGTATTATGTATTAATTTAAAGTCGGTTGACGAAAGTGCGACATAGGAGTGCCCGGGCACTCACGTGTGTGATACGTCGATACGTGTGTGAGTGTTCCCCTGGCGGCCTTCTGCCTGTATTAGTCAATGAAACCATATGACATAGTTATTCATCCCTCGCAGGGGCGTAGCCAGGGGGGGGGGGTTTTAGGGGTTCGAACCCCCCCCCTTAGCACCAAATCTTTAATTAATTTCTTATTCATCACTCAAACAAATTTCATATTAAAATTAATAAAATTTTTACCATTACAATATTTAAATTTAAGTACCGAAAACTGTTAAAAAAAAACACTATTTTACACCTTAAAATCCAAATTTTCCCGGGGGAGGACCCCCGGACCCCCCGCTTTAATACGGGGGGGGGGGGGCCCATGCTTCTTAACACCCCCCATACGCAAATCCTGGCTACGCCACTGATCCCTCGTGTTACGTTATTACCCCCACCAGAGCAATCCGGCAAGAGACGAACAGTCGCTGGTGTGACGTAAAATTTAAATGAAATAATTCCTAAACATAATAACTTCAATTTGTAGAAGGGACGAATGACCTTGATTCAGCTTTTATAATTAACGTAAGAATTTAACGCCCTTAAATTCTATTATTAACATATCATATCAGAAACTAACGTAATGAGGTCAACCCTGGCGCGAGGGCCACCGAGCCTCGGCCGGACGCCATGACATGACGCCAGTACAGCATGACTCGTGGACCGGGGCGGACGCACGTCCCACGGAGAGACATCATCCTTTGTCCACACCGAGTTCACTTCTGGTAAATATAGTCACTTCTTAAAACCTCTCTTTTTAATAACCTCTCCGTGCGTACCCGGTCCAATTTTCGGTCCAGGACTTAATCCGGCCGCATAACTTTAAACCCCCCCCCCCCTGCACCACACTTGGTCTGCGGGGTAGGTTCAGCATACGGCACGGGCCGCCTCCCGAGGAACAGAACTTTAGTTAATATCAGTCGCTCCGGCACTGACACCACCCCGTAAGGGAACTTTGAGCGAATTTAGCCGCGGTCCGCGCTCCACGACCGTGGACGCGAGCACTGCCTCGATACGTAGATTTACGGGATTGGCCGCCTCCAATCACCCTCACCCCTCGTTGAGTAACCAGGCTCAGAAACGCCTAGTGCCACGCTAATAAGGAATATTTAGTGACTTTGTAATGCACCCTCGTGCAACATTTCTTTTGTAAACTTGTGCCACGTTACTCCACGTAACATTCATAAACTTGTGCAACGCACCCTCGTGTAACATTTCTTTTGTAAACTTGTGCCACGTTTTTATTGAGTAACTTTCAAACTCATTGTTGTGTAATTGTGTAGTTATTTGTATTTTGTGACGTCACCTGTTGTACGACGTGGCGTGTAACCAACGGCGTTACACCCAGGCCACAGTCACCTGAATAAATGAGGCACGTCATTTATTGCCTCATTTCAGCGTATGATTATTTCACCCTACGATTCCCAACCACCGCCGAGTAGGGAATTCCTTAAACCCACGCAACATCGCCGACGGTCCTAGTGGGCCACGCAGGGCAATCGACCCCACGACCCACCTACCGACTAGCACCAGAGCTAGTCTGGCACCCATCCGGACACATTACATTCACGACAGCCACTCCCGCTAGGAACCGCACCGGGACTCGAGCCCGAGACCCCGGACGACGGCAATTTTGTAATGGCACTAATTTTCTATAGTAAAAAGACTAACCTCATTGCCTCTGAACTGTAAGTACTCCTTTACTACTGACGCTGTCCCCTCTACATCCATTGATTTTACGTGATTTTTGTTTGGGTTCGAGATCTCAGGGAGGGTTCGGCCTTGTGGCTAGAAGTAAGGGTTAACGCAGTAGGGCCCCCCGAGCTGTTATGGCCACTCGGGACGCCTGAAGAAGAACACAAAGTTTCTGGAGGGTATTTGATGAATTTATTACGGCACAGCCCTATACATAGTGCTGCCCGTAACGGTTGTCCCAGATCGACTAGTCACACGCGCAGCCTACTTCCTCAGTGGCGGCTCACGATTTTAATGCGCGTGAAGGACTTACTTTTACACCCGATGCGGCGGTTACGAAATAAACTCTAACATGACAAATTAAACCTTGACGAACAAAACAATTCACTATTACACGATACTTATTATACTGGGCTATCGGCACGTAGGCCCGTGTCTCTGGCGACTCTACGTGATTCCTAGATGTGTCCCAGGGACTGATTCGTTAGTACGTTTGGTGGCACGATGCCGTGCGGCGGATACAAGTAAACTCTAACATGAAAAATTATACTTTGACGAACAAACACTTCACTATTACATAACACTTATTATACTAGGCTAGTGGCACGTAGGCCCGTGTCTCCGACGACTCTACGTGATTCCTAGACATGTCCCAGGGGCTGATTCGTTAGTATGTTCGGTAGCACGTGTCGCCTTCTGGCTGCCCCGTGCGGGCCAAAACTAATTAGCAGGTAAGCTAAGTTGGGGCGTGAAGCGCCGATGTAACGTCTCATAAACGTCCCACAGTACTTACGTAATACGTTGAACACTCATCTTGGAGCACTGATTTAATTAAGTGAAATACCTCATGGTAAATTGAGGCCGACCGCGGAACTGTACGTAAAAGATTAGAAAGAGATTATACTATTGAAGCTACATATCGGTGAAAGCAAGAGTTGAAGGTTCCGTGTTGCGCGAAGGCTGCCGGCCTATGCGAGCTCCTGAAGGACACACGTGCTCTCGCCGCGCGCGACCCCCCTCCCCTGCCAGACCTCCCGCGGAAACATGTGAATTTCGCGGAAAAACTGAACCGGCCAGGTTCGGGACAAATCGCACAGTGAAACATAATTTTGAAAGGACTGAAATATTAAATGATGAAAATAATGTCAAATAAAAACCTGTGGAAAAATATACATAATTGCATTTTTTGTAGTTCGGCGGAGGGATATGCCACACCCGGCCGGATCCTTCCGCCGACGTAGCACTCGTTGCCTGGCGTTCGCCTCGTTGCATGAACTACTCTTTGTTGCGCGCACGAGCGCGTTCGGTGCACACACCTTTGCGAGACGTTGATGAGGCATAGCGGTCTATGCGACATAGAGGAGCATTGGCGGTCGGCGTCACTACATAATCTACCTAACTTCTACTTACCTTGTCATATACAATTGTGTGCAGGAGGCATGCTTAGGGGTGTATTCTGGGCCCCAACATGTGGACCAACTAGTGTTCTTCTAAGTTTTTGCTGCAGAATTCTATGTGCGGACGACATTCTCGGTCAGCCACATTGGGCTGGATTGTCCACTCTTGCCTTAGAGATAGAGGCTGCTTTTTTCACAGAGCTTGTGCTAGTCAAACAACCAGCAAATCATTAATAATGCAACCAAGCGATGTCCATCATGTCTCCACCCCTTTGTCGGAGATGGGCCCGCGACAATGTGTTAAATGCAATTCCAGTTTGCTTTACAGTTAAAATGTTTGTACAACAATAAGCACAGTACGACATTTCTACGATTCTCATCCATTAATTCCTTTCTAGCTATTAAAGAAAGGTTATAACCACACTTTGTTTAGGACATTTGAGTGGCCGTGTCCCAAAATGCAAACAGACTTCAGAATCTACATCACACAACTACTCCATAATTTCTTAACTTTGTGATATTTTTCACAGTTTGCACAGTTTTCTATGTACATAATTATTACTGATTATTCATGTTTGTCACCTGTGTGTATGCTCTATAATTTTTTTTTTTTTGGTCGCACCCATAATCAAGTTGGCGGCAGAATATTGAGACAATTATGTTTTAAGCTTTGATCGCTGTATATCTATGATTCATGTACTGTTGTTTTTGTTATGTGGTGGTAGAGGTTTGACAGTTTTGTCAATAATTTGATATTTAGGTACAATGGCTGACCCGAAGTATGCTGATTTACCAGGAATAGTATGTATTTAAAAAAAAAAAACTAAATTATTTGGAATGTCATGCTTGAATCTTGTACTGACTTTAATTATTGCAGTTAAAAGTTTGATGTCCTGACTAGTCGTTTCCTTCCTTCGACTTTCTTTTATACCTTTTTATTTGTTAAAGAAAGTTAATTTTACGTCTAAATTGAGTACTTTTGTGGCTACTGCAAAGCAATTTGGGGCTGCAGCGTAAAAACAAATTAGCTAATATTTTTTCTTGAATGTCACAAAAGCATTTAATGTTGCTAACTAACCTAACGTAATCCAACTTGCCCCACCCCACCATTCACACCATTTTACAGTGTTTTAAATGTAGTCAACGAACGTAACCAACATTTAAAATGAAAAATTACCAGAAAAAGAATCTGATAAATAACGATGTCGTATATAAACACTGGCTGAAATATCCTGCGTTGTCCAGGCAAAACACGTCGTGAGGAGGATTCTTTAGTGCAATGGTGGTAATTTTTTTTACTCTCAAGTGGACAGTTTATATTATCTAGATAAAAAACAAACAAATAGACATTAATTCGTTTGTAATTAGAATATTCTATATTGCAAAGCTTCAGGGTGCTTGATGTTTTCCACTTGTCCATCCTGAGAGTAAACAAACGAACTAACCGGTGTACCAACTCTTTGAGCAAGCCACGTATAGTTGTCCCATGTGAAAAACATGGCATTTCCATGTTAATACCTGCCCGTAAAGTAATTGCCCCATGCCTTGTAGATATTCATAGCTAGTGTGATCACTTAAAATCGAAGGCTGTATTTGAATTACTGGGTATGAACAGAATAATGCTATAGCCATTGCCTGGAGATGCAGAAGGTTTCAAAAATACAATAGCCCTTGTCATGGAATCAAAGAAAGCATCAGTATGCCATAGAGAAATTTTACTAAGGTGTACCAAAATTCTTCTTTAAGGAGTGCTGGGATGGGGAGGGTTTCCCGAAATCTCACGTGGACATTGACCTTCCTCGTGTTTCAAGGGTCAAGTATGCAAAATATGGTAAATATGTAGAGTAGCGGTTTATACGGAAAAAAATGCTAAAAAATCGAAAATACTTTTATTCTGTGCTCTTTCACTTCCTCTTTTCAAATCAACCGGCGGAGATAAGAAATTCCAAATACTTAGGGAGATATCGAATTTTTTAATTTAGCAATACAACACCTGTACAACCATTCAAACGACGCCATTTTTGTTATTTTGCCGTGTGTTCGTGAATGCGTGATAAATAAAATGGTTAATTAGGTCAGGTCAGTTACATTATTAATACTTTCAAACTAAGCGGACATAAAAAAATAATGTGAATTAATTTTAATGGCTGTTTAGTTTTAAAATATTTATAATGTAACTGACCTGACCAAACAAACCGGGACAAAGGATAAACAGTAGGAACTAAAATGGTCGATCAAGTCAGGTCAGTTACATTATGAATACTTTCAAACTAAGCGTACATTAAAAATAATATGATTTAATTTCAATGGTTCTTTAGTTTTAAAGTATTTATAATGTAACTGACCTGACCTAACAAACCAGGACAAATGATGAACATTAACTCACGTAAAATTTTTTTGTTACTTATTACTTGCGCAACAATATCCAAATAAAAAATAAGACTTTAAAATTAGAAATGTTAAAAGCTCACCTAAGTTGGAGGCGGGTACATTTCCTTTGCCATTAGAAGGAAATGATGAGGTCGTTCACCTACGTCGCGATACCTCCGACAGAACATTAATAAATAAATAAATAATCACGTATTGGTTCATTTGAATACTGGCCAATCACGGAACTGTCACGTGACAAAATTGTCCAATAAGAAACATAATAGATACTCGTAAACAAGAAACAATGGTAATCACAGCATGAATACGCAGGTATTGTGATGAAAATTATAAAATTCGATATCTCCTAAAGTATTTGGAATTTCGTATCTCCGCCGGTTGATTTGAAAAGAGGAAGTGAAAGAGCATAGAATAAAAGTATTTTCGGATTTTTAGCATTTTTTTCCGCATATACCGCGACTCTACATATTTACCCAAAATATCATCCAAATTAGAGTAAAAATGTAGATTTGTATGAGTAAGAACCAAACAGGAAATCTTCTTACACACATGCTCACACCCATGCATCTTGCGCACGCATGCACCACTTGCATACGCACACGCTGAAATGCCAGTCGTTACCTGAACTAATTCATAATTGGGAACTGATTTTTTTTGGAAACCTCCTTTTCCATTTATTGCTATGTAAGATAAGGAACATCACTGCAGAGTTTCAAGTTGTATTGACACATATTACTGGAAAAACGGGAATTTTAATAATTTGATGCCTCCGCAACGCCCCTTCGGAGCTGATATTCATACAATCAGCTCTTAGCTTATTTCTGTGTATTTAAAGGAATATACGTGCCAAATGTCAAGTGTATTCGTCTGATAGTTCTGGTAAATTTGTGATGAGTGGGTAGTCAGTGCGTGGTATTTCACTTTTAAGTATATAAATAAGAAAATAAGTTAATTCTTTACTTTTATGTCATACACAATTACAGTTAGCTCATTTCTTGCTGTAAGCTGATGTCTGTTTATTAGGATCACTCCAAGTAATGTAGGGAAAAATTAACGATGTACCTAATAGTTTTTCACTTGGGTGCATGAATTTCTAGAACTACAACAATATAAAATTTATCGTGTTTTTTGTTTGCAGGCGTACGACCAGCCAGACGTATATGAAACCAGTGAGCTGCCAGAGGCTGACCAGAACACAGATTTCTTTGAGGTAACAGCACCGTGTGGTTTTGCGAGACTGATTTATGTAAAGTGGGGTAAATGTTGAAAACAGCAACTTATGGGAAATCTATACAAATAAAATTGTAAATGGTGGTTCATTCTAAGTCTTAAATCTTGAGAAGTTCTTCATTGATTGCATTGAAAGTTTGACAATATGTTGCATTATAATACCAGTGTGTCACACCTGTGACTGGTAAAAAGTTAGATAAAAATATATATAGGTAAAAAATTGATTTAAATATTTTTATTGTTACAGAGTGATGTATAGACATATAGATATAGATGAGAGATAGAGAGATACTTTGTATATTTGTACCTACTTCAAACAAATTACAAAAAAAAAAAAAAAAATTGAGGCATTGCAATGCATGTCGGGCATTAGCTAGTAAGACTAATAAAACTAAAGTGAATAGTTTTAAATGTGAATTAAAAAGTTTTTTTTTAAATTTAAATATTGTCGACATTGTTAATGTAACTCACCTAATCAACATTCCACGTTAATTTATTATAATATGCCTTATTTTTCCAGACTTTGCTGGGTAATTTCAACATGTACTGAAAGTAGGCCGGGCTGTTTCAGGAGGAATCCGATTCAATAGAGCGCCTGCACATCAGTGCGGCGGAAGCTTTCAGCAAGTTCAAGGGGAAAACTCTCCTAGCCGATGGCGTCGACTTCTCGGCCACGCTCAACAAGAGCAGGCGCAGTGGTTACGATGCACGGTGAAGTAGCTCATGCACATGTGTTTCTTTTCCTGTAACAATACCAGTGTCAAATTAAGCTTGCATCCTGGGTCATCCTGCTTGTAAGCAACCCCTGTGGTGGAAGTAAGGATTTTTTTTTTACATTCTCACTTTAATTTGCTTGATTACAGTTGTTTTTAATTTTAATTGGGTTATTATGATGCACTGCTTAATTTGAAAGATGTGTCTGCTATACCTATATCCTTTGTATTTTGTGCAGTTAATCTTCATTAGGAGTATTATGACAAAATTATGAGAGTGAATTTTTATGATGCGCGCGCATCATGCAACGAAATTTTCACAGGATGAAAATAAAACTGCATACAAATAAAAATATGTGTGTGTGTGTGTGTGAGTGTGTGGGTGAGAGTGAGTGAGAGAGAGTGAGAGAGAGAGAGAGAGAGAGAGAGAGAGAGAAAGTGAGAGAAAGAGAGAGTTAGAGAGAGAGTTAGAGAGAGAGAGTTAGAGAGAGAGAGAGAGAGTTAGAGAGATTTTATATATATATATAGATAGATAGATAGATAGATAGATAGATAGATAGATAGATAGATAGATAGATAGATAGATAGATAGATAGATAGATAGATAGAGCGCGCGTGCATGTGCACGTGCACACTATTAAATCTTATCTTGGTTATTTATATTGAATACTGGTCCATATCCAGGGGCGTAGCCAGGGGGGGTTTTAGGGGTTCAAACCCCCCCCCCCCCCCCCCAGCAACAAATCTTTAATTAATTTCTTATTCATCGCTCAAACAAATTTCATATTAAAATTAATAAAAAATTTTACCATTACAATATTTAAATTTAAGTAATGAAAACTGCTAAAATATCACCATTTTACACCTTGAAATCCAAATTTTCCCGGGGGAGGACCCCCGGACCATACACTTTAATACGGGGGGGGGGGGGGGGGGGGGTCATGCTTCTTAACACCCCCCCATACGCAAATCCTGACTACGCCACTGTCCATATCATTAAAAACATTTATTTATTGTGAATATTAGTGAAAGAAATTGTGCTTATAAACCTTTTCAAGTGTATTTATAATAGTCAGGTTATGTTCCTGTATGCATAACGATGTCTGGTTGCTTGTAAGATTCCATTGTCGCTGGCTGGGAGTCTCCTGGCCGTGTTTGTGAGGTTACGTTCCCGCATGTATAGTTTTTTTGCATTATAAATTATTACATTATTGTTAATGAATAATTCAAATTAAATTAGAATAAAAATTCAGCATATTTATTGATTTTCATTAATAATAAAGTTTATCTTAATTATTTTATTCAATTAAATAATTAATTTATACATGTTTTTATTATTAATATTGAATACTGAGTATTAATTAAAAAATGTTTATTTGATGTAAATTGTACTTTTCCATCCTTTTTTATAATATCATTCCAGTCCTTTTATTATTTGATTTCTATTAATTATTGGTGTTCGAAATTAAAGTTGGTTTTTGTATTACATCAAGCAAGTTTAACTTCTAATACGCGTACACCCACTCTTTTTTTTTTATATTTTGTTGATTGGGGGGTCAGCCTGAAGGCGGGATCATAACTCGACCATCACCACTGGGATACGACTATCGCGTGTCTGGGGCGAGCTAGGCGGGGTTCGTCTGTGCCTTCTGCAGTAAGGCGGTGAATAGACAACACAGTACCCAGTACTGAACCCGGGAAGAAAATTTACAAGTGAAAAATCCCCAAGCTGACTGGGAATTGAACCCAACGGTTCATACTTATGCACTGTAGGTATATTTTAGTGTGTTACAGGATTTATGAAAACTTATATTTCCTTTCGTAGGTGTTAAATGTTTGGTAAACTATATATGGCGAACATCTACATAATGTTGAAAGTTTGGAAGCCAGACTTAGTCTTCTGCTTATTTTGATCACTTATCATTAGGGACAAGATTATATGGTGAATTGCGATAAAACCAAAATTACACCGCAAAGCATGTCAGTACAACATATGCATAACACTGAAATGCATGTTAGTACACCATTTGGCATCAAAATTAAACTAAAAACATGAAATCACTCAGCAATTTGACCAAACTTAACCCAAATTACAAAAATTGTAATTGTTTGTTGTGGTAAATTGATTCAATGTAATTTATTTAGAATGAATTTTGTACCAGAATGTATGACAAATGGATTGGGAAAAAAAAAATATTTCATCGTTTAATCTTGCATCTGTTTCATTAGTAACACATTTTTACATCGATGAAGGCATATGTTTCAAACACACAAAAATTGGCAGATTTATTTTAAATTTTTTTTGAGTAGTTCTGTTCTAGACATGCTTATTACTAATGATTTTATTGCATTGTTACGACCTATGTAATGTGTGGGAGAACTGGGTTCATAAGGGATAGCCCAATTAAGTTTTATTACAGTTTTATTCATCAATAATATTTACATTAAAAATAAATAATTGTACTTAAAAAGTCTGATAAAAAAACTGGTACTTAAAAATGTTTATTCTATAGTCACTCAATGTCTGTCAAGTTCCACAGTTCGCACTCCTCTGGGGCTAGGCTCGACAGTGGTTCGCCCCTCACCTCGCGCCTGTCCACACACACACAGACTCGCGCCACTCGGTCGCTGCACTTTCATGATTCAGTCGAACTCAGCGTCGCAACACTCTCAGAGGGGGTCTCCCACCCTCATCGTCGATGTCGCATTTCCCTTAGCTCTGAATCTGCTCTGAACTGTAGCCGCACTCGCCGGTACTCACTGTCGTGGGACTCTGATGCCAAACTGCCGCAGAGGCTGGCGTCTCTGCTCAAGTAGTTTGAGGCACCCTTCTCCAACCAACGAGAACAGCTGTGACGAGTTGTATCATCCCGGGCCGATCCGATGCTCGAATAGTCGGGAAGGGTAGTGTCCATTATCGCCGGTCTGCGCGGTGGCCTGCTAAAATTCCCAAGGCCCCGCCCGGTGATGGATTACAGCGTCGAGGCAGGATGACGCAGGGTAGGGAGGGGGGGTAGCGACGACCCTTGTAATCCGGCCAGGCGCGCGTGGCATGCCTTACGTCAGCGAACAGCACGTGGCCGAGCAGAGCCGCCAGCCAGCTCTGAAACTGGCATCGCGGTCTGGTGTCTCGTGTTTGTAACAGTATAAGTGCTTCAAACATCATTCAAAATGAGACTATTTTAGTGAAATAAGTACTAAGAAACGTGTTAGTTTATTCTTTTTAATTATTCCCTTTTTTAATGGTTAAAGACAATATATAAAAACAATAACACTGAACACTCCTGTTTTGTAAACAAAATTGTTGTAAAAATAAAACTATACCATCTTGCCCCTACTTATCACACCTTGCGAAGTGGACCAGTAAACAACAGCACTTATACGAGCTCATATTATGCTGCGTGCCAAAGGTAAAATATACGTGCACTAGTTTAAATACCATCCCAGTTTCTAGTAACAAGTCATTGCTGTACAACAAGATATTGTAACAACAAAATACTGTACTTGCCAATTTATTTTTATTGTTCTGAATAGTTAACCAAGCTTATTAAAAACTATTGTATTGTGAAAGTACAATATGCATTAGTCAAAAACAATTAAGTGCCATGTTTGTTTAATAATATTGTAAAGGATAGCCCAATTAAAGATTTTATTACACACACAGTTTTATTAATGGCCACTATTTATGTAACTTACCATTAATCTTCTAAAATGGCAAATAATCTATTGCACTTAAAAATAATGTTCCTTCCCCAGTCACTTGTTTCTTACAATCCACACACCTCGCTGGGCCGCACCTCTGGCGCAACTCTCGCCGCAGCACCCCTCGTGGGTCTCCGCCGCCGACGTACTTGCCTTCGCCGAGATCCCACTCAACACCTCGCTCGGAACTTCGCTTGGAACTCCGCCGCGCCCGCGACACTATAACCCGGAACTGAACTCTTCGCCCTGGAACCTTCGTCCAAGGACTTCGCCCCTCTGCCGCGCCCGCGGCACTATCGCCTCGAGATCTTCGCCGCAGGAGAACTCCCGACTGAACTATGACTCAACTCAACTCTCTCCTCGAGGCCGCCGTCCTCTTTTTATATATTAGCCGCAATTTCCAGAACTCGCGAGCGTGGCTGGGGCCTGTCGCCTCATTCCGCGCCGACCCGACGGCAGAAATCTCTCGAAACACGTGTCGGCGGCTCGCGTAACTCCGCAGCGGTCCGGTGTCAGTTACGTGTCAAAGGCAGGGTGCCGCGTGGGGAGTGGTGGGAAGGAGGGGGGAAAGCGAGAATCCTTGTTATCTTCCAGGCGTGCGCGGTGCATATCATGTTGCGGCAGTCGCCAGCCAGCTCTGCACCTGTACGTGTCCCGGCCTTGCTCACGTTCGTAACATTATGCTATAGTTGTGAATAAACAGACAATCGTAAAAAGAATCTAAAGATCTTTTTAAAAACAAAATGAGACAATACATAATCATGTCTGTTCCGTGACTACGGAAGTTGAGGAATTCACTTGAAAATTGGTGGATTCTAGCAGCTCCCAGCACCAACTTGTGTCTAGGCGGCCATCTTAATTTTTACTGTCCTCTGTTGGACACACAAGCTAGGAGAAAGTTTTGTCCGCATCCAACCAACAAACAAAAAGAAAAACACTGTGACATGTCTACGCTCCAAGCACAAACAAATGAGAAATATATCATGGGCATACAAGGAAAACCCATTAAGTCCATATAATGAAACTATGAGAAAAATTGATTTTTATATTCATATGGGTTTGTAAAATATATATGGTAACTTGTCATATAATATACTTGTGATGAATCACATTAAACTGGACTTTGTCATATTAATACGTATCTCATTTTGTTATCTAACTGGACTTAGTGGGTTTTCCTTGTACACCCACGATATACAAATGGTCCTTGTTTGAAGTCACTGGACATGGTCTGTATGAGAGGGTGCCAGTTGTCCCGAGGGTGGTCCCCTTGTGACGAGGCGCGGTGCTGGCGGGCGCAGGTCGGGCGACTGGGAGCTGGTGGGGGTCGGGGAGAAGGAGACCCCGCTGCAGAAGCTCCAGCGGCTGCAGTGCGAGATGAACGAGCTGGCGGAGGAAGTGGCGCAGCTGAAGGTACAGCCAGACACCACGGTTCATAAACCTCTTTTCCTCTTCTTTCCTTTGCTGCTGGGAATGATACATTTATTTTTTTTTAGGATTTTATTTTTGTGCAAGGAGGGTAAATCTCCCCCACCTATCTCTCTTCTACCCTTGTGTATGGCCCTGTAAACAATCATCAGAATGCTACTATAAATATGGTAACTAATTTTTTTTTCCACAATCAAAAACTGTTATTTAACAACCCATTTATTAATATTTTATTACAGTGATGCTTATTGTTAAAAAAGAAAATGACAAAACAGCTAACTTTACGCATGATTCTCAAGTTAACTGAAAAATGAAACCATGCCGTAAACAGGTAGTACTGTCACACCAGTGAATTTTTTTTCAGTGTACAGAAAACGATAGGAAGTTTCGCGCAAGACCCCATCCGGCCACCACTCTTTAAACAATTTTAAATGTTAAAATTTAGCTTCAAAACACATTAAATTTTTTTTATCGAGTTCAATCCCATGAATGCCAAGTAAGGTTACTAATACATCCTAACTGTAGACAGCTTGTCGTTAGAGGGGTTGAATGTCCCGATTTCATTACTCACATTTCAAGCATGTTCTATGTAATACTGAATTGAATTTATATAATCTATTAAATACTTTTCTGACAAAATGTTGTGTCCCCAAAAAGGTATTTTCAGTACTCACCAGTGATGTGTAAACATCTAACCTTGGTAACAGGCGTATTCATGTTTTCTCATGTTGCTCATGTTGCAAATAAACTTATTATATGAAGCTCTGACCAGAAATTTCAACATATAATTCTTTGAAATAATTCCAAACGTGATAAATGTTGTGGGGAAAAAAAACTGTGAGGTTTCACTGTAGTTGGAGACTATTTAAATTATGTTTGAAAAGATTTTACATTTTTATAACATAAAAATTAGGAACGAGTTCATGTGAATAGTAGATCCATTTATATTTATGTTTTATTTTGCGTCTTATTACCTAATAAAAAAAATAACCCTGTGATACAAAAAAAAATTTGAAGGAAAATTTATTAAGAGGTTCTGAAATTTGTTCCCCCTAGCAGGACCGTCGTGAGAAACTAAGGGCCTGGGGGCAAATAACTTTGTTGGGTCCCCTCCCCATGTACAACTTTACAAACTACACAATTTAAAAAAATTGGTTGTCTGTAAAGTCGGTTTACGGACGATAGTTTGTGACGTCATAACAAAACATTGATGAAATGATTGCATACTTTTATGAATAAAATTGAATCATTTTTATTGAATTATCAGTATTTTGTATGGATACAAAGAAGGACTGAAATGAAATCTACAATTTAATTGATAAATTTACTTTTATTTGCACTCATTAATTCAAATATGTTTATTACTTTAACGAAGAGATTATTTTAACAATAACTCTTATACATGTTTGCTATTTAACTTCCTTCCAACCTGTGTTATTCTGTTAAGGATAGGACGATGATAGGAAAAGAATGGGAGTGTTTCAAGTTTAATGTGCCTCGAAAAAGTCAAATCGATGGTTGTTCCAATCGAGTGGAAGAGAGATAGATGCGGCGCAGACACAGCGTAATGGGACAATGTGCATTACGGGCACTTTTTCGTGCGTGCAGCCGGCGTTCATCGATTTATCAGACGTCGTCATGTCAAAAAGGGAAGCTGAGAGACTCGCGAGTGTGACGAGCAGAGTGGTGTGCCCAGGTGTCGGAGCAGGCGACGGAGAAGCGGTCGGTGGCGCTGCTGGCGGCCGAGGTGGAGAAGACCCGGAAGCAGCTGGGGCAGATCCGGCTGGAGGAAGTGCTGGGCTTCGAGGTCATCGCCGACCTCACCGACCCTCAGGGCACTCAGCTCAAGTGAGTCCCGCGACCACCTGGCCGGGATTCCGGAAAACGTTTTCCCACCGTCGGCTAGTCATTTTTTTTTTTTAATGTTTTTGAAGTGAAACTTCTTTGGGCGCGGTGGGAGTAAAATTTCAAGGCCGAATTTAAATGCAACATTTTCGTGAAAACTTGTTGTGAAACGTTTCTGATGCTAAAAGGACAGAGAATAGGTATTTGGCCAAAGGTTTGGATAGCCAACAAAGTTTCCCTTTTGTCACGTGTACTAAGTCACGTGCACTTTTTTTTTATATCGACCTAAAATCTTGTTGATAGTGTCCTTGATCGTTAACAATTGGAGTGATGTCAGAATGCCACAGAAAACCAAAATCTGGATGGCCAGGGATTTTTGTAAGGCAAATCCACTGTCTTACCACTGCACCATTCTGATTATATATTTTGTTGAAAATTTACTTTTTGTATGAATATCAAATAAGAAACATTTATACATTTTTTTTTAAAATATTTTTTAAAGGAATGGTACCTATGGGTTTTACCAGTCTTTTTTCCAATTTGGATGCAATGTCAAGCTGTTCACATTCTGGAAAAGTAAGGGAAGTTGGAATTGGTTGGGAAATTTAATTGAAATCTTGGAAAAGTCTTGGAAATTTTCCATTGGTGGTAGTAATTTGAGGGGGAAATTTCATGATACAGTCTGCCATCACCCAAACTAATTAAGAATTTTTTCTTTCATTTTCGTACACATTATAAAATGTTATAAACAAGGTTATGTTTGAATTTTAAATTTTGTTACATAATTGTAAGTGTTACATATTAGTTGAAAGTTGTGTATGTTCATATCCAGTGTGCTCAATTAAGATATAATTAGGGACCACTGTGTTTGAGTAGTCAGTCTAACTACTTGCGTCCCACCAAGGCATCTGGTTTCTATTCCCAGGCTAACTTTGCTATGAGCCGGTGCATTGTCTTGGAATACTATTACATGTTCCCTCCCTCTTCCCCCCTCTCATGCATTCTCACTGCTCCATCACACAGTTTTATCCCTCGCCTGTCTCCAGTTACCTCAATGTTGACTGAGCCATAATTAGTAATTACCATATCAACCTGAATTTAATGCTATGGTTTTTACCAAAACTGTGGAAATTGCCAATTTGGTAAATTTGAAATTTTGGTCAGGAAACCGTCAGGGAGATTTTATTGCAGATTTGTGTGGACACACTGAATGTAGCTTCGTTTATAAATTTTAACCATGCTGTTTTTTTTGTGAATTTTTTCTCATTCATTTAGACGTTTGTTTTATTACATAGCCGAGCCACTGCCTGCTGGACCTTGCTGGGCCGATGTTGTGGCGAGAGGCCTTGCTGGGGTGGCCTTTGGGGTGGGGCCATTCTCTGGAAAATTAAAAAAATAAAATCTTTCAGAAATAAATTTCAAGCTAATCCTAAACTTAAATTTCAGTGATGGTCACTAGTCTTAACTGATGTATAATCATCGGATTAGTTTTATAAATTCTTACAACTGAATATCAATGAAATTGCGTCAGTATATGAAGCAAAAAAATATTTGATTTTTAATTTTTTTTTTAATAAATCATGAATTGAAACAGGCATTGACCAGCAGTTTCAGTATGTTTACGTACAGAACACTTGATAAGCGAGGGGCGCTGGGTGGGGGACTGGTTGGCGACACAGTCTCACAGCTGAGTGGTGCGTGGCAGGAAGGTGCTGTCGCTGATCGACGGCCTGAAGGAGGAGGGCGGCGCGGGCGCCGGGCAGAGGCCCGGGAGCGAGGCGAAGGCGAAGGCGGGGGACGAGGGCGTCGTCACGTACCAGCTCAGCTACCGGCCGCAGCACGCCCGGCTGTCCCAGAGCGCCCGCCTGGCCGAGCTGGAGCAGAAGCTGCACCGGCTGGAGACCGTCGTCGGAGCCGCGCCTGACAAGCTGGTACCCGGGATCGCTAGGCTTCTGCAGACACTGTTCCTTTTCTATTCCAATTGAATGTCACAATATAATTTTAATATACAATGATTTTTTTTTTTTTACAATTCACAGGAGTTTAAGAAAAATTGATCCAATATCCAGAAAAATTAAAAAAAAACTAATGGCTATGCAATTTCTTAAACCAGAAAAATTATTTTTGAAAATGCTTTTGTTTATCTAACTGATCATACAGCCAAAATAAGTATTTTTAAAAAAATTTAAATCATAATAACTGATTATTAGTTAAATGTAAAAAAATATGTGTGAATAATGTTGTAGAAAACAAAACTGAACTACTCAGTAAATCTTTTTGCCCTTATACATACAGGAAAGCTTCACTATAAAGAACATGAAGGGACCAAAAAATAGTTGAGTTTGTTATACTGAAGTTCTTTATACTGAAACATAAGCATTGTTATAAATATGTATACCGATAAACACATGAAACACCTTAAGTGTACTAAGGTTCAGTATCTCAGTCATTAGTCTATGGCCGCTTGAAGAACCTGTTCACATACTCTCTGCTGATGCTTTGTCTATGGTCAGGAGACACATTGTAGGCAGAGCTGCCAACCTCAAATCACACCCATCAGTAATGACAATTATATGGAAAAAGTACATGTAAATCATGCACGATAAATTTTTCCTGAGGAATTATGACACACACAAGATAAAATAAGGACAATAAGATGCAAAAAAAAAAAAAAATGAAAAATGTAGGCCTATGCATATGAATACAATGAAAATTAATGAATCAAAGAAAAAAAACGATTTGAACAATACAATCATCTGAATATGTAAGAAATGTCAATAATTTTACAGGAAATTTTCAACCTTCAATTCAAAGTATGCAAAGTTATACTTTTGAACAATTGTCTTTTTATTTGCTTCTTTTATCCTGGTTGGATAAGAACTGTTTTACAAACAAACAACAGAACTTGTAAACAATAACTCTGCGTTAGTTACTTTCGTTTCTTCAGATGTAGCGAAAAAACTACGATATGGATTTATTGCTCGTCATGACTATAAAATGTTCCGCATGTTTCTTTAATTCAATGTGCCCTCTACAGTCATCCCTTCCAACGTGTGCAATCGAAAAGTCACACGTGCATACATTACAAAACGCGCGGTGTTCCAAAACATTTGAAGACTACAAGCATCGTCATTCTTTTGAATAGTTAGGTCTTAGGTCGAAAGTTTTGATGAATTGCGTTATTTTTCTTCTCCCCCATTTACACTTTTGTTCTGTCACACGCTTTATTTCTACAACCGGCACTGAAGAACACAACACTATTGAAAAACGTAAAAAATTTCACGCCTGTAGACACGACAAAAACACTATGGACTATGATGAAAAAAATGACTTTCAAAAAATAAATTAAAACACAGGTTAGCCAAAGTACCGTACAAAAATTATCGTGATGTAAGTAGCCAAAAAACGAAAAATCCGAGAATATGTACTAGTTGTATCGTACAACGGACGTAATACCATTCCAATATTATTTCAAAACACGAGAATTAATCTACTAATTTCGATAGTACGTGCGCACACATACTACTAGTTCCGTTATTGTTTTTGTTTACGTACACGCTGTTACGTTTGAATAAGAAAATTAAAAATAAAGAACAAGTTTTTGGATGGTAATTTTTTTCATAATTTGCCTCAAGGTTGTTCGTTCAAGTGAATATTTTTGTTTCACAAAGAAACTGACCGTCGTAAAATTCGTTAAGATGAAATAAAATTCAAGGTTATTATATACGTTTTTGGCGGGACCAAACATTGAGTTCGGTTAAGTGAAGTGTTCGTTTAACTGAAGTTCGTTGTACTGGTGCTTTCCTGTATTATAGTTGTTTCAATAAATTTTTTTCAAATGAGTCCCACATGATGTATGCCTGTCTAATTTTAGCAAATAATTTAAATATATATATATATATATATATATATATATATATATATATATATACATATGTCAAATAAAATATCAAATTATTTTTGAATATTGAATATCAAAATATAGAAATTTTTTTAATACTCACATACCCCTACTGTGTTATTCAGTAACTAAAACTTTACAGTTCTTAATTTCATTAGAGACCAGGTCATTTGAATTGTAAGATACATTAACCAGCTCTTTTCAAGGAAACTTTATTTATTTATTCCATTGAGCCTTTGATTATGGTAGGTACCATAAAGCTATTAATCATTTGTGCATGAATCCAAAAGCATACTGAAATCAAAGTGAGCCCTTGAATAACTAGAGTATGCATTTGCACCAAAATAATATGTAAATACCTTTAAAAGATAATATGCTTCGGAATTTTTTTACAATTTTATGCAAGGTTAACACTAACAGAATGTTGAGGGGAAAAGAAAGCAGCTGTTCTGGTTGAATGTTAAAAACCTTGAATAAGAAAATAGTTGGCTGTGCATGGGGCCACAGCTGGCCGAAAAAAGACAACAGGAAATAAACTACTATGCTGACTTAAGTAATCATTGAAAAATATTGACGCAGCATGAAAAACAAAAATAATGATAAATAATAGGACTAACAAAACATTATCTAAAGGTAAATTCAATACATAACACCAAAAAAAAAAAAAATTATTCATCAGTACACCAAAAAACGATACTATACGTCAAGAGAAGGAACAAGGGAACGGTACATATGTAGTTGTTTCGCTGTAAATTTGTTTGCATTAAATTTATTTTTAAGTCTTATGTTGGCCGTAATTGAATTTTTGGCCAAAAAATTATATTAATCCTATACTTCTAAAATAAAGTTGTTTACATAGATTCTAAACACTTAAATATCTTTATATAATTTCTATGTACTTATATACTATGGAAATTGAGCAGGACTTAGAATATTGATATTGTTTGCTGTGCATCTTGAAGACAGTAAGGTCTTTAAAGATGGATATTGGGGAAGGTATTGAACATGGCGTACAGGGGGGAACCAATCAGTTTTTGCCAAATGTGATTTCAGTAAAAGTGTAGAACAAATTCAGGATGCATGGATAAAAATTTGAACCTAAGTCCTTCTGAATGCAATTTTAACGTTGCCGTCAATAGACAATAGTGTTGCTTCGTCTGGTATAGTTCAGAATGGCAGTAGGAGGAAAAGTTGTTACTAATTTGATTAAACAGCATAAAACTTGTACTATATTGTAGGGTTGATACGTGATTACTTAAAGTGTAATATTGTTATGATAAAGACACTGATTGAAGTTGCTTGGATTGTGGGTTTTAGTCCCGTCAAAGGCGAAGATTTCACCGATGTTTTGTTTGTCATTGCAGTCGTCATCTTCAGGGTAGCAGTTACCTGCTACCTTAAATATGGTGACTGCAATGTTGGCCAAACCGTCAGCAAAATCTTCGCCTTCGATGCAGTTAGAACTCACAAGCCAAGCAGCTTCAGACACAGCTGCGAAAGCCTGCGATTCCTTAAGAGAGACTCCCAATTTTGTTTGTGCAATGAACGTCTGAAGTCTTGACAGAAGCTGTATCCGAATAGTGGCCTAATGGATCCCTTAGCTAAGGGATCCATAGATAGTGCATCGTAATGGACGCGGCAATCTTTGAGTTGTATCCGAACTCTCACAAGGGATGTCGATGCATCCTCTCATGCGTCCACTAATTCAAGATTTTTAGGGATGTGACTCTCGAATCCACTGATACATCCATACATCCCTTAGCTTTGTTATTGTGAACATTACCCGTAAAGAGCAAATGTGTGATACGAGATAGTTAATCAAAATGGATTTTGAACTAGAAGATAAACACGTGAAATGTAACTATGGTATTTATAAATACTTATACCATAAGTGTATGTTTACATAATTCACATAAACAGTAAATTAATTTGATTTGTAGGAACAACAAGTCCCCGATTCAAATTTTATTCCATATTTCAATTCCCAACGATAATTGAAATCATCCGAAATTGTTTACAATTTTGAATGTTCAATTATGTTTTACTGGCCCACCTTAGATGTCATGAATATAAAAGGCCAATCCACATTAGTACAATGACAAACCAACAGGTAGTGCTAGCTGTAAAACAATTCTGATATTGTACATCCTTTAGAATGCATCTTTTAAACTGTGGGTGCATTTGTTTAGGGATGTAGGGACGTGAACTTAAAGGACGCATCCCTAGGTATTCGGATACAGCCAGAGATTCTTGCAGACGTGTAGTACCAGCAGCCGGACAATGTGGGAGCTCTGTGTAGGACAGTTTGATCCTTGTAACTAGATAATAGCAGGGCCAACTTCTCACGTGCGAGGTGTCGTGTGTGTCCGGACAGGCTCGCCTCTCCAAGGACATGCAGAACAAGAGCCTGGCGGAGGTCGCCCAGACCTTGGCGGCCAAGCTGACGCTGTTCGACTCGGCGCAGATCGAGGCAGTCGAGCAGCGCATGACCGCGCTCGCGCTGAAGATGGACTCCGTCGCTGAGAAAGCTGCTGCGACCTCTCCACCAGAGTGCTCTGAGAGCACTCGCAAGGTAGGGATGTGCCGAGACCCAAAAACCCAAGCCGAGTCAAGGGAGTAGCTGAAGCTCTGCTGGACTCTAAAGCCGACAGGACGAGACTTGATAATCTTTTTCCTTTAACTCTTTACATATTTGACATATGAAATGAGCAAATAATTATGTACAATTATTTTGCAAACTAGGGATGGGACGAATCCACATTTTGGTCGAATCCGAATCCTTGTTCGAATCCTCAGTGTTTGTCATCGAATCTCGAATCCCAGTCCCACACTAAACTTCACCACATGTTATTAAAGAAATCACACATTTATTTTAAAAAATTACATAGGCCTATGTATTAAAAAAAATCACATGTGTATTTATAAAATTATAAAATAAGTGCATAGTGTATACACCTGATATAGAATAGAGAGAAATAACCTCAAAAACCACAGACGTAAGTTTGCATCTGTCTAATTCTCTGTTAAATTAATCCTTCCTATGTTTTCAATAAAATACGTTTGTATAACAGACACCATTTAAAAAAAGTTGTTTTTTTCTGCAATGTTATATTATTGAAAGTTGGAAATGATAGAGTAGTTATGCTAATTGACAAAATGCAGCGTAGTTTAGCTTATGTTTGTGCCATTTCCGTTACCTTTATAATATAGTTTAGGTATACCTACAATTTTCTAGAGCTGGACGAACCTCAGTTCTCTGGTTTCGAACCGAGCCGAACTGAACCTCATACAGAAATAATTGTTTTCAATTAAAATGAACAGATGACCAGCATTTTGGTCTTTAACTGAGTGGTGAGAAAGAAAGATTCTCCAGCCATATGTAAAATTAAAACATTATATAGCTTAGCTTATATATATACCAACTTTTAATTCGTGAAGAAGTTACATCTAAATTTCAAAAAGACTATATTCCTTTTTAAGTGTACACTAACCTTCATTTAAAAAAAATATTATAAAGATGACGAACATTCAGCATAAGGCCACATAACATATTTTTGTGGTAGACATAACCTAACATTTTTAATAAGTAATACTTTTTAATAGGACATAAAAAAAAAGACGAATGTGAATTAAGTTACCTATCTACATATTTTTGTGGTAGACATAACCTTACATTTTTAATAAGTAAAACTTTTTAATAGGACATCAAAAAAAGGCGAATGTGAATTAAGTTACCTATCTACATTACAAAACCCGCTGTCTGCAGTTGCTGTTTTCTTGGAAGAATGCTGCTCGTTAGAAGAAACTTTAGACGGTTTTTTTTGGGGTGGTTCTGGGTCATCCGGGTCGTCATTATCTTTTCTCCATTTGGAAAACTTAAACGACGTTAGCCTGCTCATCGCAAATCACCTCAAGAACAATAATATTGTAAACGTAACGTAAAAAGTGTGGTTATAGAAATTTGCGTCGGAAAAAGGAAAACACGAGAAATAATGATGGCTGCCGCGACTACGCTAGTCAACTTAGTACCGTACTGTAACATTTACTGGACCAGTACTTTTAATACACAAGATTAAATTAATATTTTCATTACCTGACTGTTATAACCAAAAAGGCCAAAGAAAATAAATACATCCCAGTAATTTAAAATACGTAATTTACGTAATCATTTCCTACCGCATTTGTCTTGTGTTAACTTGATCACGTTAGTTTTGCCGAAATACGAGAGTTCTCGTACATGCGCTTTAGTTTAACGTATGGGGTACGCAATGTTTGGTGATTTTACAACACTTCTCGTATACGCACTATAGTTAAAGGTATAATATACAATACCTTTTGCATTTGTACGATAGTTTATATTACGTAGTACGACAAATGCATACAAAATTCTCTAAAGTAATCAAAAAACAAAGCGCGCCCATATGAAAAAATGCTATGCGAGTTATGCGACGATTAATAATTTTATTTTTATTTTGTCTGCGCTTGAAACTGTTGAGGCGACGATTATGCGATAAAAGTCGGAATATTACAAGTAATAGAATTTTGTTGAGCTGTTTTGTGAATGGTCTCAAATGGGGGTTAGAAAATTAGAAAAACGTATTTTTTTTTAAACGATCGTTCGGTTTTTCGAATATATTTTAAGAGGTTTCGAACCGAACCGAACGTAAGGGTTCGGTTCGGTTCGAAATTTTCAAACTTCGCCCAGCACTACAATTATCAATTACTACCTGAAACTCTTAAAAACCCACCTCGAATCCCACCTCGGATCCTACGAATCCTCGAATCCATAGGATTCGGTATATTCGACGAATCCAAGATTCGAAAATCCCATCCCTATTGCAAACCTTTCACAGCGTTATTTGTTATTTACTTTTTCGCAGGTTTCTTGAAGTATAGTTAACTTTACGTAATTATTCTGCCCGAAAAATGTAAAACGTTTGATCCGCTATTTACCTTTAAAAATGCTGAAAAATACGCTATTTTGGAATGGCCTTCAGCGTGTAATAGATTTGTTACATAGCAGACGAACTATGGAAAGAAAATAATTTAATGTCTGGAATTTACTACCACAGTAGCAGTCAATAGTATGGATGTTAGACATGTGTGTCATATCTTTGACTATCTAGTAAAAATGGCGGACGGCTTTATTTAGTTCCCCTTAAATATTATTTATTTTACATATAGTTAAATGCCTTTCTTTTAATAAAAAAATCTTGACTCCAAGTTTGAAAATGCTTAAGTAATGGCTTGTTTGAAGCTAGAACATTGATTCTAACCAGAAAATGGTAGAAGGAAAAGGAAAACTAATACTGAGTTGATTTTCTGTTTGTTTACACTTTTCGTTCTGGTAAATAATAGTTTATGCACATGATTTTGGGCATGTCCAATTAACGCCGTTCAAAAAAAGTACTTTAAGGTGAAGATAGGTATAACCCTGAAATGCAAGTTATATCCTGGAATTAAGTAGCATGTAACCAAAATTTTATTTACATCATAAAAAGAATCTTTTAATGTTTTATATTTAAGAAATGTCGTTATTCCCGAACAAAACATTGTACCAAAGTGCAGATCAGAAAAAAATATTTAAATTTATTTTGTGGTGTACACCTCTTATTGAGTCACTTTTAAACCACATATTCTTGCTAAATTATTTTTATTCTATATGTATTTGAAATTTGAATTTATTACAAATTATTTTATCATAAAAATGCAGCATATCAATTTTACCACTATTTTGGTGGAGTAACTATTATAAAACAGCTTTTATAAAAAATAAAAACAATAGCACAAAAATCCTCTGTTTTAAAAACTAAATTGGACTAAAGATAAAATCATAAAATCTTGTCTCTGATTATGCGCGCCTGTTCAGAGTCTTGTGCCCGGAGGTGACACCACACGAAAAACAGCGATCTTCGCTTTTATCGTTCTACATCACTAGAGAAAATGTTTTATTTTTATGCCAATTTGGTTTTTGAAACAGGAGATTTTAATGTTGTTTTAATTTTTTAATCATAACAATAGAATATTATTCAACAAATATGACACCAAATGTTTCATGAAACCTATTTCTTATAAACATTGTCATTTTGACACTTTTACAATATAATAATTTGTAATAAACATGTCTAGGACAAAAATACTTGGAACAGTAAAAATAAATTGGCAAGTATTTGTGTTGTTGAAGATGTACCAATGTTGTGATGTAAATATAAATTACTAATAATGGTTTTATTTTTATGATGGAAAAACAAAAGTAAAATTAATTTTTTTTTCTAATTGTTTAAGAGTACATAAATTTTGGTATGAATCATGTTGTGCTAAGTAAATTACATTAATTAAATTTAGTTGTCCTGGTTATTTCAGTTTTATCGCAATTCATCCTACGCATCACCAACACACATACACCCCTTACATGTTTACGAATTGAATGGTTGGGTTTAAGACAATGCTGTCTTAAAGTGCTCCAGGTAAAGAAGTCATGTATTGGTTTTTACTGTGTAGTTGTAAACAAGACGTAGGTACCTGCGGTCGTGAGAACGGTCCTGAGAGCATCGACGTCAGGGTATCTCAGTCACAGCTGTGTTTGTTGCCAGATGCTAGGTATCAGAGCAAGAAACCTGACAAGAAAAATTGCTAATTACCAGTAGACTGTCTTCTTTGGGTGCTTAAGTTACTCCTAGTGCCTAATTATACGTGCAGACCTGCCAACATTCAAATTTAAAAAATCATGAGGTCCTCGATAAAAATTTTCAGGCCCATAAATACAGGTTAGATATAAAAAACAACAAATGAGAATCTTTAAATTTAAGTGACATACCTGTACATATGTTACATATGGTCTTTGCTTCAAAATTTATTTCAACAAATTATAGGTTGCAGATTTAATTTAGTTGAACAAAATTTAGCGCTGTCGTGTAGTGATCATGCAGGGCCTCAACTAAAAAAGATGTAAAATAACATTCTGCTCGTGTAACACTATTTATCACTGTTCACAGCAAAATTAATTTTTTTACTGGAAGCAATACACTTCACGTGTTAGTTGTGTTTTTTGTAGCGACATGTTTCACAATGTCTCCTCTTCCACTATGCGAGATAGAAAAATCAGCACGGCACATGCTACAAAACGCAAAATTGCTTCCTTTACGTGACTCGAGTATTGATGGAAACTCGTTACTGTAAGCTTTCGTAAAACTTGTTTTGTAACTTTTACAAACAAAATCTTGGGGCCCCGAAAAATCGTGAGGAAACAATATTTTGGCGTGAGGGTGTGAGATGGACCTTAAAATCGTGAGCCTCACACCAAAATCGTTAGAGTTGGCAGGTCTGTACGTGCCCTTCTCAATACGTTCTCATTTCAAGTCATATCAATATCATTGACCTCAAGACACGACCATAAAATATTTCAAATTTATTACAGAAAGAATTAATATTGAGAGATGCTCAGTTGGTGAGGATGGAATGGTGTTACTTATTCCTGAAAATGTCTTGCAGGTACATGCATACTTAGTAGTGATGGGTCGATTCCGATTCCGGAATCGGTCGGTTCCAACGATTCCACTGGAATCGTGGGATTCAGAATACAATGGTTTTGGAATCGACCATGACCGATTCCTGCATTGTTTTTAAGTTTGCAAAATACATAATCTACGCAACGTAAGAAAATATTAAAATGCATGTAAATATAATTTTTAAAACTACATAATACAATCTTTTTTTACGGAACTGATTTACGAATTACGGTGATTAACGTATTTATTTACTTGCACCGCCATTTTCCCTACTGTACAAATGCAGTATCTACTTTCCCACTTTAAGAGGCCGTGTCACAAATTTGCGCTCCTATCTATATCAATGTTATTTTAAAAGGCAGTTTTTCTCAAAGTCTATAAGAGGTAGGGGCCGGAAATTTTGCCTACTGAAAGTATACAATACATTTAACATAACCGCTTTTTTCAAATTTAGTTATCATATCATATATTATTTCTGTGATGAAAATAATATTATCAATATTTTGATTTGTCCAGATACATTGAAATTTTGCTTATATTTATAATTATTTAGCAAAAACTGAAAACGCCATTGAAATGTATTGCACATTACCTTCCGATCAGTGTCTTCATGATCATGATGGGTTTATAAACCTGGGTGTAATCAAGTCTTTAACAATTACATGACAACATTTATACTTAATAATTTGGAGATATGCCTTTTCTATCCTCAGCCCCTGAGCTTTTACTATCTGGTCTGGCGACGGACCTGACACTCTTCAACCACCCCAGGGGTCTCCGATTGCACATCTTATCAAAAAAAAAAAAAGCTGTTCGTTCATTTGTTTTTGTGTTCGAGCGAAGGTTTACTTCTCCATAAGTGCCACAGACTTCACACATTTATGCCAAGGGAATATTCCGCTGATGTGACGCTATACGAATGTATTATTCGCGACCATACAACTTTTTTGTTTGTCATCGGGAAAATGACGCCGCAGTTTGATTTTTTGTGGTGATATAAAATAAATTTTCTTGCTAGGGAATGTTCATTTTGAATTGAGCATTTTTAAATGTCAGCGTAGAATATGCTTATCTGCCCATTTTGTTTCTTTCCATAATAATGAGTAAAGTTAACATTGTCATAGACATTTTATTATATTCGTTTGCCGTCCAAGTACAAATGTCACACTATATCGCACATAATTCTATTTTTTACTAATTTGTTAGTTGTCATTTTATTTAAGTTATAAATAACAGTAATAAAAATTATTACTTAATAGTCCAGAATAGAGATTGAGTTATTATTCATTTAATAGGAGTTTAAAATATGGTACTACATACATATTTATATTATCTTGTTGTCTTCTTTGTAACTTTACTGGAAGAATGGCATTTGGTATGTATGTTAACTCACAATGAAAATACTTCAGAAGTACTCAATTAACAGTGAACAACCTAGGGCCTATACTAATTTCATTATGTTCATGAAATATAATTGATATTACTAATAATGAACTGTATGTGTTTTGCGTAGAGATATCGTACGAACTGTATGTGGTACAGACCAACATTAGCTAAGACTCTGTAAATAAGTAATTTCAGTTAATGTGTAGAGAATATTAAAAGTTAGAAATAATGATATATATATAAAACAATGCAGAGTAATCAGCATAAAAATAGAAGTTGTTTTTACGTAGCGCCTACTGGAATGTATATTTTGTGTTGAATTATGTGGTATGATTAGTATTCTCTTATTGTAAGATGTGTTTTGTTAAAATCTTATAAAACATCACTTACTGTTGAAGGATTTTCATTTTTTTTGTGATGATCTTACTTAAACAAGTTTTAATTATATTACACATGTATATTTTAAAAGCATTTTAATGTATACTTATAGAATTGTAATAGGCTTTATACGGACTCTCACGATGCATGTGAGCATCTATAATTAATAGAGACCGGAAAAATTCGCGGATTCATTCGGCGATAGGCTAGAAGTCAAATACATATACCTTTTAGATGATTTTGCTATTGGCTTACTGTTCATCTGGACGAATCTCAACCAATTATAAAACACCAACCAAAGAAGGATCGAATCACAGACAAACAAGCTGAGACGACTAACAAGTCAGCAGCAAATGAACTGCCGTTATTTGCCCGAGTGTACAGGGGAATGTGCAGTCTATCCTGAAGGCCGTCGAAACCGCGAATTTTTCCGGTCCCTAATCTACATCAATATTATGGCCGTTTCACAAGATCAAATATTTATTGAATTCAATCTGTTGCATTCATTGTACATGATTTTCGATATGTACATTGAATTCAATACAAATTGAAGATGTTACTCAACTAAGCTTATTCTTATTAACTTATAAGTATTTTGTTTGTTCAGTACATAAAAGTAAAAGATTCGTTATTATTTAAATAATGAGCATCTTTAAGCAATAACGTTTTCAAAATATTTACATAAACATAATGGAATATATTTTTTAAATACTTTATATCTACGATCACATCAACGGCAGTATTATGTAATCAATGAGGTAATGAAATATCCTGAAAGGATATTTTCTTCTCTGTAAAGTAAATTTGTAATGCAGCCCTCTTAATGTTAGTCTTGTGAGTTATTTCGTCTTCTAATATGCTACAGCAATGTATAAAATTAAGTTTTGTTAGTGTTTTAGTCTTGTGTAATGTGATAAATTCAATATTTTTTTTGTATGTTCGTATTCATAAAGGTAGGCTACATATCGTATTAAGATAAATAGTAATATTTGTAAATTTAAATTATTTGAAACAACGTCGATAAGAGGTTCACCTACCTCTGTTAAACTGTATGATGGTGCATTGTAAAAAATTAGGTAGTCTGACTTAAGTGAGATTGTATTTAGATTGTGTGTGATGCATATGCAATATCTAAGCATATGCATTTATGTTATTATCCTTTTAAAACGTTACATGATGAATTTCGTATACTTTTTAATGTCAACTAACATTATTTTTCACGGACTATTACATCCAGATAAAGAATAATTACCACATGTTTGAAGATTAATTGTATTCCGATACGTTTAAAGTATTAACATTTTTAGTTTTAGTTTTAGATACGACTCATACTACATTTGTTAAAGTGAGGTTTCTTGATTCTGAATCCCTGCATCTGCAATTTCCTAGTGAGCCGCCGGTCAGATTGTCATCCTCTCAGATTGTCGAGGAACCAGATACATTTTTCGTCGAGTAAACTCGAGCTGTCAACCTTCCCACTAATCCTGTGATAAGGGTATAGTAGCTTTATCACGCGCTGCGGCTACAATTCCTTCGGTTGAAAAAGCCACTAAATCTCACTGTTAAAAGAGAGAACTTCTAGAGCAGAATATTGGAAATAAACATTTACTGACACGGCCTCTTAAGCGAAAGCATTTTTAGGAAATTACGTTGCAGCAGCACTGCATTTAATAGCAAACCTTCAAAAATAATTAGACAAAACCATAAATGTTTAAAGAAAATTATGTAAATGTAAACGGCAAATAATGTAAACGTTAACTATTTGATCATGGCAGCTACATTTGCCATTGTAAACAACCTAATTTTTTTTTTGTGCTACCTGCCATGGTAAACCATACGGCCATGAACAAAATCTTTGGTGACGTGAACGTGAACATCTCTACACATTAAACTTTAAAGAATTAAAATGAAATAATTTTTGAATGAAATTTTACCCAAATTCACAGTGGATTATTGCAACCATATTAAAATAAGTTTAAAAGCAACATAACCAAATTGCTTTAAATCGGCGTTCTTGTGCGTGTTCAGCGATGCTCGTTTTACGTTAGATATATTTTGGGAAGGCAGTTGGCAAGTCTGAATTTCCAAACATTGCTGCGGAAACATTCGTAAATTTTTATTACCAAACGGCAAACATAAACAATCTTTTGAAAGTAGTTGTGTTAGTTTAACAGAATTGTTTCCGATAAATTTCTGAAGTGAATTAAATGTTAACACGCGATTATTTGAAGAGTTTAAATATTTTGTGTAAGAAAATCTCACCATAAAATGTGAAAATTTTGAGATGCTAAAAATTGCACAGAACTTTCTTACTCAAGAACCGAAAATTTATTTTCTCTTTACGATTGTGAGGAACTGCAAGACTGGATGGATTTATTCTTTTCACCAAGTGAGATAATTAAGTTCTAGGTAATATATTAAAACGTAAGCATCTCTGACATTTTATTTTAGTGTGGTGCATATTTGTTTGTCATTTCCATCATAATGAGATAATAAAGTTTTATTTTTACATTTCCCTTTTTTATTTTTTTTCGCCATGGTCCCTTGAAATATGTATAAACGAGGTTATATTGACATTTTATTTGGATCATTATTTAGTTGTGCTTGAAAATAAAATTCTTAACCTAACCGTACAAACCCTCTTTTTTTACAATTAATTAATTGAGTTGATAATGTAAGGTATCTAAAGTTTGTTAAGTTATAACATTATTTACAATTTAAGTCATTAGACATCTTTGATTATTGGCAGTGTTTGAACACGTTGACGACAGTCGTCGTACCCTCCCAGATACAGAGGCCGTACCTGGCCACCGACGCGGGCCTGAGGGGGCCTGTTTTCCCCCCCCCAGTGAACCCCAGTGTGTGCGACGGCCAGGGACGCACCCGCGTGCGCCCTAGCATGCCAACGAGTGTTTTTTCTATGTGACTTTATCTTTTATTTCAGTGTGTATATATTTGTAAACGATTAAGGGATTTGAATGTGTGTAATTAACTTATTTTATTTATTATTCATTGTGCAATTTCGCTGTGTAATTAATGTCTCGTGTATGTCTTTGTAAATAATTCAATAACTTTTTCTGAAGCGTTTCGCCGTAGTATGTAATTGCAGCCTGGCGCGCCGCGGGACGGAGCTCTCTCCCACGCCGGCCGATTTTCCCCTCCCTCCCCGCCACCCGCGGGCGCCGGCCCGCGGGCGAGCGGGGAGAGGCAGTCGCGTCCTGGTCTCGAGCGGAGACAGACGTGTTCGTTGCTCCGCGAGCCGCGCACGTTGCGCTCGGGATTGAACGTTCGCTCAGTCCGCAGTTTGTCACGGCAGCTGAGCTGCCACCGCGAATCAGCTTAGCATTGTTAACTTACGAGTCATCGGGAGACGTGTCTAGCGGGCAGTTTCTACAACGCGAACGTGGTGCTACGAGTCTCTGAACTTTTCGCCGTCCACGGAACATTACGTAACGGGCCGCGTATGTACAGCGCTCCGTCTTCGGGCCCTCTCTCACTGGGTCAGCTTAGCATTAATAAACTTTACGATTCGCGCCGAAACGTATTTGAGAACCGCCCCGTCATCAGGGAGTCCGTGTCGCCGTGGTAGGGCATTTGTTCCGCGACGGTTCCGCCAGGCTGCGGCAGGACTTTATAAGCGTTAATAAAAGACGGCTCGTGAAATTCGTTAATGCCGTGTTCTGCTTGCGACAACCTACCAACATTCCTCGCAATCACTTCACTCTCCCTCCAGGTCCCGCCTTTCCCGGTCCCGGCCACGTTGGCCTGGACCCACACCTCTCCGACGAGGGCAGTACGGGCATAACAGGACATTTATTTCAACGGGAAAACGGGGACCAGAAGCCGAGGGACGTCAACGTGTTTCATCTAACTATATGCAAGGTTAAAAGGCCAAATTGTGCTAGAAATACAAGGTAGCGTAACTTGATGGTAATGAACATACTTTTTAACATTATATAAGCTGTATATAATGTTAATTTCTGCACAGAAAATGAAACACAACATAATTACATTTTTAAAATCATAAACAACCTTTTTTTTCTTAGTATATTACTCTGTTGAACATTGTCAGATAAAAATTAAGGAATCGGAATCGGATTCGAAGAATCGACCCTTTAATTTAAGAATCGAAAATGGAATCGGAATCGGTATATTTCAGGAATCGGCCCAACACTAATACTTAGCTGTGTTGTGCAGGTGTGCGAGATGTACGACGTAGTGAAGAAGACGGAGGACGTGTCCCAGTTGTTGCCGCAAGTGCTGGCCAGAATGACGGCACTGCAGTCCCTGCACGAACAAGGTGGGAGGTTCGACTGGCGCTATGTAGTGTTTGTGTGCAGAAATGCTCTTGCGATGGTGGGCACTGTTCAGCACTCTCCTTCGTTAGTACAGGGACCGCTGTCTGGTCTCTCTTCCAGCGTGTGCTTCAGCCAACTGGAGTCACTCCAGATTCCGGAACATTTTAAAACACTTTCATTCCCAGTTTGCTAAAAATAACAAATAAAATTTGCATCTAAAAACAAAATTTCAATTTTTAAAAAAGGGAAATTTAATATAATTGATTTACATTTTGAGGATGTTTCCATATCGCAACATTAAATGGTTTAATGCATCAAAATTGTGTGTTATTTTAAAAATGACAATTAGCTAAACTGAAATAAGTCACAATTACTTTACATTTCCACGTCCCTTAAAATGAATAACATTCTGACATATTTAAATGAAAATGTACAGTTGGGGATGATGTATGGAAACATTGAGCACATTCGAGCATCAATATGTTTTATATTTAAAACAAAAATTGTTTTGACTGGTTAGACATAACCTTACAACACACTTTCAACATGATATTCTGCTGAAACATTTGGGGCACATTTTATAGCATCCTTTATTGCCATGAACTGGCCAGTGGCCAACATCATCATAATGTATATCCCCAGTGGGAATCACTGATCGATGAATGGTACACTTCTTTGATGCCACTGGAGGATGAATGGTACACTTCTTTGATGCCACTGGAGGATAAATGGTACACTTCTTTGATGCCACTGGAGGATGAATGGTACACTTCTTTGATGCCACTGGAGGATGAATGGTACACTTCTTTGATGCCACTGGAGGATGAATGGTACACTTCTTTGATGCCACTGGAGGATGAATGGTACACTTCTTTGATGCCACTGGAGGATGAATGGTACACTTCTTTGATGCCACTGGAGGATGAATGGTACACTTCTTTGATGCCACTGGAGGATGAATGGTACACTTCTTTGATGCCACTGGAGATGGTGAATCGCGACTAGGCCGTCCACGTTTTCATTTTGCTTCTTTGCAAGCTGTGGTTAGCCCAACTGCGATCTGTGCTCGGAACTGAAGTAATGGTGTCTATGGTACAGCAGCTATGAATTACAACTAACACATTGAGTGTCCTATGGAAGATTCTGATGTAGCCACGCTTTGATTTCAAGGATATATGCTATATAGTAGCTCAGTCAGCATATCGCGGAGGTCTGCACCATCCATAATTTTTTTTTGTAATGCTCTATAATAGCATGGTGATAAACCTGTATGTACTACTTATCGTTTGCATGTGCCAACTGGATCTACAGCAGCAAAGGTAGAAACAAAGTTGATAGCTATGTTGTCATTCCATTTCACAATTATAAACCATTGTTGGCATCCACAGCATAAGTGTGTTCACCACATTCTTTCTTCTTCTTAATTTCTTGTCTGTTTTGAGTGGGCTATTTGGTATTCTGTTTTCTCTTATGGTTCCAACACACCAGATACCTTTGACTTACAGCTGATAGAACTGAAGCAGTTATCAAAAAAAAAAACAGCTTATGGTTGTTGTGTACAGGAATAGTACTTGCTAGTTCAATTACAAGGTTACCTGAAATGCCAATTCCAAAACCTGAGCATAAATTCTGAATGAATGCATCACACTAGAAGCTCCACTTATGAGACTTGTTTTTCACACACTGCCATAAAGTTGAGCGACCTTTGAAAGGAATGAATGCCCTGCTCGTCAATACTCTGCATTTCTTCACGTGGCCTACTGCTCAATATTTTCCATGTGATGCAGTATTAGACGCATTAAAAATAAATTATCCCCGCTTGGATCTTTTGCTTCAGAATCATTGTCTGCAAAGTGAATGTGTCTTCAAAGAGCTTCAAATTGATTACGCCTCATAATGTTGGCTACTGCTGGATTCCTACTTTCACTAAGCCAACAGTCGTACTGTGGAATGCTAACAATACTCATGCCCAAGTACTGCATTACTTCTGATGAAGTAAAGTGTGGTGTCACATGGTCTGCTTCAAAAGCATAATTATTGCTTTGATTTGTCATGTGCTCAATGTGATCTTCATTGTAAACGTGGCAAAAATACTCCAATGGTGTCATTAGTCCTGAAGGTGGATTTGGAATAGAATCCTGCTAAAGTTTTTTTTGCACAGCAGCTGTTCTGGAAAACATCAATCTACTTGGGGCTGTACTTTTTTCATCTTTCTTAGTGTGTTTATTTATTTATATAACCAATAAAATTCTCTGTTGAGAAGTTGGTGTTACATTTGGTTCAACATCTCTTTTATCACTTAAAGTTTGTGAACCTCAACAGTGGGGAAATACTCATTCTGAGTAAAGTTTTCACTATTATTTTCAGATACAGTAAATTCAGGAGTAATACACTCAGTGCTAAATGCATCACCTTTGATCTTATCCATGGCAAAAATTAGGTCTCTGGCACAATAACACACCAATATCAAAATGTCAACAAATACACGCTCACTGTCCAATGAAATGTTGGAATTACATATTTTTGCCAAATGGCATCATTGATATTTGGTGCAGAAATTATTATAGATCAGCCACTTACTACTTTTTTTACACTGGCTGTCAATGCTATGTATAATTAAACAGACTCGCTATATTATGTGCATTGATAAGACAGGTTTTGAAATTTGTGTTGCTGTACAGTAACAGCCAACCACCCAAAATAATCCATACATATGGATATGCTAGTCAAAAATTTCAGTGTTCTGATTATCTTAGTGTGTCTTGTGCAAAATATTCATAATTTTTTTTGCTATACAGTCTCATAAAAATATATTTAAAAAATACTAGTATTTTGTATTATGTTTGACAACTATAGTGATAATATAGACCCAAAGGCAGACAGAAAACAAACAAACAGCCTTACTGTCAGAAAAAAATGAGTGATTTTGATTGTTGCTCAGGTGTTTCTTCTCTTTTCCTATCATACGAGCCGCACCATCGTTACCTTGAAGTGTCAAGCAGTTAAGGTAAAACTGTTTTTTTTTTTAATTGTTTGCAGCTGTGAACGTGATCAAGTCGTTCACGCAGATGGAAGACTTGCAGCAGCAGATCTGTGCCGGGCTGCAGAGCAACGAAGTGCTTCTGAAGAACGTGCAAGACACATTTTCCAAAAACCTGCTGACCATCCAGAAGAACCTGTCCAGCATTGACGCACGCGTGTCTGCTATTAAGTAATGGCACCTCGGCGGCCTGACTTCTGTATTCATTTCTGAGCTGCTATATTTATTTATTTGAGTACCGCTTAAAAATATTGACCTACATTAATGCTGATTCACTTGATGGAGATTCATCAATAATTTTTTGTTGTGCTGTAAAACAATAGTATCTATCTATATGCTTTTGCATAGTACGGGATAATATTACTTCATTAATGTACTGTAAATGTTTGTTGTTAAGTTATTAACTGTGAAATTTTGTAATATATAAATAAATATGTTTTCAGATAACCGTATTCTTGAATTGTTTTTATTTATCATTGGGCATAGCCAATTTATATTTTGTAACAATGTCTGCTTATCTAAAATTTAATTCTTGCAACTTTGTCCAAGTAATAATTTAGACCTCACCACGGGTTGTAACTTGTAAGTGGAGTGATGATTAGGTTCTCAAAAAAAATCCAACATTTGTCAAAATTATATTTAGGAAGTGTTGGTTGCACGCTTCCAAAGGAGATACATTAGTGAACCAGATGTCAACTTCAGCATGAGTAGTGATGTGTGTAGAAATAGATAATTTTTTTTTTATTCAACATGAGAACAGTTACTTAAGTTAACACAGCATTTAAACTTTGAGGGTTGGAATATACATAATCATCATTTAGGGCAATTGAGAGAATCTAAAGGCTCTGTGGCAAATAATTTTGCCCCCCTCCCCCCGAATGTAATTATTTCAAAACCCATAATTATAAAAAATCCTAATACTAAATGTAACTGGCAACTACTGTAAATGCAATCTGCATGTATATTGCATAACTTGTGAGGTTTTCAATGATTTCTGTTACCAATAGACTTGTATTTTACATCCTATCAGGGTACACTCAGACACAATAAAAAAATCAAAATTCAACCCAATCTCAATGGCCCTGCACAGTTATGGACTTTTTTTTTTATAAGTAAAACAATTATGTTAATTGTGGAAGTCTTCCAAACAAAATATGTATACTGTATTATATCAACAAACTGGACGCAATTGTTCAAAATAGAAAACTTAAGACTTGTATTGATAATAGTTTAGCTCATTTCCTGTGTAATATATGGGACAATATTTCATTGATACATATTTTGTTTTTGTCTTATGTACATAAACAGGTTTCATAAATTTTGCAATCCACCAGCTGGACATAAGTTGGTACACACTTGCTCTCTCTCTCTCTCTCTGTGTGTGTGTGTGTGCGTGTGTTTTTTTTTTTGCCTTAATCCCTACTTCAAAGATGCTTTCAGAAACATTTCAGGCGGCTATCTGCATCAGCAAATGTACTCAGAATCACTCAAATGAGCCTGCCATTTGAACCGGGTATGAGACAATCAGCTGTTGTCTGGGGTAAGTTGCAGCTCATAAATGAGAGCCCTTGCAACGTTATTAATTAAACAAAAATGTTAACAAATTTTGTTTTCTGCTAAAACTGTGCATATGCATAATGTGGCACTCCTTACGTCCTACAAACGCAGTTTCGGAAGTCAGCCTTACATGCCAGTCACAATAGTTATTCAACTTCAATTACAGACCTTGGTGAAAAAATTAGAAAACAAAAATAAATATATAAATTAAATTGTTTTGCAATAACTAATCTTTAATATGCTTTACAAACTTTAATTTCTCAAAAAGTTGGAAGCCGTTTAGAATGTGCCCGTAAGAAACCATGAAATAACAACTCATGCTGCAGACTGGCGTGGCCATTCTGAATTGGAATCCTGAAATAGGCATCTCTATAGAGAGTATCTTCAAACTAGGTACATATATAGTCTCAGGGTGTCCACGCAAATCTGTGATAAAATTTCCCTGACTATTTTTATTTATAATTTGCTATTTTCAGGGGGGGAAATGAATAAAGGCCCAGTTCGGGTACGTGCTGTAAATTTTTAGAGAAAATGTCCGATAAATTCAAACCAAGACATGATCTATCTGTGGGCTCAACCATTTTGACACATTACTAGTCTCCTAGTTATTAGCAATTGTATTTTATCACACAAGAAAGTTAGACCGACTATCACTGTGATGAACAAATAGAAGTTTTCATGCCTAAAAAAAAACTATCCTATCCATTGTGGGCTCAACCATTTTGACACATTACTAGTCTCCTAGTTATTAGCAATTGTATTTTATCACACAAGAAAGTTAGACCGACTATCACTGTGATGAACAAATAGAAGTTTTCATGCCAAAAAAAAAACTATCCACCATTTTAATAGCTGGCGTAGTCCTTTCTTTACTTTATTCATTTTATAGTGTGTGTGATTATTCCCTGAAATCTGGATGGGGGTGCTTTTATAGTTTGGTTGATGACATAATTGAGCACACATTTTTGCATTAAAATCATTACTACATAATTTCCACCTCTATTTACAGGATTTCAGGTAAATTCACTGACTTTCCTGACACACTGGGTTATGTTTAGTTTGTGAAATCTGTGCCCAATTTGATCTAAAAATTTAAAACGGAAGTAGTTTTCAAAATGCAATTGCCAAAAAATAGATGCTAATTTTTTTTCTATAATATACGCTACACACTAATTCATGACCCCTTTGATATAAAAAAAAATTAAAAAAAAATAGTTAGGTAAGTATTTAACTGTACAATTATTGATCCTTAACATCACAGAATGTGGGGTCAAAAGTTATAAGTAACTTTTGCTTCATCCTAAACAATATCTGCAGTAATACCTACATTTGGGCCTATATAACACAAACTATCTGCAACCTGATGTAAATACACATTTCTTACATAAATTTTTCCATACTATTCTGTCAGTTTTTTTTTTTTTTTTTTAATTTTTTTGCAAAATCAGACGTCTGAAATCCTTAGATAATACACAATTTTAACATTTACACACACATTGGGTTTACATAGTTCTTTTGCTATAATTGATGTAACCTATGCCAATGCAAGACATGATAATTTTCACTCCACCAAGCTTTAGTTCTTCCTCTTCTTCGTCTGAGGTTTTAAATGGCTCTAGCTTGAATGTGAGACCAAAGAAGTCCCGGATATGCCTCAAGCACTGAATGGTGTATGGCGATAGTGGACCCACTACAATTTTTGACACATCTTTAGGGGATAATGTCATCAACATAGCAGCAATGCTCTGGAATGTTGAATCCACACAGCCACCTCTGTATATCTCTTCCATCAGATTAAAGGCAGCTAGTTTTCCAATGTCTTCAGGAACTGACACCTCGGCAGATCCCGACGGATTAGACACGGCTTCTGCAGTGTAAAACACGCCATTGGTCGTCTCTGCCACCAAACACACGCCAAATCCAGGCGACTTGCCGGATTTGGGTCCGCGATTGTGATCCGTGTGTATGTACACGTCCGGTAAGCATTGCAAGAGCACCTCCTTTGCTGAAGAGACAATGCGATTGGCAATTGCTGGCGACACGCGCACTGCGTACACAGTTCCACGAATTCGCTTCACTTTGCCGGAATCCACAAACTGCACGGGCCTCAAAGTCCTCCTCGCAGGGCATTTGAAAACCACTTCACCCCCACCTTCTGGTGCCATTCCTCTTTTCTTAACCTTCAACTCCAAGCCATCATCAACTACGATAAACCTTTTAAGGACAGCAATCGCACCACCAATAAATGAATCCACAGATGGATCAACTTGACTGTTAGTCACACCTTTTAATGTGATATTCAAAGGATTTTTGAAGAAAGGGCCAAGTACTAACAACACTTCTAAATAGTAACATATACTTTTGAGTTTGCAGCAGGTATGCTCCAAGATTCCCCCCTGCAACAAACCCGGCTGGTAATACAGCGTTGTGCCAGTCTGGTTAACCTGAATGCGAGTACCGTTCGTTATTTTGTCCAACAACCTAATCAGATTCACTTCATATTCCTTTAGTCCAGGATCATCGTCGAGAGATCGTATGTTACTAATCCGCACTGGTTTCCCACTAACTGTAGATAATACTAAGCGCTGGCGTAGAAAATTACTGCCTTCGTATTCAACCACATGTTTTTCTGTTGACGCCATATTGACGTTCATAGATAACATTAAAAAACAAATGCATTCATTCATGTACACCAATGAATATCATCGTAGAGTACAGACAATCGTTAATAACATGTACTATGGTCCCAATACTGACTGTTGAATTATCAAATAAATGTTCTGTTTAAGATTTTAACATTAATTTCTGCAAAAATAGTAGGCATTAAGACTATTAAGAGGGAAAACACGACAGAACCATTTCAAAAACTAATTTTCGTTAAACATCTGCCATGTCTATGAACTCGTCAAACCCACATTGTAAAGACTGTAAAAAAATTTGTGAGTTTTTTGCCTACACAATAGCGACACGCTATTTTTTCGCTATATTTATCAAGCAGTGGCCACCCACATCTGTATAGTTTACAAAATACCCGGGTAAAACTGTTTTTGTATTCAGCTCGTGGTCTGTGTTGTTTGATTTATAAGCCCAAAACATTGGCTGATGTGTATTGTAAACATTGTAGAAAGATTTGTAAACTACATTTAATGAAGTGACTTTTTTTTACATAAAGATAATCTAATTCATACTAATAACCGTCAACAAAGATGGTCAAGCATTATTTTTGCAATGTTTTGGATGCGACAATATGATGGCGAGGTAAATAGAGACTACACACATTATAAAATGCAGTATCCTGATAATAACTCACTCCATGATGGTTTTGGGTGGAATACCTACATTCAGTATAAACTATAGTAATTTATATCAATAAAAATATTGCAGCGTAAATAAAATGGTTTTACTGAAACGAAACCGCTTATAAAACCATTTTATTTTTTAAAGCTTGAAGTGTTACTCTAAGTGGCCATCTTTATTTCAAACCTCTTTGGGCCAATCTCATCAATTATATGATTTTGAAAATTTGTCTTCGTGAAAGTTGTTTATACCAGGGGTCACCAAATATTTTAGTCTAATGGGCATTAGACTCCTTATTTAAGAACAAGGGCAAATAATTAGCTAGCTCATTACACCAACATAATGGAAAACTATGGGTCGGATACTATGCATGTCTGACCTGGGAAAGCCCAAGATTCACACCAGTTCATTTCACGGCCCGAACAGTTTATAAGTTGACATTGTACTTCCTGTGATAGTAAAACCCAGTCCCCACTAGCAGAATGCATCCTCCAACCAGCACACATGGGTCCAAAACAATAAGTGTTCACACACATGTAACTGTCAGTACCAGCTTTTTGATTGCTCTTAATACTCTATTTAATCTCCCAATTGAATTATATTGCCAAGTGTGTTTTCTAATGGTGAGTTTGTCTACAGTAATAAAAGAAGTATTTATGAGAAGAACAGTCTCCATTTCGACTTATATTTTTTAAATTATTTACATAAAAAGTTAACGATCCAACTTTAAAGCTATCAGCCATTTATTTATCAGCTCAAAGAACTTAAGATACTTGCTTTATGTTTAGTTTGTAAATTTAACATTTAAATATTTACTGTGTATTTTGTGGGTTTGGGGCAAGTCAGCACTGTCTACCCCCTCCTCACACAGCCTTTATCAGGCCACTGTCCGGGGGGGACGTTTGGTCCCTTTTTGACAGATTCATTAATTCTGGTAAATATATTTAAACCTTAAAACATTTTGCTTTTCTCTCTCCACATGTCCCCAATCACTTTCAGTGCTGGGCATAACCTGGCCGTTATTAATTTCGCCCGCAGCATGGTTTATTGCTTACAACACTGGCCAACTCCTTACAGAACTTCACCTAAGCCGCGCAGATGCCTGCCAGCCATCAAACATAATCCTTTCCAGCAAAGTCTATGTAGAATCACGGCTAGTGCTGTTGAGTCCAATCTACATTTGTTTTTAACTAAGTCATTTACGGAACTGACCGGCTCCCTCCTACTTCTAGGCTTCCCCTCTCGCAACTCCACCCTCCCACACATTACTTGAACTAATATTAGTGGGCTTGTTAACATAAAAAAAATTTACTTGGCACATTATCTTTAATTAGAAGATAATTTTTACTATTTTGTTAAGACTAAAATTAACTTGCTCAGACACTATTAATAGTTATATTACTGTTAACAAAAATTATTTTGCAGGAGAAACTATTTTTAGCAGTTGGTTATTATTAATAAGGCAGTCCATAAAATGATGTGCTACACACAAAAATAAAATTGAAAATGTATGGACAAAAACAGTTGAAACCAAGATGGCACCTTTCAATGAAATACGACAGGAATATGTCTTCCAAAATACATTACAAAATAAGTGTCAAAAACATAAAACAATTATTTCACATCTAAAAGTTGGTTAAAACATGTGTGGACTATGGTGTACACAGTAGAACCCTGTTAAAGGTGGGTTTACGATAGAAAATTAAGAATTAAGAATTAAGACTTAGGGCCGGTTTTATGACCTCCGGCTAAAGTTCCGGCTAAAATTTAACCGCAGGCTAGCTCTTATTTCGGTTTTATGACCTCCTGTTAACGTCTACCTTCCAGCTAAAGTTCCGGCTAACCTAGCGGGTGGATGAACCGGCCGCTAGCTGCTTAACCGGAGGCTAAGCGACAGAAAATAAAATGGCGATGTATCAGGCGAGGTTAGTTGTTGATAGTGATGACTATTTGAGGAATTCTATTGAATATTTACAGGATGCGATGGAATAATTTATTACTAAATGTAAAATGCTTCGCCGTATTCGTCAAAGTTTTATTAAAAATTACATGGCATGAAAGTGTAGTCACGCTTTTCTATTTTCGTCGAGTCGTGTATTATTATTTGACTTTAATTGATCACGAAGTACATAAACGTATGCTATGTATATAAACTTAAATGTTCCTGCTTAAGAATATGTGTAAATAAGTGAATTTTATAATTGCAAAACGAGGGTTATTATTACCTATAAAATGCGTGTTTTCGTGGAAGTTGTATCTGTGAATTTTTATTCGTAATACAGTGGACATATGCCGGGAATGAAATGCACTTCATACACCTTGGTCAAGTTCCATATGTATATGACCAACACCAACAAAATACATACTGTAGGATTCCATGATGGTTTTACACTAAAAACCTCTAATTAAAAACATCAACCCAAGATAATAGACACACTTTTTTTAATTAAAAAAATCAGAAATGAATAAAAATAACTTAAATATGTAAAAAAAAAAGTTCAAAAAATTGTTTAACCGGAAAATAATTTTGTTTTAAATAAACGAACTTGAAAAATATACTAAATATTAACCTCACAAAAACAATAAGTATTTATTATTTCATAGGGATAAAAAAGAGGATTTTCCGAAATTAAAAAATAATTCCAGCGTTAACTAATTGTTTTATTTACAATAAGTACAATCCATAATTTTTTAGCTAGGCCGTAAGATCTTATGTATATACTTTAACCAACAAAAAAGTGCGCCGAATGACTGAAGTAGCTGACGCAAAAAATGCTTGAATTGAATAATTTTATCTTCATTCTCAATCAAGAAAAAAAATGTTTTACAATAAGCATTTAAAAGTGAAGTTCTACTCAGCAATAAACAAGAAAAATTTAAGTTTTAAAAATAAGTACTTAAAAAAAACACTTATTGAACATGGACCATTGCAGCGAGATTTTTATTAAAAATTTTAATTCCTAGGGATCAAACTAAGGATTGTCCGAACATAACACATTATTCCAATGAAAGCTAAAGGTATCCTTTACAATTTGTACCATCCACAATTTTAAGCTGGGCCGTGAGATCTTCTGTATATACTTTTACCAACAAAAAAGTGCGCCGAATGACTGAAGTAGACTGCGCGAAATGTGCTCGAATTAAAGATTTTTTTCCTTCATTCTCAATCTAAAAAAAAAAATATTTCAATTAAGCATACGAAAGTGAAGGTTCTACTCAGCAATAAACCAGAAAATATTTAAGTTTGAAAAATAAGTACTTAAAAAAACTATAGCTAAACATCGACCATTGCATTCCAAATTTTTATGATAAATTTTAATTCATAGGGATCAAACTAAGGATTGTCCGAACATAACACATTATTCCAATGTTAGCTAAATGTAACCTTTACAATTTGTACCATCCACAGTTTTAAGCTGGGCCGTGAGATATTCTGTATATACTTTTACCAACAAAAAAGTGTGCCGAATGACTGAAGTAGCCTGCGCGAATTGTGTTTGAATAAAATAATTTTTTTCTTCATTCTCAACCGAGAAAGAAATGTTTTACAATACGTATAAAAATTTAAAAGTTCTACTCAACAATAAACAAGATAATATTTTAGTTTTAAAAATAAGTACTTAAAAAAAACACTTATTGAACATGGACCATTGCAGCGAGTTTTTTTATTAAAATTTTAATTCATAGGGATCAAACTAAGGATTGTCCGAACATAACACATTATTCCAATGAAAGCTAAAGGTATCCTTTACAATTTGTAGCATCCACAATTTTAAGCTGGGCCGTGAGATCTTCTGTATATACTTTTACCAACAAAAAAGTGCGCCGAATGACTGAAGTAGACTGCGCGAAATGTGCTCGAATTAAAGATTTTTTTCCTTCATTCTCAATCTAAAAAAAAAAAATATTTCAATTAAGCATACGAAAGTGAAGGTTCTACTCAGCAATAAACCAGAAAATATTTAAGTTTGAAAAATAAGTACTTAAAAAAACTCTAGCTAAACAACGACCATTGCATTCCAAATTTTTATGATAAATTTTAATTCATAGGGATCAAACTAAGGATTGTCCGAACAGAACACATTATTCCAATGTTAGCTAAATGTATCCTTTACAATTTGTACCATCCACAATTTTAAGCTGGGCCGTGAGATATTCTGTATATACTTTTACCAACAAAAAAGTGTGCCGAATGACTGAAGTAGCCTGCGCGAATTGTGTTTGAATAAAATAATTTTTTTCTTCATTCTCAACCGAGAAAGAAATGTTTTACAATACGTATAAAAATTTAAAAGTTCTACTCAACAATTAACAATATAATATTTTAGTTTTAAAAATAAGTACTTAAAAAAACACTTATTGAACATGGACCATTGCAGCGAGTTTTTTATTAAAATTTTAATTCATAGGGATCAAACTAAGGATTGTCCGAACATAACACATGATTCCAATGTTAGCTAAAGGTATCCTTTACAATTTTTACCATCCACAATTTTAAGCTGGGCCGTGAGATATTCTGTATATACTTTTACCAACAAAAAAGTGTGCCGAATGACAAGTAGCCTGCGCGAAATGTGTTCCAAAAAAATATTTTTTTTTCTTCATTCTCAACCGAGAAAGAAATGTTTTACAATACGTTTACCAATTTGAAAGTTCTACTCAACAATAAACAAGATAATATTTCAGTTTTAAAAATAAGTACTTAAAAAAAAACACTTTTTGAACATGGACCACTGCAGCGAGATTTTTATTATAAATTTTAATTCATAGGGATCAAACTAAGGATTGTCCGAACATAACACATGATTCAAATGTTAGCTAAAGGTATCCTTTACAATTTGTACCATCCACAATTTTAAGCTGGGCCGTGAGATCTTCTGTATATACTTTTACCAACAAAAAAGTGCGCCGAATGACAGAAGTAGCCTGCGCGAAATGTGCTCGAATTAAATATTTTTTTCCTTCATTCTCAATATAAAAAAAAATATTTCAAATAAGCATACGAAAGTATAGGTTCTACTCAGCAATAAACCAGAAAATATTTATGTTTGAAAAATAAGTTCTTAAAAAAACACTAGCTGAACATGGACCACGACAGCCAAATATTTATGATAAATTTTAATTCATAGGGATGAAACTAAGGATTGTCCGAACATAACACATAATTCCAATGTTAGCTAAAGGTATTCTTTACAATTTTTACCATCCACAATTTTAAGCTGGGCCGTGAGATCTTCTGTATATACTTTTACCAACAAAAAAGTGTGCCGAAAAACTGAAGTAACCTGCGCGAAATGGGTTTGAATAAAATAATTTTTTTCTTCATTCTCAATAGAGAAAGAAATGTTTTACAATAAGTATACGAAATTGAAAGTTCTACTCAGCAATAAACCGGAAAATATTATTTTTTGAAAAATAAGTTCTTAAAAAAACACTAGCTGAACATGGACCACGACAGCCAAATATTTATGATAAATTTTAATTCATAGGGATGAAACTAAGGATTGTCCGAACATAACACATGATTCCAATGTTAGCTAAAGCTATTATTTACAATTTGTACCAAACACAATTTTAAGCTGGGCCGTGAGATCTTCTGTATATACTTTTACCAACAAAAAAGTGCGCCGAATGACTGAAGTAGACTGCGCGAAATGTGCTCGGATTAAATATTTTTTCCATTCATTCTCAATCTAAAAAAATATATTTTTAATAAGCATACGAAAGTGAAGGTTCTACTCAGCAACAAACCAGAAAATATTTAAGTTTGTAAATTAAGTACTTAAAAAAACTCTAGCTAAACCTCGACCATTGCATTCCAAATTTTTATGATAAATTTTAATTCATAGGGATCAAACTAAGGATTGTCCGAACATAACACAATATTCCAATGTTAGCTAAATGTATCCTTTACAATTTGTACCATCCACAATTTTAAGCTGGGCCGTGAGATATTCTGTATATAATTTTACCAACAAAAAAGTGTGCCGAATGACTGAAGTAGCCTGCGCGAATAGTGTTTGAATAAAATAATTTTTTTACTTCATTCTCAACCGAGAAAGCAATGTTTTACAATACGTATACAAATTTGAAAGTTCTACTCAACAATACACAAGATAATATTTTAGTTTTAAAAATAAGTACTTAAAAAAAACACTTATTGAACATGGACCATTGCAGCGAGATTTTTATTAATAATTTTAATTCATAGGGATCAAACTAAGGATTTTCCGAACATAACACATTATTCCAATGAAATCTAAAGGTATCCTTTACAATTTGTACCATCCACAATTTTAAGCTGGGCCGTGAGATCTTCTGTATATACTTTTACCAACAAAAAAGTGTGCCGAATGACTGAAGTAGCCTGCGCGAATTGTGTTTGAATAAAATAATTATTTTCTTCATTCTCAACCGAGAAAGAAATGTTTTACAATACGTATACAAATTTGAAAGTTCTACTCAACAATAAACAAGATAAAATTTTAGTTTTAAAAATAAGTACTTAAAAAAACACTTATTGAACATGGACCATTGCAGCGAGATTTTTATTATAAATTTTAATTCATAGGGATCAAACTAAGGATTGTCCGAACATAACACATGATTCCAATGTTAGTTAATGGTATCCTTTACAATTTGTTCCATCCACAATTTTAAGCTGGGCCGTGAGATCTTCTGTATATACTTTTACCAACAAAAAAGTGCGCCGAATGACTGAAGTAGCCTGCACAAAATATGCTTGAATTTAATTTTTTTTTTCTTTATTGTCAATCAAGTAAACAGTTTATTTTCATTAAGCATACAAAAGTGAATGTTCTACTCAGCAAAAAACTAGAGATTATTTAAGTTTGAAAAATAAGTACTTTATAAAAAAACTAAGTAAACATCAACCACAGCAGTCAGATTTTTATTATATATTTTATTTCATAGGGATCAAACTAAGGATTGTCCACACATTACTTATTATTACAGCGTTAGCGCAAGGCTTTCTTTCCATTTTGTACCATCCACAATTTTAAGCTGGGTCGTGAGATCTTCTGTATATACTTTTACCAACAAAAAAGTGCGCCAAATGACTGAAGTAGCTGATGCGAAAAGTGCTTCAATTGAATAATTTTTTCTTCATTCTCAATCGAGAAAAAAATTGTTTTTCAATAAGCATACAAAAGTGAAGGTTATACTCAGCATTTAACCAGAAAATATTTGGTTTTCAAATATAAGTACAAAAAATAAACACTATCTTAACAAGGACCTCTGCAGCGAAATTTTTATTTTAAATTTTAATTTGTATGGATCAAACGAAGTATTTTCCACACATAACTCTTTATTCTATCGCTATCCCAAGGCTATCTTTACAATTTGTACCATCCTTAATTTTTAGCTAGGCCGTGAGATCTTCTATATATACTTTTACCAACAATAATGTACGCCGAATGACTGACACGGTCTCAATTTATATTGATATTTCATGTGTCGCAGTCATACGCTCCTAGACGACGATATCTGACTGTAGATTTAAGGCAATATAATATACGTTTAATCACTAGCAGCTTCTTTTTTCAACAAGCATAAAGTTCTTAATGATTAATTTATCATATATATTATTGAGTGAAAACTATTTTATGCATGGCCTAAAATGTAATTTTTGAAATGATTGTAGAAACTTAGAATTTTCTTATACATTCATGTGTTTGCAATTGAGTGTACCACTTTACCATCTTTACACATATATGTGCTAACATAAAAAATTAAGTTTTGAAAATATAGAAATTTATTTCCTTTGTAGCTGGCTAGTAGTGTAGAGGCTTAAAATTAATCCCTTCCTTATCATTCAAGTACTCCATATGGGCAAATTTTGTACGCGAGGACACAATTACACCACTGCCCACTTGAATTTGGATACGGTCTTAAATGGAATGGATGACAATGTACAAATCTAACTAAAGAAGCAAATTTACATGTATCAAAAAATAAATCATAGTTATGCATACACCTACTGAAATGTAACAAAGGGTATGAAATCACTCGTTGCCTAAATAAGCTAATAAGAGTTAGTTATCACACGCACATTCATACACAGATTCACGTTGTAAGCAGCCCACAAAATAATAATACATTTTTTGCATACTTCGTTTCATGTTCGGACGGCACTTGTGATATGATTTCCGGGAACAAATACATACAATATATATTTAAGGCGAATAGCTAAGTTTTCCGAATGCATTGAAGTCTGGACCAGAGCCTGATTCTCGTCGCTGCAATATGTTTGGAAGAATACACGGGGATTGCTAGCATAGAGTTACTCGTGGCTCGTGTGAAATTACTATGATAACTGTGTAGGTAATTTATATTGTCGACACACAATAAGGTGATCCGGGCTGCATTTCCATAAAGGGAGAAATGTAATTATGCTAATTTGCAATATCTGCTCCTTCCAGGTGAAGACTGTTTTTATCAGAACTTAATGTTTTTCTCAACGCTGTAGAGAAATTAATTTTAACTCATTCAAGCGATAGCCTTTGTTTATCATATAAGCGGAACCAATTCATATAGCCTAGGGTTTCTCTGTTTACAGCATAAGTTTTTTTTTCATTTGTTCGTTTAGAAATGGAAGCAAGACTTTAACATTACTAATTGAGTAATCAATATGAATTGATTAAATATTAAAATATACATGTACATCAGCTTGATTGTAGTATTGGAATTAATATAAATCATTAATTAATAAAGAAAATAACAGTTTGACAAGATTCGAACCCTAATGGATACGAGCTATTATTGGTAGCCATCTATGTGGTTAAGTGTTGTTTAATGTGTAAGAAAAGACGCATCGCCGAAAATTCGCCACCAACAAAGTCGACAAACAAAATAAAATACATCGCCATCAAAGACTTTACTTTGGTAAGGACCTCTCTGATAGAATTTCCACCAAATACTAACTAATGATGGCCCGTTATCGGTTATCGTAATGATCGGCAATTTTTCAGATATGGCCTATTGGTAAAAATAAACCTTTTCGTTTAAACATTTCTTTACAAACTGGCCTGCTTTTGACATGGCGTCACGTCAGGCTGCTACAAGGACAAAAGCAGCAGAAAAGCTGTTCTTTTGTAAATGGGAGAAAGATTTGGGAAGTAAGTTTATGGTGCTCAAAATTGTTAACTGGCCGTTCTTAATTTACAGTGATTTTATGGCAAGAGCCTCTTTGCTCCTAGAGCAATAAATCTAACCCGCCCGTCAGTTGCCTTGACAGCTGCCCGGAAGTAGCGGGTTTGCTTGTCCTTTCCCCGCCCCCTGCTGACAAACCTTCCAACAACACTGTTGCGACCTTCCCCGCATGTTTTATTACCCGAATGGTAGAGTGACAAAAACACAAGCGACCGAAATCGTTCCTTGCCCACCAGCCGCCTAGTCGCGCGCGTGCACGCGGAGCGCAAAAACACAGTCCTTGCAGTTGTATGCTGGCAGTTCATACTATTAAGTTTAATTAAGTATAATCGTAGTTTTAAGTGACTCATACAATGCCCAACACCGACGCAGCCATCTAAAAATACTGTCGTGCTTTGGCCCAGCGGGGCTCTAATTATAGTCTGATTTTTTTCCCTTTTTGGGGTCCCGAGACCCTAACTGGCGAAGCGCCCAAGAATAATCTCCTACACATTTACAATTCTTACTGATATTTCTAGTTTAAGTATGTGTGCTGGCTGGCAGCATGGCGGGAAACGGCGCAAACCGCCCCCTAAAAATCAGTGCCATCCAAAATAAATGCGGACCAAAGAGTCCAAGCTCCTCACCTTTGCTTAGAAGAGCTTTTCTACTCTGTCCAACTCTTCTTCCTGAACCATCCTTCTGTTCCCGTAACCAACCTGCGCCTCAAAGCAATAGTAGTGTGTGTGTATATATATATATATACACACACACAAACACGCGCACACACACACAAACAAATCGTTTTGTAGTATTTTAGTGGAAAAAAATGTAAACACAAATGTAATACCTGACACCACCACGCGTACAGATATTGCAACTTGACCTATCAATTACGTGTATACTATAAACATAAATGTGTTGAGTACAGTGGCGTAGCCAGGATTTGTGTTTGGGGGGGGGGGGTTGAGAAGCATGGTCCCCCCCCCCCCCTATTAAAACGAGGGAGTCCGGGGGTCCACCCACCCCCGGAAAAAATGTGGATTTTAAGGTGTAAAATAGTGCTATTTTAGCAGTTTTCGTTACTTAACATAAAATATTGAAATAGTAAAAATATTATTAATTTTTTTATAAAAAATTTTTTTAGTGATGAAGTAAGAAATTAATTAAAGATATTTTTTATCAATCCCAGTGTCTTGTTTACGTCTACTTAAAATCATAAATCATGCTCGAAGCTCAACAGTACAAAAAAAAAGTGAATAAAAAAATTGGTTGTCTGTAATGTCGGTTTACGGACGATAAATTAACGTGACAACGTCATAACAAAACATTGATGAAATGATTGCATACTTTTATGAATAAAATTGAATCATTTTTATTGAATTATCACTATTTTGTATGGATACAAAGAAGGAGTGAAATTAAATCTACAATTTAATTGATAAATGTACTTTTATTTGCACTCATTAATTCAAATATGTTTATTACTTTAACGAAGAGATTATTTTAACTATTTTTATACATATTTGCTATTTAACTTCTTCCAATCTGTGTTATTCTGTTAACTCTGTCTGGGGTCATTGGGGACCCCAAGCATCTTTCATGTGGCGGAAGGATGTCTAAAATTTAATCTACAAGTCTGAAGTTTAATGACTTTTCTTGCAGCATTAATTAGTTTGCTCATTGAAATTTACGACAAGTTCTACGCACTTGTTTACATACAATTCATAAAAACAGTTAAGATGGGGTCATTTATGACCCCAGATAGATTAAATGTAACTTTTGCTAAGATTTCAAAAACCTATGTATATCCCAGAGATTTTAATGTACATGAGTCGGGTGGGAGTACAAAGACTGGTAGACACTGGGAGTTAACTGGTTGTATTGCCAACTAATTGTTTAGTTTGTAATTGTCAATTGGTTTTCCCGTCTAACACTTTTCATTCCACCAGTCAGGTGGACAACACTGATTTCAGAAAGCGTAATTTGGCAACATTGATTTTAGTACACGTTAGTTGGCTACTCTGAGTTGGTGATGCTACCCTTTGTTGTTATTGTGAGCTAACCTCAAAGTTGTAGATTGAGATTGTTAGCTAAATAACAATTTTGTGTGGGTGTTTTGGGATTCATTCTAGTTCAGTTATGGAAGGTGTAAATTTTGCACGTGGCTACAGTGTAGAACAAGCTATGGAAGACTTGTTTCATAGCAGCAGTGATTCAGATGGTAGTGATGCTGATGATGATGGGACAGAGACACAAATAGAAGAAAATGATGACATTTGTCTGAATGAAATTGAAGTAGAAGAAAATTATACTTCGGATGAAGAAAGAGAAAACCAAGATACAATAATTGTAAGTAGAAGTAGAAATATTGACTGGAGTACTAAAGAACCAACAGTTCGTAGGTTACCATCTCGCAACATACAACGATTTGTATCAAGTATTCCTACTACAGTTGTTGTTAACTCGGCTACTGATTGCTTCAAACAGTTTTTTACAGATGAAATGATAGATATTATAATTCGGTACACCAATCAACGGGGAAATGAACTGAAAATGTCGGGAAAACTATTAGACTGGCGTAATATAGACAGGCGCGAGCTAATTTCATTTTTAGGTTTGCTGATTATGTATGGTGTACAAAAGGGTCGTGGGAAACCTATTGAAGAATTTTGGGATTGTGAATACGGCATTCCTCTTTTCCGTGCTACTATGTCACGGGTACGATTTCAGGCAATCTTGCGTTCCCTTCGTTTCGATGATTGCAACACAAGACTTGAAAGAAAAGAAAGGACTGGAAATAAGGCTGAACCTATACAAGAACTATTTGATTTGTTTGTTGTGCAGTGCAAAACATCTTTTATACCTTCTAGTAACATTACTGTAGATGAACATCTTTGTGTATACAGAGGTCGATGTAGTTTCAAGGTCTACATTCCTTCCAAGCCAGGAAAGTATGGCATTAAGATTTGGTGTGCTGTAGACTGTGAAAATGGTTATTTGGTGAATCTTCAGATTTACACTGGAAAATCATGTGATGGAAGGGAAGTGAATCAAGGCAAGAGAGTGGTCACAGATTTAGTGAAACATCTAGCTCAGAGTGGCAGAAACATTACCACTGACAATTTTTTCACGAGCTTTGACTTAGGTCAAGAATTGTTGAAAATGAACTTAACTCTTGTAGGCACTCTACGCTCTTCACGAAAAGAAATCCCAAATGAGATGCTACCTTCAAAAACTAGAGAAGAAAACACCACCAAATTTGCATGCAGTGGCAAAACACTGTTAGTTTCTTATGTTCCAAAAAAAAATAAGGCTGTGATTCTCTTGTCTACACAACATCAGTTATTCTCAGTACCAGTAGAAAACAACTTGAAAAGAAAACCGGAAGTTGTATTGTTTTATCACTCCACAAAATCAGGCGTTGACACACTCGACCAAGTGAGCCGTCATTATTCTGTAAAAAAGGGAACGAAACGTTGGCCGTTAGCTATATTTTATGATCTCGTTGATCTTGCTGCACTCAACGCCTACAGACTTTTCTGCGTAGGCTTAGAGAAAACAGAGAGACGTCTGTTTCTAATGAAGTTGGCTAAAGAAATGGCAAAGCCTCAAGTGGAGCACCGTGTCGGTTTACCACAAGCAAGAAACACGGCTATTGTTAGTAGCATCAAAATGTGTGGATTTGGTGATATTCTAGAAAAAAAACATCCAGAACCAACCCCAAACAATCAAATGAGAAAGCGAGGAAGATGCTTCATTTGCCCCCGGTCAAAGGACACCAAATACAGTTCAATCTGCAAACGATGTAATATATTTGTGTGCAAGGAACATTCTGAAACATTAACTACATGCAAAAACTGTGAAGACGAGTCTAGAATAAATTCTGATGGAGGTGATTGAATGATGTTTGCAGTTAAGTGAAAGAAACTTTTCAAAATGCTGCAAATGTCGTGTAATACTGTATAGTGAACACTAAGAAACATTAAACCATGCAATACCTATGGAAATAACTGGATCAAATTCTGATAAATATTTCCGATACATATTGGCAGTTCAGTAAAATTTTCTTAATGGATTATAGGATGGGGTCAAATATGACCCCAGACAGAGTATTAAGGAAAATTGAGCAGACAGAGTTGTAGGGTTAATGATAGGACGATGATAGGAAAAGTAAGAAACGAATGAGAGTGTTTCAAGTTAAATGTGCCTCGAAAAAGTCAAATCGATGGTTGTTCCAATCGAGTGGAAGAGAGATAGATGCGGCGCAAGCGTACAATGAGCGTAACGGGACACAGTGTAACGGGACACTTTCGTGCGTGCAGCCGGCGTTCATCGATTTATTAGACGTCACGTCAAAAGGATTGGGTTTCGGCAGAACTGATCTATTCCTGGAAACAATTAGCTTTAGCTTGAAGAGTTACATGACACCATGTCGTCGTCTCAATTCTATACACACACAGCGATCCTTACACTTTTAGAAGCCCAGTCAACACCTGCTTATAATTACCACGCTGGTTAAATACAATAGGTGTAAGATATTTGAAAGCTTGGGACCAGTCAGGGCATCACAACCTTATAGCTTCTGCTCGCGACAGGGGTAGGGGAAGGGGAGGAGAATCGGTAGGGCTCGCTTACTCTTCCCCTCCAGTGCAGTGGCCGGTGATAGCAGTAAGACACCCAGGCTTTTAGCTAACCTGCTTTCAGTTAAGAAAAAAATAATTGGGGCTAAGGGGGGGGGGGTTATAACCCCTTAACCCCACCCCCCTGGCTACGCCCCTAGTTGAGAACAAACTTAAATCTGTCTTAAATAATAGCAAGATAGAAAAACTCAAATAAATTTTATGGCATTTATTTTTTTTGTTAATGACCAAAAAAATTTAAATTTGTGTTAAAGTCATAATATTAACAGGAATAAAGTTTTTTGTATCTTAATGCGATTTGATGAACAATATTTTTAGTATATCTCTGAGGAACGAACAAACCTGATGGTTGCCAACCCTTGAACACGCAACATTTCCAAATTCGCCACTATTTCTCGCTCGTCCATCTGCTCGATGTGGTTGTATTGACAGCGTGTGTTTATTTGTTCCTCCTCATCGCCCTGAAGTAGATTTGCGAAACCTTTGGATGGCCATCAGGCATTGAGAACAAATAACCAATTTTTTGATACACTTAGTCCTTAATCTTAAATGTCGATTCAAAATTACGACCATCCTCATTCTGAACGATTTATGTTGCTCTAAATGATGTCATTTGGAAGCAAGAATTGAATTAACGAATTTTACGCGAAAACAATTTTCATTGAGATGTGGCTCCAGCCAATAAAGTTATCGATGGTTCTGGTGGCGAATGGTGATGCGCAGCAACGACTGGCCGATTCACCTTTGTATTTAAATGCATTACAGTGTTGGCATTATTTTTCTATATTGTCGATGACAATTAGGGCATGTGACGAATAGCCTATTTCCGGCACATATTCGAACGCAAGGCGGTGAAGTGGCTCAGATCAGTTGCTTAATAAACACACAACATATAAATATAAGGTTCTTATATTTGAATTTTTTTGGATGTTATAATTTGTTGAGCTAACTCAAATGTTTATTTTCAATGCGCTGTTTAACACTCCGTAAATTTTATAGAATCATCGACACAATTAAGCACTGAAAATAAAAGGTTGCATGTTTGATTGATTGTCATTAAATGCACAATTGTATAAAATTTAAATTCTTGGAATATCATGTAAGATATTCACTTAAAAACATACATTGTGCAAATGTTTAAGGTTCCGCTTTAAAGTACACTTCATGTATGATTTAAAATGTAATTTTAATGTGTTTTGTCCATGAATAATACACTCAATATGCACACAATTGTGATACATGGAACATGGAAACAAAGATAACAGAAATTGAAATGTCTAAACAACGCCAAGCTACGACGCAAGTGACAGAAATAAAACTATGTATAATACTTTACAGAAGTTTTTACGATCAATTATTCTTTATATTATCATATTTTGTAGTTAAGAAATATTTGGTGGTGGTGGAGATGTGAAATTTTGGTTCTCATATGCAAAAAATAAAAAAAATAAGTATAAAAAATCCGAAAATAAAGAGTTTTCTTTCTGGAACTCGATCACAGCGTTACCTACCGGGTCCAATTGTGAATCCAAAACATCCAGAGACCCACTTAAACACACGCAAAAAATTTCATCGAAATCTGTCCAGCCATTTAGGAGGAGTTTATTCACATACACACAGCCGGAAATATATAAATGTATATATAAAAAGAATAGTAAACTAAACTATGTAAACTGAATTTAATTAAATAAGCACAATAATAAAAAAACACTATAAAAAAAAGTAACGTTTACTTTTTTTGAAAAATACTGGGTCAGAGTTGTTTGTTTCAACACATTTTCTGACTGATGCATCATGCAAATTGTCCAGTTCACATAAGCATTCTCTCACACTATCTGGAACACAAATACAAGCAGATTATTGGTCAAAAAATACACTTCTAACAGCTTGTGGCGTGCGGCAAAGGTTTCGCAGGTTTGCGCAGTTCTAATTGCACTAGAACCCCGATTAGCGAACCCCGCATTTTACGTAACATCGATTTTACGAATTTAATCTCAGGAACAGTCGAAAAATTGGAAATTTTCACACCAAAATATAAGTAATTAGAAACAATTTGAAGGAAAAAAAATCACAAAGAAGAGCTTATTTAACGCACAGCAAATATGTTCTGTGGGCTTTAATACTCGTTATTATATTCCTATAAGACAAAAATAATCGGACATTCCATTTCCGCAGTTCATATGGATGTATTAATATCATGGTAACACATTAAACAAACAAGTCCTCGCTTACAGTTAAAAAATTCAAGGTCGTAGGTTTGCAGGATTAATACTAAAGTGTTTTAGAAGCTGAAGGTATGCAGAAATATTTACGTCCTCGGTTACAGCGGCTGTAGGCAAACTGTGTGTTCAGAGAAGTGTGTAACCAGGTCCTCGAATTGTGTCTACTATCGTATAAACGGACACTCGGTGTATTAATAATTTCGACTACAGTACTTCCTACCGGTAAAACGCTGAACTATGAATTTGTCGCTCTACGGTGTAACCGAGGACTCGGCCAGATTTCGTTGAAAATTTGCAGGAAGGCATTAAAGGACAGGATATACGAGAAAATAAGGTTTTTTTCAATCCGAGGACCTGGGTCAGGTCCTCGGATCCACATCTGGTCCTCGGAAGCCCGGTGAGAAATCACGCGCAAGTCCTCAAATCATGCCTTATGCCAACTCAGACATGCTTCAAACTTCTAACACTCCTATATTTGTGTCGGAGGTTAAAATCTTATTTACAAACCTTTTAAAAAATCTATTTATTCTCTGCGCATTTAAGAATGATTTTACTAATTTTCTTCTAACCTAATATGTAATTAACTCGTATGTAGCTTGGTGTTACTCACAAAAATTGGAATAACAAATGCATTGATTTTTTATGCATTTAAACACGCGGAATGCCAAATATTAAAATCATGTTCCAAGAAATAAAATAAAAGTTGAAGAGTTACACTATCCACCTACCGGCTACATTATCAGACCTTCGTCTCCAATTTTTATGGGCATTTTTGAATAATAATAATGTGTGTAATACCGTTTCTAGATTACTGCGATGCATTTATGGAGAATCTACGTACGTTAAAAAATGCATTTATGGAAAGCATTTTGATGGACTGCTGTAAGTCGCTGTCATGTAGGACCTAACTGCATGTTTTTGGTGATACGTACAAGATCTGCAGAAGTAAATTGGTTATTTAGCACAGTTGACTCTATAACTGTGCAAAAATTCAGCATTGACAAATTTTTCACAAGTTGAAACCTTTGTTTCCCGTGCAGGTGTTGGCTCTCTATCTCTCTTGAAGGGCAGTCTGAGGATGGGGAAAAAAAAAAAAAAACCTACCCAGAAGGGACTGTTGTGGTACTATAGGGGACAGCTTACCCGGCGCGCAGGGTGGAAGACTTGTTTTTGAATGGCCTTGCCCCTTGGACACAGCGGTAGTCTTTTAGACCGTCTATTTATGTTCGTTACTTCCATGACGTGTGCCACGCGCAAATAACGGTACATTAGTGACGTCAGACGAGCTCGGCAACACCCGGTGAGCTAGTAGTCCAGGAAACGAAGACCAGACGAGACACGAACCTGTCGAAAAATTTTCCAAAGCTGAATTTTCGTAGAGTGGTAGAGTCAACTATCCTTACTAATAATATAAATGCAAAAGTAACTCTGCCTGTTTGTTTGTTTGTTACCTTTTCCAGGCTAAACGGCTTAACGGATCGTAATGAAATTTGGCAAGGAAGGACACAGGCTATCTTTTGTCTCAAAAAATAATTTTGAAGTGGGTGAAAAAAATATATCTTAATTTTATGTCATGTGTGTCATAGATATACAAACTGTTAGTGTCATTCCTCTATGTCCGCCGAGCAATAGCCGTGAAGCCATTACGTTTTTCTATTGCAAGGAACTGAGTAGAGAGTAAGAAAAATTAAAGCTCTGCATCGTAGTACACCAATACACCAGTAGATGGCACTGTTTTGAATTATCGCTTTATAAGGAACTAGGTAGAGAGTAAGAATACTTAAAGCTATTTATTGACCGTTTGTCGTCGACAGGTGTGGTTCAATTGTAACTACCCATTTTGTACTTTACAATTGTCATTACCCATTTTGTATTTTATCATCAATGTGGTTTTCAAAGTTAACTTGAGGGTAATCTGGGGCAAAACATAAACTTCATTACATCAAAATCGGTTCTCTTAATTTTTTTTAATATAAGTTGATTTTTAATAACGCTCAGAGACGTTTTCGATTGTTTACATTCAGTTGCAAGACCATCACATCTTAGTACACCAACACAACAGTATATGGCCCTGTTAGTTTTTTTATTTACCGTTTTATAATTTGCTCTAACTAATATTATAAATGCGTATATTATATATATATATATATATATATATATATATATATATATATATATATATATATACACACTATAACAGAAAACAAAACTAGCCGTCTGGTTGATTTATCGGTGGGTTTGTGTCATTTCTCTATGGCCGCCATAGATCTGGCAACTTCCTATAGGCTACTTCTTGACGAGACTCGTCCGCTTAGCGATATTATATAAATTGTGCTTGATATAAATTGTTGTGCATATTTCATTGGTAACTACTTGTAAAAATAGAGTTAGTGTAAATTAAAGTAAAAAGTACCTCACACTTATTTACAATATCTTAATCATTTAAAAATAGTTACGAGTTTTCAGTTTGGTTTGCTGTTAAAGCGTGTTTCAGTTATTTAAAATATAATTTATGTTCAAATTTTTTAGTATAACTAAAAATTAGAAGCGTTAGATTGTAATATTTTAATTAGATAAAAAAATTTGAAAAAGATACTCTAAAAACAGCATCCTATCGACATCTATAATTTTTTTATTTTTATATCGATAAAGGACAATATAAAGGTACCTTATTCTACGGATAGTGTATGTTTAACCGGTAAAATTAGTTTTTTTTTTGTTTTATCCTGATGATAAGCGATAGTTTGTCTTTTATTATTTTTAAGATTAGATATTTTACTTCTTATTCTACTTTTTCACTTTTCATATTTCTTCATAATTATTTTCATTCTTTTTTTAACCTTTAAGGAAAAGTTTGTTTTGTTTAAATATTTTTGTTAGGTATCCTTTCCAGTTTTTTATTTTATATCTTTAGTTACAGAACTAAATTATAATTAAAAAAACTAAAAAAACACGCTTTAACAACAAAACAAACTAAAAAATAATAATAATTTTAAAATTATTAAGATACCAGCTTCTGCCCGCGACTTCGTCTGCGTGGACTTCATAATTGGGTCCAGAGAGAAATAAAAAAATGTTTGAGCTATAAAAAGGTTCGTGGGATAAAAAAAATTACCCGTAGGTATTTGGTAGCATCGCAGTGTGTCGCTCTGGGGGCAAGGTAGCCATTCCCACGTTGGAAACCTATGTATCACGTCTCCCACGAGAAAATGTGTGAGTGTTGAAAGTTTCATAAATTACTATATCATATTACGGTTGTGTTAATAGATTTAAAATTTATGTTTATCAAGTATATATCCCACAGACTTGAAACTCGGAAATTATGATCCTTATATTACACAATCATGTGAGAATGAAGTTTTCATAAATTCAACTCTCAAGGGTGCTTTAGCCCGGGTAACGCCGGGTACTTCAGCTTGTGCTTAATAACATACCGAAAGTTGACCGCTGTAGACCTAGTGTGTATCACCAAAAACGTGCAGTTAATTCCTAGATGACAGCGACTTACAGCAGTCCATCAACATGCTTTCCATTTACACAGTTTTTAACGTACTCTCCATATAGGCATCACAATAATCTAGAAACGCTATTCGAAACACCCACGTGAACAAATACTTCTATGTTGAATACTAAAGATAAAACAAAATAGAGAACGTTAATGATTTTTTAAACCAGTCATTTAAATAAAATTATGATTTACATACAGAACAAGGGAACAACGTCAAAATCATCTGTATAAAAGTTCTTGCTTATTCATTAAGCTTTAAGGCGATTTAACTATAAAGAGTCTAGCGCAATTAGTTGAATCGCTAGAATAGCCTAAGTGTCGGCGTGTGTGCCGTCCTGCGGCGGTGCTCCGGTCGCAGCAAGCCGGCGCGACGAGCGTTGCACGCGACCTTGATGGCCAAGTTTCAAAGTTCCGAAGATTTTGTTTAGGGATTGCTGCAGATATGTTACGTTTATTTGATTTAACACATTTGAGTTAAATTAACGCAAATAAGAAAATAATTTTATCGCTTTTCCCCTGTGAAATGGCTCCATAAAATTACAATAAAATTATTTTTTGGAACTTGTCAACAGGAAAACCCAAAAATACAAAGTTTAAAAACTATGTTTATAACTACCTAAAACAAATTGGGTAGGCTTTCCTTCTCATAAATAACGATTTGAGATTTTACTTGTAATTTGGAATGGGAAAGTGGAATCACTAATGAGCTTTAAAGTCATAACTCTAGGGACCGGACATATGACGTCACAGTGCAGATGAGGCAGGATATCATATGAGATCATGTTTTTAGCATGTAAATTTTTAAGAAAAAAATAACCACTGTGAAGACAAAAAAACTGATTTAGAAAAATTAGCTACCTAAATTATTATTAATACCAATACTAATCAACAAATAAGTATATTATATTTCTTGACTTATTCTATCACTTTAAAAAGTATTCTATTTATATTTTATCCAGGCTACTTGTTCTATTAGAAACAAATACAATAGTTTTCAGAGCGCCAATTAAGGTTTGTATTTCTTATAAGTAAATATTTTTATTCTGAGGTAATATTATAAAATAAACTAAACTTTTGCATCTATGTACTTACATTAGTTAATTAAAGCTTTTTACTAGCGAATTTGACCTGATTATTTATATCTTTGTTACCTGTGATTAAAATGCTCCTACCCAAACGACTTGCCATGGATCCCAGAGCAGTACACATTGCGACACTCCGAATGCTCTAGCTATCAAATCGATTACTGTAGACTCCTAAATATATACAATTAAAAAGATTAATCAATATGCAGAAACTAAATTTAAAAGACTTTTACCTATGGTCTTTTAAGTTTCTGTAGTTTATATAATTTTTATTTTATTCCAGAAATTCGGTAAAAACATTATTTCGAAATTTGTGTTGTTTCATCTTGCTTATTTTTCATAGTATATATATATATATATATATATATATTTTACTTCTATACTATCACATGTAGAAAATGTGTTGTGAAATTTTTTTATTTGTTAACTTAAATGATACAACAAAAACAAGTTTGTAGGATTCATGTTTGTGGAGCACTGCAAGGAGCTGCTATTTATTTATTTTATTTATCGACTTTGTTGATGGCAAAGTTAAGGGAATACGCCTAAACATTTACATTTCTCTACATCATCATTACATATCTACACTAATATTATAAACAGGAAAGATTTGTATTTTTTTGTGTGTGTAGGTTTGTAATGAATAAACTCAAAAACTACTGTGCCGATTTCTAAAATTTTTTCACTATTAGAAAGCTACAATCACCCTGAGTAACATAGGCTATATTTATTGCTAGAAAAGATAAGGAAGGAATCTTTACTAAAACTTTAGTAACGTAATCCAATGTGTAAAAAAAATGCCATAAAACATCTTATATCGCATGCGCTGCGGAAACTATTGATGATAGAACAAAAGTATGTCCTATACAATATTAAAGAACATATCAATAACCACAAAAAAACTTTGCGATACTATATGTCCAACTATTATAGTTATGACACAATAACCACTTATTACATTTTAAAAGTTGATATAAATGCCGACCAAAATTAGACCATGTTATTCATACTTCTGTTAAATTCCTTATCCAAATAAATCATATTGTTTTCAAGACTGTTTCAATTCCTGTAAATTACTTTTTTAATTGTTAAAATCGGCTATTCCAATCAATAGATGTTGCGAAATTAATAAATCATAGAAATAGAAAAAATAAACGCTGTCGCACTGTGCATGTTATTGATACCTATTTATTATTCCTTATCCAAATAAATTATTTTGTATTCAAAATTGTTTCAATACCTGTAGATTACTTTTTGAATTATTCAAATCGTGTATTCCATTCAAAATATATTACGAATTTAAAAAGTCACAGATACAGAAAAGGCGCGGCTAGCCAGGCACCGCAGGGGTGCGGGAGAGGGGCGGGCACATCTATGAAATAGGTAGCCGCGCGGCTCAGTCGCGCGGTCGGCTCGCTACGCAGCGGACGTAACCGACATTCAACACTTTTTAACTATTTTAATTGCAAATTTTTTTCCAAGTTAAAAAGTTTTTCTCAGAACTAATTATAAATAGTTTATTCACGCTTTATTGTTTATTTTATATAGTATTCTCTCACTTTTTCAATAGTAAGTATTTATCAAAAGTTATATTCTTATTTTATCTGATTAAAAAAATTCAACGTAATGCCTAGGAAAAAAAAGTCTTAACTATCTAAAAGTTGCTCCCAAACGAGATTAGCAAAAATAAGACGTATTGGAGAATCATCTTCTGAAAATTCAGATCGTCTCGCAAATCAGAGAGCGTATGCTTCGCAATCGCGGGCCACAGAATCTAGCGCCAAACGTTCGCTACGCCTTGTTCAAAATAGTGACAGAATGTCACAAGCACGTACAAGGGAATCTAGCGCCGAAAGTTCGCAACGCCTTGCTCAAAATAGTGACAGAATGTCACAAGCACGCGCGAGGGAATCTAGCACCGAACGTTCGCTTCGTCTTACAGCACAAAATGCCAGATCGTTCCAACTATACGAACGACAATCGAGTGCCGAACACTCGCAGCGACTTATTGCACAGTGAGAAAGACAACAATCGTTAACAACTAGAATGCGTAATATAATTTTAGCTCATACTAATATATCAGCATTCAGTTACGATCCACATATTGATTATGCTCTCAGAACAGCATCCAAATCGGAGCAATGAATAAGGTTTGTCCTAAATGTTTTGCTAAAAAATGGAATGATTAAGCGAGCGGTATATGCTGCGCGTCTGGGAAAGTTATTCTTTCTAATATTAAAGAGCCACCAGAACCAATAAAAAGCCTTTTGACTAATAATCACACATATTCCGCGCATTTTTTTAAATAATGCACGTAGATACAATAGCCTTTTTCAGATGACTTCGTTTGGGGCGAAAGAAATTAGAGAGGGAAATTTTATGCCCACCTTTAAGGTAGAAGGGCAAGTCTATCATCTTATAGGTAGCCTCTTACCACCAGCAGGACAAAGCCCTCAATTTCTGCAAATATATTTTATTTCAGAAGCTGACCAACTATCATTGCGATAAAACATGGCCCCTATGCTAAAAATAGATTTGATTAACGAACTGCAGACCGTATTAAATAGCCACAACATGTACATACGAAGTTATAAACATAGTATCGAATTTAACAACCCTGAAAGTTTAAAATTAATCATTCACTCTGATCGCACACCTCTGGCAGAATACCAGGGCAGATATAACGCTCCTTCCATAAATGAAGTGGCCGTTCTATTGGTCGACGAAGATAAAGGACCCAGGGATATTGTACTGCATGGTAGAGACGGACAACTGAAACGAGTGTCGGAATTGGACCGCGCTTACGATCCGTTACAATATCCACTAATATTTGAATCAGGAGACGACATATATTATGTGACTATTCCTCAGCAGAATGCCTTACAAAATAAGACGGTGTCATGTATTCAATATTATGCCTATCGTTTAATGATTAGGACCAACTGTTTTAGCACACTGCATTATTACAAAGATTTGTTTAATCAGTATTGTGTGGATATGATGGCGAAGATGATTTCAGAAAGGTTAAATTTTATTTGCCGAAACCAACAAAAGCTTAGAGCAGATGACCATATTCATTTGAGGGATGCTTTGAACCAAGACGCAAGCGTAAATGCCGCCAATTTAGGTCAGCATGTCATCTTACCGTCATCATTTACTGGGTCTCCGAGGTATCTCCACGAAAAGACGCAAGATGCTATGACATATATGTGCGCAATTATGAACTTTTTTCCGGTCAGCGATCTTTCGAACGGCATGACATCATCGCTCAAGTGTTTCACTTAAAAATGAAAAAAAAAAAAAAAAAAACCTCATAAAAATAATCACAAAAGACGCGATTTTTGGGTCGGTCAAATGTTATATGCTTACTGTAGAGTGGCAAAAAAAAAAAAAAGGACTGCCGCATTGAAAACATGCAAAATATAGTGTAAAATCCACCAAAAACGACACTCTCTGCGTTTTTTAACCTGTGCAGTAATGACGGATTTGCTAAAACACTACTCTATCACGAAGTCCCTCATTACTATACATGGGCTAACAATAAATTTTCTAGAAGGAAACGTGGCCAAGACGTAGTTGGACACCCCGGCATAAAAAAAAGATGCGGCATTGGGAAGAGTGTACAGCATTCATCCTTCACAGTCAGAATGTTTTTATCTCAGCCCAACATCGTTTAAGGACTTAAAAACAGTTGATGGAATTGTAAAAGAAACTTACAAAGCCGCTTGCCAAGATAGATGTTTGCTGGAAAATGATAACCAATGGGAAATAACTTTGAGAGAAGCTTCGATTTCTCAATGTCCGTTAAAGCTGAGAGAATTGTTTGTGGTGATATTTTTATTTTGTTTCCCCTCGGAACCTCTCAACTTATGGGACACTTTTAAAGACGATTTGTGTCAAGATATCAGACACATAGCCCAACAACAAGGTCAATATTTTGATGTTTATAATGAAGGCTTGATACAGATCGAAAACAAACTTTAGAGAATTGAACGACAAAAATTCAAGATCCTGATAAACATTTGGTTGAATGTACGGGATCGTGTCTCACGGTTATGGTAGCTGTGGAGATAATTTAAATTGGCCGACAGATATTGAGGGTATCCCAGCCGCAGTGTATTTTAAGCAAGAATCAGCATGTGCATATCACGCCCCTGTGTGAGTCTAAACTATTTCAACTTCTTATAGTACTGAGTTATATGGTCTCGTGATTTTAGGTTAAAAAAATTGGTTGTTAGTAAAGTCGGTTTACGGACGATAGTTTAACGTGACAACGTCATAAAAAAACATTGATGAAATTATTGCATACTTTTATGAATAAAATTGAATAATTTTTATTGAATTATCACTTTTTGGTATGGATACAAAGAAGGAGTGAAATGAAATCTACAATTTAATTGATAAATTTACTTTTATTTGCACTCATTAATTCAAATATGTTTATTACTTTACCGAATAGATTATTTTAACTATAACTTTTATACATGTTTGCTATTTAACTTCAAGATCGTCTAGAATGTTTTACGCTTTTTCGCAATTACACATTTAACGACGAAGTTTGTTCGTCGTGAAATTAAAGGTAGAATTTAATAAAAATGCCCTAGCAGTTAATAAAATAAGTATTAGTAAATTTAAGAAAGAATTTCGGCTTTAATCTCCAACCCAGACACTCGTGGAGCGCTGGGGCCGAAATTAAAATTCGTCGAGAATATTTTACGTTTTTATGTCTTCCATTGCTCAAAATGATATGCAATTGTGGCCCCGGGCATGAAATTTTATTTATAATTCATTAATAATAACGCTCCTCGCGATAAACAAAGGAAAATATGTATTAACGAGTGCCTGGTTACCGCGGAAGCGGGCAGATAGCACGATTAGTTCGGTTCGCGTCCGTCACCGTAGATGACAGCACCGTAGGGGAATAATATTATTTCGTTTTTATAATACGATTTTATAACAAATACGCATCCCAAATACACCAAACGTATTTATAATGTATCACAATATTTTTTAAAACATTGTGCAAAATATCCCGGGTTTAGTTTGAATTATTATGTTTAACTGTAAAACACCATTGTTCGTACAAAAGAGGATAGATAGCGCGATTCGTTCTGTTCGCGTCCGTCACCGTAGATGACAGCACCGTAGGGGAATAATTTAATTTCTTTTTTATAATACGATTTTATAACAAATACGCATCCCAAATACACCAAACTTATTTATAATGTGTTACAATATTTTTTAAACCTTGTGCAAAAGATCCCGGGTGTGATTTGAATTATTATGTGTAACTGTAAAACACCATTATTCGTACAAAAACGTATTTGAAAATTCAATATTACTTTTAAATAACCGTACCAATTGTGCTGAAAATCGGTGGACGATCGTTAAATTACATAATAATAATAATTCAAACGACGAAAACATGATTGAAAAGTCAAATCGATGGTTGTTTCAATCGAGTGGAAGAGAGATGCGGCGCAAGCGTACAATGAGCGTAACGGGACACATAGTAGTGGGACAATGTGCGTTACGGGACACTTTTTCGTGCGTGCAACCGGCGTTCATCGATTTATTAGACGTTTTCACGTCAAAAATTAATCTTACACAGGAGTTCTGGAGATTCTGAAGTCGTTTTGCTAATTTATCAGTCAAATCAGGAAACAAAACATCGCAGTAATCAAAGTGCGACATAATTAAGAATTGAATAAGGATGGTTTTAATGCTGGGAGGGGGGGGGGGGGAGAAAAAATTTATAAGCATCATAAGCAATGCACGGAGATCTCGATTTTCTTGCTAATTTGCATTACCTGATCCTTCCAGGTTAAAGTTGAATTTATCATAACTCCCAGGTTTCTCACAACCTTAGAGAACTGAATATGTATTCCTCCAAGCGTCAAGTTATTACGTTTAAAGAAGTTACTTTGGATATCATGAGAGCAGAGTCGATTATTATGGCCTGTGTTTTGTCAATATTCAACATGAGTTTATTGGCACTTACCCATCTCAAAAATAGAAGCAATATCATAATATACAAAACTAATCGACTGATTAATATCAGTTGCTTTGGTATGAAGATAAATCTGAACATCTAAACATCATCTGTGTACATGTGATATTGGCAAGTAATGAGGCATTTAGGTAAGTCATTAATAAAAATTGCAAATAAAAGTGGACCAAGAATCGAACCCTGAGGAACTCCCGCTTTTACAAGGAGCCAGCAGGACAATTCACTATCAAGGACGACACATCGGCAACGAACGTTAAGATGGGATTCGAACCAAGCCAAACTCTATGAGAGAAGTTGTAGAGAACTGAAATTTTACTTAGTAATAGGGCATAGTCTGCCGAATCAAAAGCTTTACTGAGGTCAAGCAGCGTTAAAATCGTTAGTACCCGCTTATCAATAACACGACGTATATTATCCATAGCATTAATTAGGGCAGTAGTGGTACTGTGACCAGGTCTGAAACCTGACTGGAAAGTATCTAAAAGATTTCCTTTTCATAGGTATGTGCAGTTTGCTGATGCACCAGGTGTTCAAGAGCTTTGGAAACAGCAGGTAGGATGCTTATAGGGTGGAAGTCTTTGGATTCTTCTGGAGATTTAATTTTTGGAATTGGTTTTATAAACGAGTACTTACATATAGTCGGATATTGACCTGTAGTAAGTGTTGCATTAAAAATGTGCTCCATAACAGATACAACAAATGGTGACATTATATCCAGCATTTTAATGGATATTTTGTCATTACAAACCGCATCACTTTTAATGCGACGCAGGGCCTTCGCAACATCTAAGCACGACATAACTGCACGTTTTCTGTGTGATGCACAAGGTTTGCAGCAGAAAACTTTTGATATGTTACAAAAAAATGTTGATTCTACCACTGTTGAAAAAGACAGCTTTTATATATATATTTTTTTTCTTACATTAAAAACCTTAGTTTCCTAAGACCGAAATTTGCCCCAACCCGAGCAACTTTAGGTTCCCGCAGTACAATACACACTACGTCGCTCGGAACCTTTCACTGGTCAGATCAATTGAGTCAGAGCAATATACCATTTTAATGCTTAAGAATCATGCAACAATCTTTTCTAACGTCTTTTAAGTCGGTCCATTCAGGTTTATGTTATCTGTATTTTCATTCATTTGATAATTATATTTCATAATATGAAACATTTTTCAATTATATCACGTTGAATAATATATTTAGATAAATTTTGTTTGGTTCACTACAGTAATAACGTTTACGGAATGCAATATTGTGGAGCACTCAAGAAGCTATTATTCAAAGTTTCACTTTACGTTTTTGGTGTAAAGCACAAGGTTTGCGGAGGTTAATTTAACATGTAACTAGAAAAAGATGATATTACAACGGTACCAAATCTCAGTTTGGGGTGAATATTTCATAGGTTACAAAACCTCGATTTCATGGGAGCGAAAGTCACCCCAGCCTTTGCAGCTGTAGCACTGTCGCAATACGTAGGTACTCAACACTGCTACACTCGGATCGTTCTAGCGATTTAATCAATTACTCAAGCCTCTTCAGATATATGTCACATTTTAGCTTACGAAATATGCACGAACATTTTTCAAGGTAATTATTACATCGGACCCTTTATTTTAATGTGATTCATATTTTTATGTCATTGACTGAGATAAAGAAAAAAACACTTTTTTTATTACTTTATCGATTTCTATCATACCTTTTATACTAATATTTGGCACATGTTTTAATATAAATGTGTGAAATAGTGCTTCTAGATTATTTTGATGCATTTATGGAGAGGCTATGTTAAAAACTGCGTAAATAAGAAACATTTTAATGGACTGTTGTGAGTCGCTGTCATCTAGGACGTAACTGCACGTTTTCGGTGATACTCTAAATGACTACAGCGGTAAACATTCGGTATATATTTAGCATAGTTGACTCTACCACTGTGCAAAAATTCATCTTTGGGCAAAGTTTTCACAAACTTTTGTTTCCAGGGATATAGCTTTCCTGTAGCCTAGTCTAACTAGCAGTTAACTAGCCCCGGGGGAAGGTCAGTGGTGGCCCTGAGTGAATAGGCGACCGTCGCACGAACAATGAGTGACGCGACTACAATGACGGACTGCCAGGCCCCTTCAGGGCTGAGCACGAGCAAGCAGCCGGTTACCATGGTCGGGAGGTCTCTACGACCGACAGCCCCCCTCCCTCCCTAGTGACGAGGGGCACCAGTACCCACGGGGATTTCATGCGCTCAAAGAAGCACACGTGCCAAAACCGCGGCCGTCACGGCTCCATCGCCGAGTATCACCGCGCGGTCAAGGCGCCCAACACTCGGGCCCCCTTCAGAGGGATTCGTGCTGCACAAACCCCGACCGACTTCCTCCAGGAGGAATTCACAGCCCTACGACTGTCTGTCTATAAATTGTGGTTTCTGGCAAACCGCGGGACCAGGCAGAAGAGCGAGGGCGCCTCAGGCCTGCGATCCTGAGCGCATCCGCACCCTACGCGAGCTCGCAGGCGGCTCATAAGAGTGGACGACTACAGGCGTCCGGTGCCACACGCAGTGCAGCAAGTGCCAGCGCTTCGGCCACTCACAACAGAATGGACTCGAGCTAGTTATTATTTCAACCATGACAATACAAACAATTTAAACATAATTTCCAACATGGCCTGCATTCCCTTTCTCTCGTGTTTGCTGGTGACTCGTTGGCCACTACTCTGGTAACAAAATAAACTCAGTTCAGGCACGAGTAGGCAAAAACCATACACTGCTCCCAGTCCACGACAAATCTCTCTCATAACTTGGCCATAAGATAAACACAACAGGTCTTAAAGAGCAATCATCCTTGATGAGCTATTAATTAAACCTAATGTGTAGCTAGTATTAAAATACATAAACCACATGAAAATTACATTTATAACTAATATATTATTACGACAGGCTGCCCTCTGAACACTAACAGTCCTAATAATACAGGCAGCCTCAGTCCTTTTTAAGTTCGCTAGTTCACGAAGAGACCAGTCAGTCGACGCCAATATAGGTACTCGGGCGGGCAATGGGTATTTTGCACGTCTCAGTACTACTGCCTCTCGGTTCGCGGCTCAGCGATATGGCCGCATCTCCAGGCGATTGTTCATCTCGTCCAGGAATGCCTGAGCTTGTGCCTGGTCCTCTCTCCTCATCTGGGTCCTGGGCGCAACCCCAGGATCAGCCACAACCAGCGGCCTGGACTGCGACTCGCTCGCGGCTCTGCTACTCGCTGGTGACCCGGTACCAATTCCAAACCTCTCCCTGGACTCCGGGTGTAGGGTACCCACTGCTGATCAGCAAACGACGCTTTAAGTTGTGGTACTCGCCTTGGTCCTCAGGCGAGTAGGGACTCACTAGGCAGGTGGATAGTTGGCAGACCTGGTTCCAATCTCCAATACTCGCTCAGTCTTCTCAGTCGCTATAACACGGCCGTTAGGTGTCACATGACAAGCCTCACGTAGCCAGACCCACCGACGCTCGTGCAATGTAACTTAGCCTCACACTAGAAACTGAGTGAATCACTCCGACGGCAAGTAACTGTCCATGGTAATGATGTGACCGTAGTTCACATCTTACAGGTCTGAAAGAAGACGTAAGTTATAAAAAAAAATATTTAATAGCACAATAATAGGTTAAATTCACTGTTTATTTTACAGTTTATTTTCAGTGGTTGTGCACAATAGTTTACTCTCAAAACCACTCGCTTAAAAAGAGACTTATTATGAAAGCAATTATTTATTTAGAATCATTAACTTGCATTAATGACTTCGGTTGTTTCCTAAAAATAGTTACATATAAGTCCAACACTATAATGATTTTCAATATTACACTTTGTGTCTTACAAATGTCGTTGCTTATAATGTGACGAAATATACTAAAGAACAGCTGTAGTTATTTATTCAAAATATCTCACGGCCCAGATTAAAAATGTGGATGGTACAAATTGTAAAGAAAACATTGGGCTAATGCTGGAATAAGAAGTTATGTGTGGCCAATCCTTAGTTTGATCCCTGTGAATTAAAATGTATAATACAAATCTGGCTGCAGTGGTCCATGTTTAGTTAGCGTTTTTTTAAGTACTTATTTTTCAAACTTAAATAGTTTCTGGTTAATTGCTGAGTAGAACCTTCAATATTGTATACTTATTGTAAAACATTTCTTTCTCGATTGAGAATGAAGAAAAAAATTATTTTATTCAAGCCCATTTCGCGCAGGCTACTTCAGTCATTTGGCGCACTTTTTTGTTGGTAAAAGTATATACAAAAGATCTCACGGCCTAGCTAATATTTGTGGATGGTATAAATTGTAAAGAATACCTTTAGCTAACATTGGAATCATGTGTTATGTTCGGACAATCCTTAGTTTGATCCCTATGAATTAAAATTTATCATAAATATTTGGCTGTCGTGGTCCATGTTTAGCTAGTGTTTATTTAAGAACTTATTTTTCAAACATAAATATTTTCTGGTTTATTGCTGAGTAGAACCTTCACTTTCATATGCTTATTTGAAATTTTTTTTTTAGATTGAAAATGAAGGAAAAAAATATTTAATTCGAGCACATTTCGCGCAGGCTACTTCTACATTCGGCGCACTTTTTTGTTGGTAAAAGTATATACAGAAGATCTCACGGCCCAGCTTAAAATTGTGGATGGTAAAAATTGTAAAGGATACCTTTAGCTAACATTGGAATTATGTGTTATGTTCGGACAATCCTTAGTTTGATCCCTATGAATTAAAATTTATAATAAAAATCTCGCTGCAGTGGTCCATGTTCAAAAAGTGTTTTTTTTTTTAAGTAGTTATTCTTAAAACTAAAATATTATCTTGTTTATTGTTGAGTAGAACTTTCAAATTGGTAAACGTATTGTAAAACATTTCTTTATCGGTTGAAAATGAAGAAAAAAAATATTTTTTTCGAACACATTTCGCGCAGGCTACTTCAGTCATTCGGCGCACTTTTTTGTTGGTAAAAGTATATACAGAAGATCTCACGGCCCAGCTTAAAATTGTGGATGGTACAAATTGTAAAGGATACCTTTAGCTAACATTGGAATCATGTGTTATGTTCGGACAATCCTTAGTTTGATCCCTATGAATTAAAATTTATAATAAAAATCTCGCTGCAGTGGTCCATGTTCAAAAAGTGTTTTTTTTAAGTAGTTATTCTTAAAACAAAAAAAAATATTATCTTGTTTATTGTTGAGTAGAACTTTCAAATTGGTAAACGTATTGTAAAACATTTCTTTCTCGGTTGAGAATGAAGAAAAAAAAATATTTTTTTGGAACACATTTCGCGCAGGCTACTTCAATCATTCGGCGCACTTTTTTGTTGGTAAAAGTATATACAGAATATCTCACGGCCCAGTTTAAATTGTGGATGGTACAAATTGTAAAGGATACATTTAGCTAACATTGGAATCATGTGTTATGTTCGGACAATCCTTAGTTTGATCCCTATGAATTAAAATTTATCATAAATATTTGGCTGTCGTGGTCCATGTTTAGCTAGTGTTTTTTTAAGAACTTATTTTTCAAACATAAATATTTTCTGGTTTATTGCTGAGTAGAACCTTCACTTTCGTATGCTTATTTGAAATTTTTTTTTAGATTGAAATTGAAGGAAAAAAATATTTAATTCGAGCATTTTTCGCGCAGGCTACTTCTACATTCGGCGCACTTTTTTGTTGGTAAAAGTATATACAGAATATCTCACGGCCCAGCTTAAAATTGTGGATGGTACAAATTGTAAAGGATACATTTAGCTAACATTGGAATCATGTGTTATGTTCGGACAAACCTTAGATTGATCCCTATGAATTAAAATTTATCATAAATATTTGGCTGTCGTGGTCCATGTTTAGCTAGTGTTTTTTTAAGAACTTATTTTTCAAACATAAATATTTTCTGGTTTATTGCTGAGTAGAACCTTCACTTTCGTATGCTTATTTGAAATTTTTTTTTTAGATTGAAAATGAAGGAAAAAAATATTTAATTCGAGCATTTTTCGCGCAGGCTACTTCTACATTCTGCGCACTTTTTTGTTGGTAAAAGTATATACAGAAGATCTCACGGCCCAGCTTAAAATTGTGGATGGTACAAATTATAAAGGATACCTTTAGCTAACATTGGAATTATGTGTTATGTTCGGACAATCCTTAGTTTGATCCCTATGAATTAAAATTTATAATAAAAATCTCGTTGCAGTGGTCCATGTTCAAAAAGTGTTTTTTTTAAAGTAGTTATTCTTAAAACTAAAATATTATCTTGTTTATTGTTGAGTAGAACTTTCAAATTGGTAAACGTATTGTAAAACATTTCTTTCTCGGTTGAGAATGAAGAAAAAAAAAATATTTTTTTGGAACACATTTCGCGCAGGCTACTTCAGTCATTCGGCGCACTTTTTTGTTGGTAAAAGTATATACAGAAGATCTCACGGCCCAGCTTAAAATTGTGGATGGTACAAATTGTAAAGGATACCTTTAGCTTACATTGGAATATTGTGTTATGTTCGGACAATCCTTAGTTTGATCCCTATGAATTAAAATTTATCATAAAAATTTGGAATGCAATGGTCGATGTTTAGCTAGAGTTTTTTTAAGTACTTATTTTTCGAACTTAAATATTTTCTGGTTTATTGCTGAGTAGAACCTTCACTTTCGTATGCTTAATTGAAATATTTTTTTTTTTTTTAGATTGAGAATGAAGGAAAAAAATCTTTAATTCGAGCACATTTCGCGCAGTCTACTTCAGTCATTCGGCGCACTTTTTTGTTGGTAAAAGTATATACAGAAGATCTCACGGCCCAGCTTAAAATTGTGGATAGTACAAATTGTAAAGGATACCTTTAGCTAACATTGGAATCATGTGTTATGTTCGGACAATCCTTAGTTTGATCCCTATGAATTAAAATTTATCATAAATATTTGGCTGTCGTGGTCCATGTTTAGCTAGTGTTTTTTTAAGAACTTATTTTTCAAACATAAATATTTTCTGGTTTATTGCTGAGTAGAACCTTCACTTTCGTATGCTTATTTGAAATTTTTTTTTTTAGATTGAAAATGAAGGAGAAAAATATTTATTTCGTGCACATTTCGTGCAGGCTACTTCTACATTCGGCGCACTTTTTTGTTGGTAAAAGTATATACAGAAGATCTCACGGCCCAGCTTAAAATTGTGGATGGTACAAATTGTAAAGGATACCTTTAGCTAACATTGGAATCATGTGTTATGTTCGGACAATCCTTAGTTTGATCCCTATGAATTAAAATTTTAATAAAAAACTCGCTGCAATGGTCCATGTTCAATAAGTGTTTTTTTTAAGTACTTATTTTTAAAACTAAAATATTATCTTGTTTATTGTTGTGTAGAACTTTTAAATTTTTATACGTATTGTAAAACATTTCTTTCTCGGTTGAGAATGAAGAAAAAAATTATTTTATTCAAACACAATTCGCGCAGGCTACTTCAGTCATTCGGCACACTTTTTTGTTGGTAAAAGTATATACAGAATATCTCACGGCCCAGCTTAAAATTATGGATTGTACAAATTGTAAAGGATACATTTAGCTTACATTGGAATCATGTGTTATGTTCGGACAATCCTTAGTTTGATCCCTATGAATTAAAATTTATAATAAAAATTTGGAATGCAATGGTCCATGTTTAGCTAGAGTTTTTTAAGTACTTATTTTTCAAACTTAAATATTTTCTGGTTTATTGCTGGGTAGAACCTTCACTTTCATATGCTTATTTGAAACTTTTTTTTTTTAGATTGAGAATTAAGGAAAAAAATCTTTAATTCGAGCACATTTCGCGCAGGTTAGTTCAGTCATTCGGCGCACTTTTTTGTTGGTAAAAGTATATACAGAAGATCTCACGGCCCAGCTTAAAATTGTGGATGGTACAAATTGTAAAGGATACCTTTAGCTAACATTGGAATCATGTGTTATGTTCGGATAATCCTTAGGTAATTTTATTCCCATGAATTAATATATTTATAAGATTTCATTTGCAAGATTTTTTATTTAGGTTGACCATTATCTCTTAATTATTTTAATAAAAAATGGTTGCGTGTTTTAGTAATAATACTACGTGTTTATTAAATGATTTGCCATTGTTTTTTTATTTTTTTTTATCATTTTGCTGTGATGTTTTTGGTTGCGGTAGTATTTTTCTCTGCCCATCACCCTGCGCCATCTTGTTTCCGGTGTTGGTGTTGGTATATACAATATAGAACTTTACCGAGCTACTTCATACGACTTCAGACGTGGTTCTAATTCAATGAATACAATTGAATGTGAAAATAAATGTTACCCAAATATCCCTTCCCTATCTTACAAACCATTAGGTACTTATCTACCTGCCACGCAAGTGCAAAACGAAAACAGCACTGGAATTATTCTGTTTACCGTATCCAAGTTTATCCCTTGATCCTATCGGCATGACCCTTTATATGTTGGTCTTGTTTTACATTATACTTGCTGTTTTAATTTAGAATGTTGAAAAATCCTGTACATAACACAAAATACCTAACATATCACGATGCAAACAAATTATGTCAGGTCTTGTAAAAATGTATTTCATTCGTATACATTTTACAATCATAATTATTTCCCCAGTGAATATATCTGGGATCTCTTGACCTACTAAATTAAAACAGCAAGCATCCTATACCACAAACTAATTCCATCAGGATCGGATTAATTTGGATATGTGATACGAAACTATTAGTACAAAAATGAAACCTACACCAGTGAAATGAAAATCGACAAGTATTTTCCCGAAACGGGGTCTATATTATTTGATTATGAAATAAATTTATGAAAGAAATAAGTGTTCTCTAGCAAAAATGTCATCCCTATTTATTTGTTGGTATAGAATTACTTCGTTAGTTTTGGCTTAATATATAACCTAACAAAATCATGTGTTTCAATACAAGAGTAAAGTTGAAAAAACACGGTTTTGAATCGTAAATTGTAATTTTATGGTTTAATACAAAGCAGGTTTGACGTCAAAGTAATTTTTGGTTAATTTAATTATATCTGTTGCAAGATAAAGTTCACGGCATATTTCTTTACTGCAGCTGTAAACATTCCGAATCACAATACAAACAAACAGCTGACTAACATTCTACCAGAAAAAATAACTGTCTTGCAACAAAAGTTACCAAATTCTGTTTTATTTCATTACCAACACAACCATTATTACACCACACGCTTCGTCAGGTTCCGGTTAGCCAACCGCAGGCTAAGAATGGGTCATAATACACCCCTCGTTCGTTAACTGGAGGCTAGCTAACCTGAGGATTTAGCAGGAGGTCATAATATCGGCCCTTAGCCGTGTACTTACCATATGACTATGTAAACTAGTGGAATTGTTTATGATTGTCGTGTGTGAATTTTGACGGATCGTGTGCGAACCACATGATGACTTAAGACTTAACAGAAATGGTTATATTTTATATTTTTCGTTAAAGGCCCTGTCACACTGTCAAATATATTGTATCCAATAAATTGGACAACAAAATTTGAAGGGTGATTTTGGATGAAATACGTCTTCAAATATATTGTATTCAATATTATTTGACGAGCAATGTAAAATATATTTGAAGTCATTTCACACTATCAATTTTCTTTGAGTGAGCTCGTTTTACCAAACATTCTGTAGAGAACTGTAAATGACAGTATTTAGAATCAAAAACAAATTTTGGGTCAAGGAACGCGGGCTTTTTTAAGTAGTTTATATTCCAATTTAGGTATATTGTGATCATACACAGTTTAAAATTTACGTTTTCCAGGTGTTTGCAATGCCTGCATTAAGAGCATCAAAGTGTTTCAAAAGCTGTAGCTGTAATTGCAATTGTAGCAAGTCTCAGTAAACTAGAAGAGAAATCTAAGAAAAGGAAACGCAGATGGTGGACGAGACAGTGGATACTTTCCCGGCAAACAAAAGGTGTTTTACCCCTTTTTGTCATGAACTTCGATACGAAGATGCCGGTTCATTTCCGAACTATTTAATAATGGATTCTGAAAGTTTTGATCTTCTTCTTTCAATTGTGGAGTCTCGCATTGCAAAGAAGGATACTCATTTGTGCCAGTCTATACCAGCAAAGCAGAGGCTGGCAGTTACATTAAGATTTTTGGCGACAGGGGAATCATTTAAGTCCCTTATGTTCTCTAAAAGTATTCCACACAACACCATCTCAAAATTTGTACCTGAAATTTGTAGTGCATTTTATAGTGCTCTTCAAAAACAATATTTAAAGGTATGTTTAGTAAGAATAAAACATATAATTAAATGTAAATCTGCAAGTAGGCATATCCCTTCTCATTCCCGCTTATTTTCTCACCCAACTAGCTGCTGTTGTATGGACACTTTCACTTGTATTTCATCAAAATTGTTCCTATACTTTAAAGTGAATGTGTTAATTTTTGCTGTGTTTAGAAATTGGCAATTTTGTTTTATTTTGAATTAAGTGTATTTTCTGTTACAAACCTCAACCTGAGCCTTTAAGCTAACTTCACCTCAGTCACATTATCTCTTTAAAATAATTTTTTAACGAGATATTAGACCAGGTATGCTTGTTTCGTACAGCCTGGGAAGTATAGGCTTACTGACAAGGATCTGCTACACAAATATTTACATTCACGAAAAATGGTATTACTTTCAAAACTTAAATAATAATAATTGAACACGTAGGCAGAATTTTAATATTTCTAGGCCTTTCTTGCAAATCACCAGAGCTACTTGCTTACTCAGAGATGCTGCTTTAACATAAGTCAGTACCATCTATTGTCAGGAAATTATGAGTCTATATTCCAGAAAATTCCAGACAATACTTACAGAGTAGCAGCTATTGTGAAATAAGGAGAACAATGACTTATAAGAAAGATTGATTGGGTAAGCCAAAATAATTTTAGTTACATTAAGTCTCTGAATTGAAATATTTAAAAATTTATTTTAGGTGTTATTAATTCGGATTTGTAGGTAAAAGTTCCGAAATGCAGGGTTGCCACTGGTCCCTAAAAGTCCCTATTTTTCCATAGGTCCCTTAAAAGTCCCTATTTTGTGATAGGTCCCTAAGGTCCCTTTTTTTAAAATTTTGAAATGGAATTCATTGGAAAATTAGCATATTTATTTAATTTTTTATGAATGTGTCATGAACAGTGGCCATCAACACGCTTCCACACATCCATTAAGTTTTGCAGCTGTCGAGCTACATTTTCCTGCATCTTACTACATGTAAGTTTTACAGTATTGATATTGTTTTATTATTCTTTCAATGTTTTTATTAAAAAAATATTGTATGAACAAATTTAAATTTTATGGGGGAGATAACATTCTTAAGCCCCAATGAAGATTAACTGAGGGGCACATATGCTCCAACTTGGTATAACACAAGTTGTTTGTAGCATTTTATTTCAGGTACCTTCTATATAGCTTATAATCTATTTGTAGAACATATAATGACAAAGTCATCATTACTTAAACCAATACTGAAATGTTTTCAGTGTCTTCAGCCTAACAAGAGAGTGTTAGAGCAGAGTTCACTTGATATTGTTACCATCAGCAACTCTTCCATTGAACATAAATACAAACCTGCTTTTTGATGAGTGGAAGTTATTGCAGTCAGAACCAGATCAAGACATAACTGACAAGTGTGAAGTAAGAATTGACAAATACTGGTATCATTTCATGACATTAAAAAATGCTTTAGGGTCTCCAAAGTATCCAACAGTTTCAACTGTAGTCAAGCTGCATTGGCAGTATCACATGGAAATTCAGATGTAGAGAGAGGGTTTTCAACTTCAGTGAGAATTTAAACAGAAGACAGGTCTTTGTTGTCAGAACGCACTCTCAATGCTGTGTTAATTGTAAAGTCAGCCTTAAAAATATATGACAACAAGCCACATTTGGTACCTGTAACAAGAGAGCTCCTGAATTTTGCAAGGTGTGCTCATCAGAAATATTGTGCTTATTTAGGGCCGGTTTTATGACCCCCGGCTAAAGTTCCGGCTAAAATTTAACCTCAGGCTAGCTCTTATTTCGGTTTTATGACTCCCTGTTAACGTCTACCTTCCAGTTAAAGTTCCGGCTAACCTAGCGGGTGGATGAACCGGCCGCTAGCTGCTTAACCGGAGGCTAAGCAACAGAAAATAAAATGGCGATGTATCAGGCGAGGTTAGTTGTTGATAGTGATGATGACTATTTGAGGAATTCTATTGAATATTTGCAGGATGCGATGGAATAATTTATTACTAAATATAAAATGCTTCGCCGTATTCGTCAAAGTTTTATAAAAAATTACATGACATGAAAGTGTAGTCACACTTTTCTTTTCTCGTCGAGTAGTGCATTATTATTTGACTTTAATTGATCACAAAGTACATAAACGTATGCAATGTATAGGCCTATAAACTTAAATGTTCCTGCTTAAGAATATGTGTAAATAAGTGAATTTTAAAATTGCAAAACGAGGGTTATAATTACCTATAAAATGTGTGTTTTCGTGGAAGTTGTATCTGTGAATTTTTATTCGTAATACAGTGGACATATGCCGGGAATGAAATGCACTTCATACGACTTCAGACGTGGTTCTAATTCAATGAATACAATTGAATGTGAAAATAAATGTTACCCAATTATCCCTTCCCTATCTTACAAACCTTTAGGTACTTATTATCTGCAAAACGAAAACAGCACTGGAAATATTCTGTTTCCCGTCCCCAAGTTTATCCTTTGATCCTATCGGCATGACCCTTTATATGTTGGTCTTGTTTTACATTATACTTGCTGTTTTAATTTAGAATGTTAAAAAATCCTGTACATAACACAAAATACCTTAACATCTCACGATGCAAACAAATTATGTCAGGTCTTGTAAAAATGTATTTCTTTCGTATACATTTTACAATCATAATTATTTCCCCAGTGAATATGTCTAGGATCTCTCGACCTACTAAATTAAAACAGCAAGCATCCTATACCACAAACTAATTCCATCAGAATCGGATTAATTTAGATATGTGATACGAAACTATTAGTACAAAAATGAAACCTACACCAGTGAAATGAAAATCGACAAGTATTTTCCCGAAACAGGGTCTATATTATTTGATTATGAAATAAATTTATGAAAGAAATAAGTGTTCTCTAGCAAAAATGTCATCCCTATTTACTTGTTTGTATAGAATTACTTCGTTAGTTTTGGCTTAATATATAACCTAACAAAATCATGAGTTTCAATACAAGAGTAAAGTTGAAAACACACAGTTTTGAATCGTAAATTGTAATTTTATGGTTTAATACAAAGCAGGTTTGACGTCAAAGTAGTTTTTGGTTAATTTAATTATATCTGTTGCAAGATAAAGTTCGCGGCATATTTCTTTACTGCAGCTGTAAACATTCCGAATCACAATACAAACAAACAGCTAACTAACATTCTACCAGAAAAAAAAACTGTCTTGCAACAAAAGTTTCAAAATTCTGGTTTATTTTATTACCAACACACCCAATAGTACACCACACGCTTCGTCAGGTTCCGGTTAGCCAACCGCAGGCTAAGTATGGGTCATAATACACCCCTCGTTAGTTAACCGGAGTCTAGCCTAACCGGAAGGCTAGCTAACCTGATGATTTAGCCGGGGGTCATAATATCGGCCCTTAGAGGAGCAGAAAGCAAAAAAAGGATTGGAAGCAAAAAAACTGGAAGAAGAACAGAGAAAAAAGGTTGAAGAAAAGCAGCATACTATAATGTTGGAGAAAAAAAAGATGTATATTTTCCAAGCTGAAGAGAAGTTGAAAGATTTGAGAAATAAAAATGAGAAAAAAAGGAAAACTGCTGAAAGGTTATTTTCAGAAGCTAATAAAAGACTTAAAGAGGCACTTAAGTCAAATGATATTGCTGCTTTAAAAGAACAAGCAAGTCTTGCACAGGCAATGATTGAAGGGGTTATGAAAGTCCAGAATAAAAGTTATGGTGGAAAGGGAATGGTATGAGCAAAATATATAATGTTTTTTCCCCTAAATTAATTTATAATCAAAGCAGCATTTATTTGCATTACTTGTTAGTAATATTTGACAAAATGTTTCTTAAATATTTTCTAACACTGAAGATTGCAAGACTTTAAAAGAAAAATAAGAAATTGACATTTCTTACCGCAAAACTTCAAGGTAAATTCAACTATAAAGTATAATATTATGGAATGACATACACACATTGTATTTTTGCTCATTGGGGAGAAGGGTGACCATTCTTTTAATGATGGTATTGAACACATAATCTATTGTGGTTTTGGTTGTAGCAGAACAGGGACTCAAGTTTTATATACTGGATTACTTGGTATGCTGAGTTAATACTGTGTTATTTGTTGTACTCGACCATAAAATTGTATGAAAAATTCTAGAAATGTTAAGGTTTCCGCAAAATTTCAGTCCCTAAAAAGACCCTAAAAGGTCCCTTTTCTTATTCTGTCAGTCCCTAAAACACCCTATTTTTGGAGGTCCAGCTGGATGGCAACCCTGCAAATGCAAATCCTAGTTTTGATACCTCATTCCTGATGGCACATTTTGTACGCAATGCTTGCTGTTTTAATTTAGTGTATCAACAATACCTGAACATAAGCAAAACTGGTATAGCAATCAAATAATGATCGTAAGTTGAATAGAAGATGTTTTCTGGTTTAAGGACCATAATATTCCAAAACTACAGTAACTTCTTTTAGTCAAATATATTAACCTGCACTTCCGTACATACAGATTCAATTGGAGGAAAATATACAATAACAATTACTCCAGCAGGAAATAAAATAGTATTAATTCAATTACTGCATTTATTTCCCATTCGCCATTGCTGATATATAAACTATTACACTTCGGAAACGGAAACAAAAGCGGCTGCTTTATTTTAGATAACTCTGATTGGCTGATCCCATCCAACATCCAACATATTTTAGAACCAGTCCTATATGTAAAATATTTGAAGGAAACTCTAGACATTCAATCTCTCAAATAAACATGGCTGCGATAGTGACGTTTAACGTGACGTCACAACCCTCAAAGATATTGGATCCAATATATTGGAAGGTGTTGGAAGCTAAAATTTGACAGTGTGACAGGGCCTTTAGACTTAAGGGAAGCGACCAATCACAACAAACCGGAACCTTTCAACCGGAAGTTTATGTTTTATTATTGGACCGAGCGAGACAGTTTTTTGGGTTAGAATTCGTATATTTGTCAATTGTATTCTTCATCCATTTCGAAAAATAGATATCCCATTTGTCAATAACCTATTTCAAACCTGCTTCTCCGTTTCGAACAATGGCCGACCATGTGTTTTGTGCTGTGATTGGTTAGAATTAACGACTTCTATGTCAATCATAAACTGGAAAATGTAGTTTTGACTTAATCGTGTGCTCGATGTTAAGTTATAATTCTTAAGGAAATCAACCGTAAACCTCCCTTAAGTCTGGTTAACGATTGAAAATTAAGAATTAGTGGTGTAGTAATTTTGACGGGTCGTGTATGAACAATATGTTAGCACAAAATAATGTTTAGTTGGGAAAGCAAATTATGTAGAAAATGAGTAGAAAATACAAAATAACTAGCATCACATTTATAAAAGATAAATACCAAGAACATAGAACAAAAAAATTAAAGTGCCCTGATTGGAATGTTTGTTTTACGACTTCGTAAAATTATTTTTTTGACATTTTTGCAATTATGAATATATTATTATCCAATTTAAATACATTAATATTTTCTTACTTCCAAGCATTTTATGGTGACTTCAAATGAATTGACCTAATGACCTAATATTCATATACCTATTAAAGTTAAATATCCTAGATTCTGAAGTGTGCATGAAGTCAAAAGTTATGAGCTGAAATGTTGCAATTTTTTGGTTCAATCATAGCAATGTGTGTGGTTTTCAAGTCATAAGTGCATAACCAATTTCAACATGAATAAAAATGTTATGCTATCAACAATTGTAAACAAAAATCCATTTCAAATATCAACAATTGTAAACATAAATCCATTTCAAAAGGCAAACGATACTTGCGAATACAAAAATTCAACTTAAATACATAGTTAATTTTTACCTGTTTTCATTGGCTGGAATTAACAACCACAAATTCAATCATAAACTGGATGTAAATTAACCATGTGCTCATCTGTGTATAGGTTAAGTTAATAATTGTTAAGTTTTTCAATCGTTAATCCACCTTAATGATGTTCCTACTTATATTTTTTAAGCCTCAACATAGGTATTACCCATAAGAACAATGCATATATTTCCTCCATATAATGTTTCATGTATGGTGCATTTTCTGTGCATAAGTTTTAAAACCTTAACTATTCCAACACTTATCCCATCTGTTAATATGTTAAATTTTTACTTTACACTTAACGTGTACACTTAACATGTACACTTTTCTTTACAATCATGTTTAGTACTATAGATGTAGATTATTCAACAAGGATTGTATGCAAAACAAAATGTGTTCCAAAACAATAGCACTACACAGTTGGCGAACGCTGTGAATTCGACGTATCGAAGGTACATAAAGTTTACAGTTGTGTGTGTTGGCACAATTCTCTAGAGGAAAAAAAAATTATTTCCATTCCTTGCCATTCTAGCATGTTTTCAGATGTACATTACAAGTTCTACAATATTTTAGTTCACTCAATTACATGAGGGCAAAAAATAATTAAAAAAATGCTGATAAGTATAATTTATTTCATTTGTAGGTAGGAATCCAAAAATTACACATATTCAAATGGCGAAGGAATTAGAAATAGGCATTCGAACTTTAAACATCATCACAAATCGTGAGACAATTTTTACAGAAATGTGTCAGTGTCTTTTCAAAGACAAATAAAATAGAAGCTGGAAGTACAATGAAGTTGGTTGGTTAAGGAAATTTGAGCATCGAGTGTACCTATCAGTGGTTTAAACATTAAATTTGTTTACCTAGCTTGGTATGTCTAATGGTAAAAATTTCACACTGATCAGAGCTGTTACCTTCTTTAACTTTCCAGATTATGTTTTTTTCCCCTTATGTCCCCTTGAAAAACATAACAGGGTTCCACTGTATTTGGCAGCAGTGCACACTAAAACCGGGGTTGGAAAAAAAAGTTTTTTTTTAAAAAATCAAAACCACCACAATATGTTTTGCACATATGGTTTCAGCAGAAGTCCCATCAGGTGTAAGGTACATATATTGCTACACATTTTTGAATATGGAATTCCCTGACTGTAGCCATTCCAGATATTATTAAGTACAAGGCAAAAAGTTCACCTTTCAAGGAGTACTTATTCAGTCCTGTAACACTATAAGAGATTAAACCTCTAGTATGGTGGATGGCTTTGGAGAAAAGTACTCATCATGCAACTCTGCACCTGGCACATCAGTTACACAGTGCAGTGGCTTCGTCAGCTGGTACTGAACGTCTTTTCTCCACATTCGGGTTTGTGCATAGTACTGTAAGGAACCAGCTAGGAACAGAGAAGGCTGCCAAACTTGTAACTGTTTTCCGTGCACTTAACTAACAAAAACAAATTTTAATTCGGTTAGATGAACTTAGTGGAACTGGCACCCTAAAAGCTATGACTGGTTTGACCCCAAGCAGTGCTGGTATTTTATGTTTACGTGAGGAATGTGTTTCACTTCAAAACTTCTCATCCTAGTCTGGATATTTATCACTAGGGACCCCAGAAAATGGTAAATAAAACTGGCTCATTTCGATGTAAAAAAATGACAAAAGCGGTGCAAAAAAAGCAAGCGGTGCAAAAAATTGGTGTAAAAATAAGCACGCGGTGCAAAAATCGATGTAAAAATAAGCAATCAGTAGAGACCCCAAAAAATCGTGAAAAAAATATTCCATAGGCAGTGTAAAAAAAACCTCATAGCCTTACTGCTTCCTTATTTGCCTGGCCAATTTTTGGGACATAAGTTTCTCTAAGAGTGTTGGCTGATGATGGCAAATCCCCTGCACCTAAAATGTATACATAACTTATAATATACTTATAAATAGGTAGCATTTATAAGGTTATCGCTGAAAATATTAAAAGGCTAATTTACTCAAAACAATTCTTAGCCAAACCTAACCTAATTTTTTCTAGATAACTGCTGGATCGCAGAGTCAAACCATTAATCAGTCAAAAATATCTTGTGGTGTGCTCACCATTTCACAATGCAATCCATCCTATTTGTGTGTTTGTGATCTGAGGTTCTTGCATATTTATTCGAAGTAAAGGTAAGTTAATCGATAATATTGTAGGCCTACATATGCTTATGAACTTTTATTAGAGGGGGAAAACATTTGTAAATAAATAAGGCTAATCTTCAACATGGGTGTTACACCATTCCCGCATAGCTGGATGATCAGTTTTTTCCAAAGGAATGTTAACTTACAGCATCATATTAACAAATTCAGAAAAAAATTCTTCTTTTCTGCACTTTCAAGCTTGTTTGCTTTATTCACGCTGTCGCCTATCGAGATTTGTTTAGACACGGTAGAATGCTTGACAAAATAATTGTCTTTTTTTGTTTTGGTTTGTGTGTCATTTGCCACATGATTTTTGCACGTGTCTTTGCGTGTCCAATCAACCCGCACGTTGCAGAACTTGCACATCATAATTTTGTTCCGCTGATCAAAAATATAAAATCATCCGATTTCATCTCTCTTTCGCGACCAAACATTGAAGTTTTCGGCATCTTAGCCACAAAATCAATTGTATCACAAAACTTACAAAATGTGGACAGTAGTTGTAAACACGCATAGATATGTGCACGCAAAAATGACTACCATCTTAGCTCCATGTGATTAAATTAGGTTAGAAAAATCGACACCAGTGTGCCTTGCAGCAGAAACGACCATTATTCAATACACAAAACAGTGGCGTCAATTTTGTTATGTTGGTACTGCGCACATATTGATTGTTGACATTTGTTACATTTTGTTTTCATTTGCGATGGCAATATTTACTGCTTGTAAACAGAGTAATAAAAATACGTGGATTTCAGTAACATGTCAAAACGAAGATAATATTACGGCACTAGTCTTTCAGTCTATGTTTATTTCACGCTTATGTTTATGATGGCGTAAATAAATAGAACTTGCGACATAAGGACATTATTTTGTGCGAAAAAGCGTGAACTTCGCACAAAAATTCGTGAATTTCGCGACTATGTCAAAATCAAAGGAAAGTCGCAAAATTCTTTTAAACTATCAAATTTTCGCGTTATTTCGTGAATTCCGCGCTTCACCATTTTTCGGGGCCTCTATTTATCACAATTGGTGACTTACAATGAGACAGTGATGCCTGTGATGAAAATATCAATATGCAGTTTTCGTAAGAAATAAAACTTTTTTTAAAATACACATAAAAAAACATGTTTAGAACAGAATGTTTTAAACTTGTTTTATTCAGAGTGCATTGTTTTAAACAATTTTGAACATATTGTTTTAAACATGCCAACCCTGACTGAAACCAAAACAGCCCTCATGGCAACAGCCATGCTTTGGAAAGGAGAGTTAACACCCATTTAATTCACACCGAGAACTAGAATGAAATGTACTAGATATAGCCCTCCATCAGCCTTTAGTCCTTTACATTCTTCCACCCCATTTCCTTCATCAGCTCTGTTTGGCTATTAAAATACTCTCCTTTTTCATCACTACCAATTCTGCACTTTCCCTTCACCCACCTAGCTACTCTTCTCTGCAGCCCCACCAGTTCTTCTCAAACATTGCTTATACGGACCCCAGAAGAGTAACTTTAAGACCCAAAAAAGGTACTGTCCCGTAAGGAATTCCAAAAGAATGAAAACTAAATAACGAAACCAAAGTGTTTCAAAATGGCTTATACTCTCTGCACACACAATACCACTCCACCATCTGTTACGATGTTGCAATTTTGCTGCTGTGTACTTAACATAATTCATACTAAACAAAATTACCACCCATGAGAACAGGTACTTTTTCAATCTATGCCTGCACATTAAATGTCACCTTAAGCAAAATCCCACACCCAATAATGTATCAAAGGATAACTTTCTAGAATAGGCGCTCTTACGAAACATATTAAAATAAAATTAAAAAGAAACTGGTATTTGAGTTCCTTTCATAACATTCCATTAATTTAAAATACAATGAGACATTTTCTTGTAAAATAATTTTTAACAGTTGGTGTGCTTTGGTTAGCTAGGATAAACAAAACATTTTTGAAATTTTGTTACAATGTTATTGGATGAGCACCTACTCTAGAAAATTAACCATCAAACCAAAATTTCAGTATTCTAGTGAACTCTGTTTGTAAAAAATATAACAACGTGCAATATTTTCGACTTACAATTCCCAATGTCGCACATGAAAAAGATAATGGTGAAAATAACATGCTAACATGAAACAATATAAATAAATCACAATTAACAAAAATGTTCTTGTATTACATATTTATGTTGAGTTTAGCGAATACAAGATTTTAAAACACATACACCACATTTCAAAATCGTAGCTTCTGGAAGAACCACTTGTTCTTACCGGCTTTGTACCTGCAGGACAAAAATAAAACATTTAATATTCAGTAAAAAATAATTAACAAAGAATATTTATTTCATGTTTATAAGTTAAACAAAAATTGGACACTAATGAAACTAACCAAAAATAAATAAAATATAGCGGAAACCAAGACATAGCCCAACTCTCACGACAACTTTCAGAGAAATGCAACATGACAATAAAATGTGGCACAGTGAAAGGTCTATTTAATCTGGCATGTTCAGGATCACTATAATGCCGGATCATCAGCAGTCAATATAGTTTTAACGGAAATACCAAATGTGAAACGTAACCTGTTAAAAATAAAACCAGAAACACTGTACTGAAATGAAAACTGTAACAAACTCTGAGTGAACTAAAAGTAACACTACCAGCACAGTACGTACTATAACCTGGCAGCCAAGTCAAAAAAGGCAGAAATCACATGAAAAAATCTGAACGTGAGCAGCTCTGCATATCGGTGCCAGATTAAATAACTTTCACAGTAGCTTTTTGCAAAGATAAAAATAAGAACCATGCCTGGAAAAGACATAATACACAAAAATGGACAAGGGTAGGTGGCAAAAAATTAATTCGGCATTCACGAACACACTGCAAAATAAAAATTGTGGCCGTCGAATGATTGCACAGGTCTTGTATTGCAAAATAAGAACGGCGATATCTCCTAAAGTATTTGGAATTTCTTATCTCCGCCGGGTTTAATGAAAAGAGGAAGTTAAAGAGCATAGAATAAAAGTATTTACGGAATTTTCAAATTTTTTTTTTAACACATATTGCTCAACTACATATTTACCAAAAATTAATTTATAAGAATACATTCAGTTTATGACAAGATACTGCATAGTAAAGAAATTTCTGTGTTTTCCAGGTTTATAAGACACTTGTTCATTTCCAAGTTTTTCCTGTTTACCATGTCTGTGGGAATCCTGTTTGTGTGTTCATGTATGAAAAGAAATTACCTTTCCTCGAACTTCACTCTGGTTTGGAACCTGGCCTTCTTCCTCTTCATGGGATCTTTCAGGTCCTTGACAGTTGTCTTTTCCAGAGAGATGTCCACGGTGTATCGCGTAGGCATCAGATGATTGTAGTTCAACATCTGAAAAATGAAATCAATAAAAATCATGTCACTACATGCTAATAACGAAACACGATAGCTTATAATCATCAACTCGCAATATTTGTTTTTTGACATCAATGCAGAAACAGAAAGCAAATATCATATAAAATCATTAAATATTTTCAACATTTCTATTCTCACACGAGTTCAGCATTATGATAGACAATCAGAATGTTGGTGTTTTCAACAGCCAAATAAGAACATTAATTACACAAGCACCAGACTTTGTTTTTGATGCTCGTCTGCACCATTCAATTAGAATAAAACAGCTTGTTTAGGCAATTGTCAAGAATAGAGATGGCCAACTGGCAACCCATATTTTACACAGCCCGCCTGAAGAATCTTTTGGTAATTTTCTTTCATCACAGCTTTTCTGTGAATAAAATAATAAAACTTGGAAAATACTTTTTCAAACATTAAAGATGTTTCTCTATTCACTCTGTAAACCACATTTCTACTGAGGAATTACCGTTTGTCAGTCACATCAGATAGCCTATGCGGCCATCACCATGTTGGGTAAATATGTAGTATACGAATTATCGTCAAATTTTTTTTTAAAAATCTGAAATAACTTTCATTATATGCTCTTTTACGTCCTCTTGTCATTAGAGCCTGCGGAGATAAATTCCAAATACTTGAGGAGATATGGAATCTTTTAATTTTCATATTTGGGCAATATTTGTTAAAAAAAATTTTAAAATTCCGAAAATACTTTTATTCTGTGCTCTTTAACTTCCTCTTTTCATTAAACCCAGCGGAGATAAGAAATTCCAAATACTTTGGGAGATATCGAATTTTTTAATTTTCATCCTGTGCACTCATGCGGCATGTACCATTGTTGCTTTTATAAGAGTATGATTTTTTTCTTCGTGACGTAGGTGATCGACTACATCATTTTCTACTAATGGCAAAGGAATTGTACCCGCCTCTAACTTAGTTGAGTTTTTAACGTTTCAAATTTTAATGTTTTATTTGTTGTGCAAGTAAAAAGTAAAAAGAAAATTACGTGAGTTCCTACTGTTCATCCTTTGTCCCGGTTTGTTAGGTCAGGTCAGCTACATAATAAATATTTTAAAACTAATCAACCATTAAAATTAATTTTATTATTTTTAATGTCCGTTCAGTTTCTAAGGATTTATAATGTAGCTGACCTGACCTAATCCACCTTTGTCCAGTTTTGTTAGGTCAGGTCAGTTACATTATAAATACTTAAAACTATACAACAAGTAAAATTAATTGATATTATTTTTAATTTCCGTTTATTTTGAAGAATAATAACGGTGATATCTGCAAAAGTAATTGGGATTTCTTATCTCCGCAGGCTGTAATGAAAAGAGGATGTAAAAGAGCATAATAATGAAAGTTATTTCAGATTTTAAAAATTTTTTTGACGATAATCCGTACACTACATATTTACCCCATGTTGTGCTTAAAATGTGTTGCCGATCCTGTGGTTTAAATGCAATAGCATGTAAACTGGTGTATAAAAAGAAATCCTTGTTATACAACAGGTTAGGTGCTGTCACACGTAACTAGTCAGCGCTTTGCGCCTCCATACTGCTAAATAAAATCCCTGACAAGGGTCGACGCTTGGGTTTGGATATGCAGTACAGACTCACGTAATTTTTGAAGGTACTATTTACATTACATTGTTACAATAAATATAAATAAAAAGTTCCCATGTATGGCAAACCAAAGGATAAGTAACACAATTAAAGCACACGGCGACTGCCGCTTTACAGAATGTTTTTCTAATGAGACCTACAAATTCTAATTTCTCAGAAACCAGTAGGAATTAGGAAACACTGTTTACAGGATAAATAAAGGAATATCTTTAGTGTTCGGAAAAAGTATTTTCCGAATTGTATTATCTATTAACGGAAAAGCTGCGACGCAAGAATTTTTCCAATCTACGAACAAAGGAATATAGTTGCGAGTCAAAACTTTCCAGGGTCTTTGAAATTCAGTTTTAGGACTTTACTGTTGGGTCACTTGGCTGGCTGCTGTTCACTCGCCGTGCAAATCGCAGGACCGAGTAATTGGGGCACAGGGCTAGCACGGTGCGCTACTAGCATGCATATTGGACAAATTTTTGCCGGCTGTATGTTCAGCTTGCACTACTGTTGGCCACGGTTACTGGGTTACACTGGCGCAACAAGAAACATGACGTAGCCACCGGGTGAAGGGAGAAGGGGGGGGGGGGGGGGAGAGCCTGCTCATGTCCTGGTTAGTTGTTGTGAAATTTGGTTTCCACAACCCTGGATTGTTCTAGGTGCACTGGGATTTAAGTAGGAGATTGGGTCAGTTCCAAGCTCACTCCGGATAGATGCCATGCCCCTCGGAGAAAACCAATAGGTCAGTCGTACTACACTTTAAAAGAGTTTGCGATATCCAGTAAGAATTTCGAAACGCTGTCTTCAGAATAAATACAGGAATGTCTCCCGTTTTCATAAAAAAAAAGTATTTTTTGAATTTTATTACTTCACGAAAAAGCCGCGCTGTAAGAAACTTACCAACTCATTATACATATTAAGTGTGAATTTCAAAACCCCGTTTTATAGGATAAGGAACATTAGTAGTTAGCGAAAACACTTTTTATGTTATTTTTTTTCTTTCAAAAGAGCCAAAACTTTTAACCTACTCTTAAGGCCCATCTACAATAGCAATGTCCTAAACTATGTCCGAAGGACACTCGTCGCTGATTGGTCCACGTGACCCCCTGACGTCATGCGTCAAGTGGGCGAAGGTCCGAAACTACCTGGTCCGAAGGCATTCGTCAATTTGAACTTTTTGTCCCAACCTGTGTACTTTGGACACGGAAAAAGAACAGAACACTCACGATATTTGAATTTCCGGTTCTCGTTTGAAAACGTGGTGTTTGTTTTTGTTATTGAAGGAAATGGAATATATAATATTGAACTCCCACAACTTTCATAAGTTCAATCTCAAACTACAAAGCATCAAAACAATAAACAAAAACATTTAGTTTGGCATATTTACTGCACTCTGATCACAAATTTAGAAAACAATACTTTCGGACATCGGACATCGCAATTGTGGACAGGACAGTTTTCGGTGAGACAATGTGACGTCACTCACATTCGGATAAGGACACGGACCACGCACAGGTTCGGACTATTGTAGACGGGCTCTTACAGACATCGGTACCACTCGCTGTTCTTTAAACATTAGCCCAAATTCAAATGAATGGTTACAGCAGTTACCTTAATGAATGGCTTGATTTTAGATCTCTTATGGATCTTGGTCTTGCTCATCTTCTTGTGTACTTTCCTCGGGTAGCGGTCAATTCCAGCAACCAAAGCATGACCATACTGTTTGTCCGAACTGCCATCATCAAAATTCTTCAAAACAATTGCTTTCTTACCAGCATACCGGCCACTAAGGACCAGTACCACTTTACCAGCTTTCATAATCTTCCCCATGGTGACCTAAGCATAAATAAAAGTTAGAAAACTGCCAATGTTACACAGAATGATAACTAAATAACATCTCCAAACAGTACTTCACCACGTGAGCACTAACTTAAAAGGTATACAGAACTGTTACTGCCAAGTTACATCAAATCAAAAATTAGTAATTAAAGAAGACACTGATGTTGCCACAAATATCTAAATAAGAATTAAATCAAGAATTCTCAACTAGATTTTATTAAACAACATACTTCACCTTTCCACTATATTCCCACGAAAGGAAAACGGAAGTACATACGGAAAAAAAAAATATTTGGCATAGATAGCTATTACAAAAAGATACATTAAACCGAAGTCATACAAAATTAAAATATTTTAATTTAAATTCAGTTATAACCTAAGGAGAGGCAGAAATATAAATTTAAGTACGTCGTTTTAAGTTTCCCAATCATAATAAATTTAACTATTTATAATTAAAAACAATGCACAGTATGGAGTGAGCATAATTCTAAAAGCCTTAAGTTGTAAGAGATTAGCCACATTTACTTCTGTGAAATAATTAGTGTTCAATGAAATTTATTTTTTAGAATAACTATATCTGTAAACGTTTATAGTTTCAAAAATTCAACCGTGTGCTCTTTATTGTAGTTCAATATCTGGCTGTTAGTGTAAACGTAAACTAGTGTTGGCCAAACTAAACATAATTTAACTTCGTAAACGAACATGAGTTTTTAATATAAGAGATTTTGATAGCAGGTAAAAACAGTGAAATTATAGTGATATAGATTACAAATTCTGGTAATTGTTTATAAAATTTCCTGAGAATTAAACCTTTATTTGAAAAATTATTGACAGTGCAATACGAAAATTTGATTAGTCATGTAATATAATTTTTGTGTAACTAATTGATTAAAGGGTTTAGCGTAATGTTCAGTACATTATAAAACACTAGTTGTTACGTCTCCAAGATGATGGTGCATCTTACATCGTTACTATTTAGTTTTCATTGCCTTGAACTAAATTTAAAAAAAAAATAATAATAATTTTATTATCTGGCCCACCCTCGGATCTACTTCACAACAGTTCATAAAATTGATTTAATTTGCCTTCACTGCTATATTACTTCTCTAAGTACGATCCATTTGCAGTACATGATGACTCATATTTTCGAACTAATTACTTTTATACATGACATTTTATAGTTTAAACACCTGTATTAATGTCTGCAACTTCATGTAATTATCACTTAATATGGTTAAGTAGCCACTACACAGGTAACGGTAATTGTTCCCTATACTGTATCCAATTTTATCCCTTGATCCTATTGGCATTTTATTTTGATCCTAATGGTACATAATGCGTGCTTTTTTTAATTTAATAGGTACTTGAATATCACAATATGAACGAATGATTTCAGGTCTTGTGAAAAAAAATTTCATTCCTATTTAACTTATGTTTAATATTAATTGTTATATAACTACTTTATGTAATGTCCAGGATTTTTCGATGTACTAAATTAAAACAGCACGCATCATGTACCTCAGGATCATTGTTTAATACATGATTCTTCTATCAGGATCAAGGGACAGTGGCGTAGCCAGGATTTGTGTATGGGGGGGGGGGGGGGTGTTAAGAAGCATTCCCCCCCTCCCGTATTAAAGCGGGGGGTCCAGGGGTCCTGCCCCGGGAAATTTAGGATTTTAAGGTGTAAAATAGTGCTATTTTAGCAGTTTTCGGTACTTAAATTTAAATATTGTAATGGTAAAAATTTTATTAATTTTTAATATGAAATTTATTTGAGTGATGAATAAGAAATTTAATTAAAGATTTGGTGCTAAGGGGGGGGGGGGGGGGGGGGTTGAACCCAACCCCTAACCCCCCCCCCCCCCCCCCTTGGTTATGCTCCTGTCAAGGGATAAACTTGGATACATGATAATGGAACTTTTACTAAGATAGCTAACAGTAAATGTCGAATATTACTTACTTTGCCATCAAATATTTTTTTAAAAATTACAAAATGTATTTAATTATTTAATAATTGTTTTCTAATAATTCTTTAAAAGTGCATTGCATTTGAACAAGAGATTACCATGATTAGATTTAATGTTAGGGTAGCCACATGTGATAAATGATATTTTTGGGTTAACAGTTATTACCTGTATTCCATATAAAACTTGTGACATAAATTTGTGTTTCATTGCTTTAATAGCATAACTGAGACTGTTTTCCACAAGAGGTTGCGATTTTACTTCTTAAATATGCTATGTTAATCACTACTAGCAGTCTTGACAGAGGCTGGTTTTGATTGAGATTGCTAATCCCGTAAGTTGAATATTTAACTGTGAATCGACAGCCGTTCTTGCAGTCCTAGTGTTTTGTGGTACTCAAGAGATCCTTAGGAATATAGAGTACCAGAGACATTTTCAAAAAGTCAGGGACTCTAATGTCAAAATGTTATGGCCAAAGCCAACATTGTTTTCTACTCATATTTGGTTTCCATTTCAAATGAATTTTTTTCAATATTGTTCAGTATTCTTCAGTATTAACTGTAGCCCCGGGCCTATAGCTTAAGCACCGGGGGTCTACAAAAAACCTTCCACACTCCACTGTTACAGGAAAGCCAAAAAGTCAACGTCGCCCTTCCCTGTTGCGTGGGTGTAGGATCCAGTCACCATCAACAAGTAATAAAGTGGCATGGGAGACTATGGGGCTCAACATCTAACAAAAAAACTCGTGTTTAATAAAAAAAAACATTTACTTAAAAAAATATCACTTGCATACCTAATTTGCGTAAATACCTTGAGCACCTTTTCCGTTACGAGCTCTATCATTGAACAAGCATATCACCATCCTCATACTCCTATACATGCAACTAGTAATAATATTATAATACATTTAAAAAAAATAATATATTAAAAAAAACTAACAGTCCACTAATGGGTCCATCTGACTATCGTAATATTACCGCAGCGCGCTACTTGATTATACTTATGGTACCATTAACTATCTTTCATCTGTCCCATGAAAAAGTTATTATTATCTTGAAGTTAATGAATAGTAAATGAAAGTTAATCAAAGACGTCAGTTTCTTCGCCGTGACTGAGTGCACACGAGTATCGTAGTACTAGGTCCGATTCAACTCTCAATATGTCTTGTAGCCGGGGAAACTTTCATGGTGGTGAATAATGCAGTTGTTTGCCTTACTTTGTGTTGCGCTGTGCTGTCATGCCGCTACCTCGGCGCTCACCCGGGCACGGGAACTCGCCGACGCTGCTCGTGTCGCATGATGCCTCTCGCCATACCCTGGGACTTCCACTAGCCCCGAAGACGATACTTGCTCGGCCGCAAATCTGCAAGGCCTCGCCGCTACTTCCCGAAGTGCCCACTTCGGCGTCCAGACCAGCACTCCTGCGCGCAAGCCGCACACTCGCTCGTCGGCTCCTCACTCGGCAATCCTCGACTCCACCGAAAAACCCGGAAGGTGTCAAGTCACACTGGTGCCAACTTCACAAACTGTCAGTATGTCCAGACCGCACCAACACGGGAAAGTTGGGAAGAAAAAAATAAAAATATATTACCTGCTACTAGAAATAAATAAATCTAAATTAATTAATCATAACAAATAAATACCGTTAACAAAACATAGGTAACCGGGTGACGCCGTTACCACCCCAGTGGTAACATAACTTGAAATGAGTAATACTTGGACAAAGTGGCTTTTTAGAACGTAAAGAAAAAAATTGGAATACGTGGTTTTCACAAACTGCACACGTCCTAAAATGTACTCCGAAGGGATGATTTCGTAATTCCTACTAGTTTGTGAAAAAATTAAATTTTTATTACTTACAATACAATACCTGTGCTTTTAGGCTGCCGCCGCAATTCATTGTTTACCTGCAAAAAATAGGAAACTATGTTTTCCATATACTTCAGATGTTCCTTAATTAACCCTGAAAGGAAGGTTTTTTAATTCCTACTGGTTTGTGAAAAAATAACAGTTTACCGCCTTCATTATAATATGTATGTATTCACGCAATCGCCGACATTCATTGTTTACCCATGTGTTTTTTTTTTGTTTTTTTTTTTTTTGTTTAGAGAACTTAAGTCAATGTAGGTGGTGTTGTAATAATGAAATTCGTTTAAATGACTATTGTAATTGCAAGGAATTTTTACTGCTTATATTTCATGTTTGTTTTATTAAAATAAGTAATTGTAGGCTATTACAAAATGTTTGTTTTGTTCATTGCATTTAAAGTACTTTGAGTCACATTTAATGGACGAGTCTAATGGGAGGCAAAAATTTTAGTAGAATTGTTATCGTCGTTCATTTTCTTTGAGGATTATGTGCTGTGCACTGAATTGGCTGACACATTGAATTTTGCAGTCTTTCCAAGTAATTCTTTGATTAAAGGCATCATATATTCTGTGTTGGATGGTGACATGTATCCCAGTTTATCCCTGGATCCTGAAGGCTTGATTCTGATGGCATGATCCGGTTGGCTTGATCCTGTGGTACATGATGCTTGCTGTTTTAGTTAAGTACGTTGAAAGATCCTGATGGCATGATCATTTTGGCTTGATCCTGTGATACATGAAGCTTGCTCTTTTAGTTAAGTACGTCAATAGAATCTGCACATGAAAGAAATTGGGATATAAATAAGAATTATGATTGTCGGTTGAGAAAATTCCTTTTTATTTGACATAATTCACTATGTGACAATTGTTTTTATGTACAGGATTAAGCCAACAGGATCATGCCATCAGGATCATGTCTTCAGGATCCAGGGATAAACTTCAATATATGAAATGAAATAATTAGCATATTTCTATTCTCCATAGTTGGCTACATGTTAAACATAGATATAGGCTATACGATTGTGGGTAAACTAGAGGTGGGTTGTTACAGCAATTTTCGGGATCTGTTCCAACCTGATACTGATACAGTAATGTACTTGTTACAAGTTTCTGATACTTCTATATCAGATAGAGCAGTAGCGGTCCCAGGAATCAACAAGGTATCAGCATTCTCGTTACAGGGTACACATCCTCCGTGCCGTCATCACCAGCGTAAAAAGGTATCGGTGTCTCTGATACATTATTTATCACGCCCGGTAATTCTCTACTTCTGTTACTCTCATGCCCGCCTGATACAGCCAGTATCAATCAGTTCAACATTCACTGCAGTTCGTCCTGGCCGTGTATTACCATGTACATTGTTGCGGGCTGTCATGCTCTGTAGTTAGTATCTTTATAGTGAAATAAGGAATGGATAAGTGCAGGAAAAAGACTTCATTAGTGTGGAATTTTTTCACGGAAAATAATGAGTTTGCTAAGTGTAATTTGTGTAAACAAAAACTGAGTTATAATGCAATACTATTTGTTAAATAGTGACTGAACTTGCAAAGTTTTTTTTTTTTTATCGATATTGGCACTGCTATCTGCCTGATGTAACTCAAATGTCTATTGATATAGTATGCTCACAGTGGCGAGGCGTGAGGTTTACATGAGGGGAAGCAATAACTCCGTTCACACCAAAACATGATGAGGTTGGGGGGGGGGGGGGTCTGGGGGCCCTCCGCCGGGAAAATATGGATTTCAAGGTACAAAATGGTGCTATTTAAGTAGTTTTCTTAACTGAACATTGACTATTCCACAGGTAGAAAAATTGACATTTTTTTTAAATACATTATTTTTGAAAAATAATGATTGACTTACATTATTCTGATAGTAAAATACCTACTCTACATTACTTATATACTAAGTGGGAGTGTAGTATCATCGTACGCCCACAAATCCCCCACGCACTGCCAGCCAACAGCCCGCGGGAGAGATGCGCGCGCCCCGAGAGACGACCGCCGACTGAAACGCGACATCGCCACCTGCCGTGCCGAACTGTACCGGATATAGCCGAAGCAGTCGGCGGAAAAATTCCACCGTCTGCTTCGGCCATGTTCGCTCCAGTTCGGCAAGAAAGCGTTACCTTCGTAGCTTCTACCGCGTGTTTTTCCAGCCAATCCCCTCCCTGAACCTTTGTACCATGCCACCCCCCTTCCGAAAGGAAACTACTGCGGCAGCCTTCCTGCTGAAAGCGATCCTACCAGCGCTTCTAAACCTAGCAACGCTTCTAAAACAGCATGTTTTTGTGTCAACGAGTTCTTTTTTTATAGCGCACAGCGCACAGTATTGGGTCCCAAGAAGATAGTGTAAAAAATACATACACCTAACTGCACGAGCCAAAGTAAAATACTATTCTGAATAAAATATTTATTTAAAAAATACAATGTCTGGAAACTGCCTGGGCAAGCACTGCTTGCCTTGCTTGCCCTGACGAGACGCCACTGTATGCTCACTAATGTACCTATCTGTTTTTTTTTATTTTTAATTTTTGATAAAATCGTAAATTTTTAATGTATGAAAACACTAGTTACTAATTGTTTTCAAAAAAAGAAAGTCCATATGTTGATTACATCTGTTATTTGGGTCAACTGAGAATTTATTTGCATTTTCATAGTTGTTAAGTGCACAAATATAAATATTATATCTTTTATTAATGTACTTTTTAATATTAAAATTTCATTAGTTTTATTATTGAACGAGACGGTGTTTTAGCTTTGCTCCCTAGATCGTGGATCCACATATCTATCACCTAAGGATGATGGATCTAGAACCAGTGTCCTTGGTCTTGTATCGCTATTAGCGTACTAACTAGAGTCTTCAGTCTTCACAAGAAGCACGCACTGCGCACTGAGCGTACTTTGAAGTAGGACAATAAACAAAACGACTTGTAACAATTTCGCTCTGCGCCTCTCCTTCAACGCCTTCCCCTGCGCTTCCTCCCCTACATTCTTTCCCTTCTTTATCCCTTATTCGTCGTGCCGCTCCCTCCCCTTTTTACAAGCTCCGCCCAAGTGACTGTCATCTGCGATCGGGTTCTGCGCACATTGGCCGTGGTGTTGTTCAAGGCGAATTCTACACTGATACTAAAGTACTTGATACTTGAATAGTGTACTCGTTTGCCATTCCTGATACAGGTGCGTATCAATGACAAAGTATCAGGTTGATACTCTGCGACCCACCTCTAGGGTAAACAATGAATGTTGGCAGCAGTGTGAAAACACAGGTATTAAGATACGTTTTCAACTGTTATTTTTTCACAAACCAGTAGAAATGAAAAAAACTAAGTTTTGAGGGTAAATTTTGGACGTCTCTAGTACTTGAAAAACATATTTTCCGTTTTTATTTACTTTTCGTTCCACGAAGCCGCGACATCCGATGCTGGTATAGTAAGGTAAGCTATAAACTATTAGGAATTGATAAACCATCCCATCCGGGTAAATTCATTGAAGTGGGTAGTGTGTGAAAACTATGTTTTCCGATTTTTTTCTTTCTGTTCTAAAAGGCTGCTCTGTCCGAGTATTACCAAAATGAAAAAAAATCAGGGTTGTAAACATTCTTGACCCTAGGTGAAGTCCCTGTCTTACAGTCTTAGCTACTCTATTAAAGCACAACACAAATTTACATTACTATATTTAAATTACAGGTAATATTTACAGTAATTTTAAACCATCCTTTAACCCAGAAATACCTTAAAACGTTCACCTGGACGTAAGCATAGGCGTCGGCTGAGACACTGCACCGCAGAACGTAAAATGGTTAATTACATATGAAGTTCTTGGAAATATCTGATTGTACCTCAATATTATAATTTAAAATAAAATAAGGAACTGAATAACTCCATTTTTGGATGTTTGCCATTTTACTGAGAGTAGCGCCTAATGTAGATAATTATCCGAAGAATCATCAAGAGCAAACCTGCACACACTTAAAGGCAGTGAGAGGGATTGCACTTTAGAATTCAAACAGTGAACCTGTAATTTATGGTAGAAAAGTTTGAATTAAAGTTTATGAATATTTCTTGTGTGGAAAAATGTACATTTTGCTATGTTAAAGGGATTCAGAATAATATAAAATGTCTAGAAAATAGACGTACAGTGGAGGCGTGATTTTTTTTTTCAAGTGCGGAAACGGGTAGCGAAAACATACATAATGATATAATGTCGTTTCTTGGAGAAAAAAAAAGAGTTTTTAGACACTACAGTGCAGTTCCCTGCCGTAAAAGCAGGCCACTTAATCAGCGTTAGTTTCTGTTAGTGTGTTTCTTGTCTTGCAACCAGGGGCGCAACAACAGGGGGGGCAAGGGTATTTTTCCCCCCCTCTGAAACCTTGAAGTGGGGGCAAACGGGGGCAAAGAAAGTGCTGTGTAATCAATTTTTAGATAATAAAACTGCTTAAATAGCACCATTTTCCACCTTGAAGTATAAATTTTCCCGGGGGAGGATCCCCGGACCCCCCGCTTCAATAGGGGGGATCGATGATTCTTTATAAAAATTTATATTGCCCCCCCTTTTGGAAATTTAGTTGTTGCGCCCCTGCTTGCAACCCTTCGTACCAGCGGAGTATTTTTGTGTTTATTCGGTATTGAAATGCAGGAATCATGAGTCAGATTTTGCAGATAGGTGATGTATTGTGGCGTGTGTGTGTGATTTGCAGCATGGACAGCCAGGTGTCTGTGGACGGCCACATCCAGGAGCTGGTGGACAACGCTTGGCGAGAGGAGCAGTTGCCCAACGACGACATCTACGTCCCGCTGGCGGAACTACCGGACCCGGAGGCCGACAACGGCGACTCCCACATGACCTTGAAGGAGCAGGAGCAGAAGTGGTCCGACCTGGCGCTCGGCCTCTTGAGCGAACTTCAGAACAACACTAATTAATAATCTCAACTAACTGGTGAGCTGAAACGTTTTTTTCCTCCTGTATGAAATTTAATTCCGTGTCACGTATCAAAGTTTATCCCTCGATTCTGATGGCATAATATTGTCTAATTGATCCCGTGGTACATGGTGCAAGCTGTTTTAATTTAATACATCGAAAGTTCCTGGAAATTACAAAAAACTTGTGATAAAACATTGAATTATGAAATGAATTATAATTATGTGAATATGATTGAAGAATTTCCAAAAGACCTGACACAATTCATTTGCACCGTAATATTTTAGTTTTTCGTTGGCCATGATCTTTCACGTATTTAAGTTAAAAACAGCAAGCATTCTGTACCACAGGATCAATACGTACATGCTCACGTCTTCGGTAACAAGGGATAAAATTGGATACATGATACGGATCAGTTAACCCATTAAATATTTGGGGCGTGAAAATTATAGGAAGCTTTTGTCTTATGAAACTGCAGACAAGCAATTTTATTTTAGCATCCTTCTTTCAGTAGTTCACTACAGTTTTTTTTGGTGGTAATGTTCATCATTTTTTAATCAATACTTTAAAAGCAGCTTATCTTGGTCCAGAAGCAGATACTTTTTTTTTATTACTCAAATAAAATACTTGTGTATCCATGTTAATTATCAGCAATAATAGCCAAAAAATAATTAAAAAGTATTTAATGAGGTTGTTTGTTTAATTCGCAACAAGAATTGGGAAAGTGCAGATGTTCTTGGCACCAACAACACGAAACCAGATATCAAGCATTATTATTCACATGTATGTTACAACACTTGGATCTCTGAATTTACTTGAAACTTAAAGTTTTTACTAGCCGTCTAAGCCTCCCTTAGTCATTTTCTTCCTACGAAGTGGCTTAGAAAAGGTGTGTCAATACTTCTTCCATGGGTGTAGTCTCAGCTCCCTTGTCGAACTTCAAGCGTAAAGCACCTCTGGAGAGGTTAACAGCGTCTCATGCCCAGCGTGAAGATATTCACTCCTCAAGCATCACTTGGACTTCCTGTTCCGACTGCCTCAGCGTCCTGACTCGTTCATTCGTTCACCAAACTTTACTCGTGTCTCGGCGATTGTTCAAGAACATCGCTGATCACTAGCTACGGCGTTACTTCCCCCGGGTCTCCATCTACTGGCTGCTGACAGTACGAGTGCAAATATGCTCTACTCGCCGGACCATGGATTACTCGCTTGACTCTGTCTCACGGGACTCCAACCCGCAATAACGGGATTCATGGTAGTTCATCGTTGACGCTCGAACGAACCGTCTGACTGCTTCACTGAGGGCGACTAACACTTGCTGCTGACTCCGTCGTAAGCGACAAATACTGAATACTAAGACTTTTCAAAATGCTTTATACATTTCCTACTGTTCACTTTGTTTCTCAATGTTCCTTAAGGTTTGGGGATAGATTCGCTGACTGCTACCCAGGTGCAGCTGCGTCACAGCTCGGACACACCTAAATTTCATTGACTCACAGTACCGTAGTTGACTTCTAGCAGAAGAATAAAAGCATAGTGGGCATACACCCCGTTACAAGGTATAAGTTATTTGCTGATTGTTTGTTGTAAAGTTTGTTTTCAGTATAAAAAAATTTGCATCAATAATTGTAATAAAAAATTTTTTTGGAATTATTTTATGTTAGAAAAGCTGTAATATGCTGTCATTTTCTTTAAGATTTTTTATGTACAACTTTAAAAGGGTCAGGGGCTTTAAAGAATGCAGCAGAGCATTAGTACATCTCCGAACATACGTCTCTTTGTTCAATTCATGCCTGTTGATTGCAGTGGAGTACATGTACCTCACTTAAAAACATTATACAGCCTGAAATATACTTCAGTATTATAATAATCCCATATGTATTTAGTTTTAATAAATACCAAATATATTTGAAATAATGTAGTTAAGCATGCGTAAATAGCATGACCTAGGTAGGCTACAGCTTTTTTTTTGTTTGTTTGGCAGGGTTTTACATCACACATTTAAACATAGACACTTAATGCGATGGTACCTCAGAGATTATGGTAGGCTGTTAACTCCAGTGTCTAATCCACAATCCTTACCACGTGAGTGCAATGCATAAGTAATTACGGCCACCGATGAACCTACTGTTAAACTAGGCACAAGTTTCCAGTTATTCTCAGACATGAAAAGTTTATCTTCGTAAAGTGTTTTGCTTTAAATAGCAGCGGGACGTATACACAGCATTTTAATTTTGGTCACAAAATACAATGATATTGTAATGATTCCAATGATATTCTTTTTATATATATATATATATATATATATATATATATACACACACACACACACACACACACACACACACACACACACACACACACACACACACACACACACACACACACACACACACACACACACACACACACACACACACACACACACACACACACACACACACACACACACGAGGTTTCCACATGTTGGAAAGTAGTCAGGGAATTTACTGGACCTAGTGATGGTAATTTTTTGATGCAAATGTCATGCTCCAGTCTGCATTCACTGAGACACTGTGAAAGCATTTCTTTTTCCACATGGTTAGTGCATAGTCGTTCAACTATAAAATCCCATATTCTGGGCTGTGTTTGAACTGGGCCAACCCTGGGCGGGGTGGGGGGGGGGAGAGAGACTCTGGATTGTGTTTTTTTTTCTCTCAAAAAAATTGCCTAATTATGAATAAAAAAAAATTAAGGAAATGTAATTTTGGTTATGAAAAGTCAGGGAAGTTTTACTATAGATCTATGTGGACCAGTAGCGTAACCAGGATTTGTGTATGGGGGGGTGTTAAGAAGCATGCTCCCTCCCTCCCCCCGTATTAAAGCGTATTAGTGCTATTTTAGCAGTTTTCGGTTCTTAAATTTAAATATTGTAATGGTAAAAATTTTATTAATTTTAATATAAAATTTGTTTGAGTGATGAATAAGAAATTAATTAAAGATTTGGGGCTGGCGGGGGGGGTGTTAGAACCACTAACCCCCCCCCCCCCCCCCCCCCCCCGGATACATCACTGGTGTGAACAGCTTGACTTAACAATTTAGAATTTACCATTAACAACTGATAGCTAGAATCCTGCCCAAAGCTATCAACACCTATTTTTTTTTTTTTTTGCTAGAGCTCAATGGAGCTCCCCCACCTCGGCGCGCGGTGCGCGGTCCCCGACTGCAGGCAGCTGGACTTCCTGCCCTTCCCGTGCGCCGGCTGCGGCCGGGACTTCTGCGGGGAGCACCGGTGCGCCCCGGACCACGCCTGCCCCGGCCCGCCGGCGGACCCTGCCCCCCGGGGGGCCCCCCAGCCAGCGCCCGCGCACCGCTGCTCGGCGGCGGGCTGCGCCGAGACCAGCCCCGTGGAGATGCCGTGCCCGGCGTGCGCACGGCACTACTGCCTGGCCCACCGCCACCACGGCTGCCGCGAGCAGACCCACACGCCCGACGAGCGGCGGCGCTGGGAGGAGCCCCAGAGGCGCTTCGCGGCCGCCAAGGCTCTCGTCGACCGAGAGGTGCTCTGTCTCCCAGTCGCCAGCCCTGCCTACGCCAGTCTTGCATTTTAGTATTATTTTGTGCTGGGGATCTTTTAGGTTTCACAATGATATTAGAAATGAACAGAAACAAGGTGTGATTCCGTCTGAATATAATCACGTCAAATTGTCATTAACATACAATTTCAATTACTTAATTAATTAGCTCTCAGATATATTTAAAAAGAAATATGGGCTAGCCCTAATTTAAATTATAAAAAGGTTTCATTAAAAAAAATACATAAACCAATAAAAAATACAAATTTGTTTAAACTATCCCAGTATATATTATTAAAGTCCAGAAATGATGTTTATATGATGAACTGCGTCTGACGGCGTAATTTAGGAAAGTTCAGAAAAGTTTAAAGATACAGTAGCACCGAGGGTCGGGGCTTCGTTTCCCGGAGGTCACTCGGGAACATGATGCTAGGGCGCCTGTGTGTTGTTGAGGAAGGGTGGTGAAAATGCCAATTCGGCGTCTGGCTCTCGGACCCTGTCAGACAGGGAAGTTGGCTTCTATTTTCCGATGCGTCGCCAGCCAGGAACTGGATTCCGCGAATACGCGGCTGGCGCGGACGGTTGTATTTTTCAAAAAAAATTATTTAAAAGAAAATAACTATTACCTCTATTCTATGCAGATGCACTAAACTACTTGAAGAATATTATAGGGATAGCATCCCTTATTTAAGCGACTACATCGTCGGTTGCGGCCGGATGGAAGTCTTGCAGTGTCTCGTCGACTCGCCGATAATCGCAAACGGTCCGTCTGCAGTCGCGACGCGAAGTGTATCTCGAAGAACCGCGTCTCGTAATTAAAAGTAAATGTTCAACCAAAAGTAGAGGGGGGTACTGGGACGTCCGGACCGAAAGATTCCGAAGTTTCCCGAGTGGGAATCATAAAAAACTCTGACTTCGATGTCTCGAAGTTGGTAGCACTGGCCGACTTTAGCGCTACCTGTTGAGGGGTGTCTGAAATAAAAAAGAATCGACTCGCCCAAGACATCTACTATAACAAGGGGATAAAGGGGGTAGTCAGGAGCTGCACTCTGGTGGCCAAGATAATAAGTTACTGTTTCTGCCGCTAGATGTCGTGGGGTGGTCCATCTTTGCGCACATTTTTTATGCAAGTCGTCCTTGACGCCGGCCAACACTTGGCAATGCTCCGAAGCTGAATTCTCAGAACTGAAGGGGGGGGGGGGGGGGGGCAAAAGGGCAACGACGCTGGGCACGAGCGTCCATGACGTGACTGTCGGGGAGTGAACCTAAGACGTATTCGTGACGGTAAAGGCTATGGTCAGCTCGTCTCTGAGAAATGGTAACAGCTCGTCCAGAGCTGCTGTATGCAGTTTTAGTCATGAAGTGAAGTAATATTACAAGCCTGGGACGTGCCTGCAAGCGAGGGAAATGTTAAACGGGCTGCCAACGAAGTCTTAGATTTGCAAAAGCTCAGATAGGTCTCTGAGAAAGGGTGCCTCGGTCTAACTGGCACAAAGTTTAACTAATGGGAGTACACCAGCCTAACAAAGAGTAAATCACCCAAAGTAACCAAATTATAAAGAAAAAAAATTTCCAAAAAAAATTTAAAATTATATAAAATTTAAAAAAAAAAGTGTCGAAAATCCAAATTTCCGGCACAATTTAAAGTAAATTTCAAACACAGATTGAGTCAGTATTCTCCGTACAAATGGTGTTGCTCCCAGCCAACTAAATTATGCCAGTCCCTTCTTCCGTAGTTAGTGGTATCTTTTTTCAATTGGTTCACATTCTTGTATGGAGGATTAGGCTGTGACTTATCCTTTAGGATAAATTTATTCATGAATATCAAATATTTGTTTTTGAATAAAGTTTGAAACATTCACTGATACCACTTTTATTTACATTTCACAGAATTTTAAGAAGGAAAAAAAATGGTTTATAATCCACTGAAGGCTGTTTATGTTTACTTGTGCATGGAAATTTGATTGCTTTTGTGTGCTTCTTATGGAAGATGGCTAACAGTTAAATATTATTGACTGAAATTATACGACTTTGACATAGAGATTGTTGAAGCTCTATTACTATAAAAAAAAGGCATTATTTTATTTGAACATTAAAGATTTATGGGGATATTATGGACAGCTAATAAAATCTTAATGTACATAGACTATTACAGCATCTATCAATACAAATAATAATAATAAAAAAATATTTCTTTGAACTGTAAAGTCGAATATTGAACTATTAGAATCAAATTGAAAATTTTCAAACACTGGCAGACTCTTGTGGGTTTGCAGCAGTCTTCTGTGGGTTCCACGTGTCTTGGGGCTGCTGCGGTCGATTGGTCAGATCACTTGTCTCCCTTCAAGGCGACTGGGTTCGAATCCCGGTGGGGTCATAGATGTGATGTTATACTTGGGTGAAATGTGGCAGATGTTGCAATGAGCCCATGGGTTTGGTCGAGATACTCTAGTTCTCCCCACTAGCAAATTCCAGCTGTGCGCTATTCTCTTCACGTCAGTCAACAAGACGTTAAGCCAAAATTAAAGAATTGATTCATTCATTTATTCATCCAGTCATATCTTGTCTTTTAGATAATGTTAAAATGGAAACTTATTTGGTATGGAATGTTCTGTTTGGTAGTCCGTTGGTTGTTTTGGTTTTTGGTGGGAAATTTAACCAGTCTGATGATTGTGTGGTGATGCCTCTAGTATAGTGATTATATATAAAACTTATCATCCTTACTCAATAATGAAGATTTCAGAATCTATAAATGAAGTATCGAGTGGTAGTTTATTCCATATAAATGTGAACTAAATATATGTTAGGTTTTTAGATATTTGCAATAAAGAAATAAAGCCCATGTGAAATTTAAAATAAAACAATTAAAATAATTAATTATGCTTAATTTGTGTACAAGGCATTTCACTGTTCAAAACACACATCACATGATGACGTACACTTGGGGTAAAATTATGCTATAATATCAGACTCTGCAAGTTATGTACATGTTGGGCTGCGAAATGTAAACTATCTGCAGCACACACGCATGTTGTGTTTCATCCAGAACAGTTGCATCAGGAAACCATTTAGTTTAGTTACTATCATAGGGTGTCCTCAGGTTCCAGAAGTTACGAAAAGGAACAAATGGTCGCCGAAAAATCTCAGATGAACAGTAACGGTGCTGGAAGTGGCAAAACTTTAATTTCCGGCAGCCTTTAGCCAAGTGATAAATTTTTTTTTTTGACACCTCGCATCATTTTGTAGTCACACATTACATAGAACTAGTAAGTTGTAGACTATCCAGTTTATTCTCTTTAAATGTTTTTTAACTGTACATTGGCACATTCGTGCAAATGGTAGATGTTTTTAGTTATATTTAATATGGCGTATTGTATATATAAAAGAAACTTGAGATATAAAAGCAATTGTGCTAAGTTATTGAGTGGTATTCTAAGTTAATTTGCTTTGAATATTTTATGATTTTACATGTGATTTTATATAAATTAAAATTAATTTGTTTATAAACCATCTTTCTACTAAAAAAGTCCTTTAATATTTTTATGAACTTGCAAGCAAATTTTTATGTCATTCCTAGTATGTACTAAAGGCATTAAATCAGTGGTATACAAAAAAAATGATAAATAGAATAGTTGTTTGCAGACATGAACTGTCGGTGACACTGTGCCAGGTGGAGGCGAGCCTGCAGTCGGCCCGCGGGAAGGCCAGCGAGACGGCCCGCAAGGTGCAGCTGATGCGCCTGAAGGCCAAGGCGGTCGGCCCCAAGGCGGTCCCACCCGAGCAGCGGGCCTACTTCTCGGTGCGCCCGCTGGCGGCCCCGGGACAGCCGGGCAGGGCCGTGTACGCGTCGCGGCGCTGGCCCCTGGGGCGGGCCCTGGACGCCTTCTCAGACGCCCTCGGCGTGGCGAGCGCCAACAACAAGCCCGGCGCCAGGCTGCGGCTGCTGCGTGAGGGGGAGGAGATCTGTGCGGACCTGTCTCGCACTCTCGACGAGCTGATCCAGAGCAACGCCATCACTGAAGGGGATACTCTGTCTCTCGAATTCATTTATAAATAATTCTGAACTGTGTGGTTCGCTAATTTTTTTTTTTTTTTTATTGGTTTGGGCATTAAAATTTACTTGTAAAACAAGTTTTATTTTTCTTCATTGAGTCTATAATAATTTAGTAAAGTATTTTGGATGACCGTGTTATCGGTAGAACATGTAATTTTTCCTGATTTGGCATTTAGGGAATTCAAACCAGTCAAAATTTGTAGACATATGTCGAGAACCATATGGTTGTGAGTAAAGTTAAGGATTTACATTTTTGGTTTAGCGTTCTGTCTATAGTGCGAGGTTGTTTATTGTCTGATATGATCTTGATGGTATCCAAGCAAACACTCGAGAAAAAAAAAAAAAGAATCCATTGTGTTACAGGTAAAGCTACCTTAATGCTGCTTGCTGGTACTAAAGCATACATCTTGTAATTAAAGCTTAAAATCCTACTCTGAACATATGTGCAAAATCATTTAAGTTATTGAGTGGTATTCTAAGTTAATTTGCTTTGAATATTTTTTTTTTTTTACATGTGATTTTAAATAAATTAAAATTAATTTGTTTATAAACCATTTTTCTACTAAACAAGTCCTTTAATTTTTTTTTATGAACTCTCAAACAAATTTTTATGCCATTCCTAGTATGTACTGAAGGCATTAAATCAGTGGTATACAAAAAACTTATAAATAGAATAAAACCAATTCATCATGACAGAACAACAAATAGAAAATTTAATTTTCCTCTCATATGTCAAAAAAATATTAACTATAAAATTAACAAATACACTTAAATATTTACATAAAAATTTACTGAAAGAAAGTTAACATGTGCACCATTAACATACATAAACAAGAAAAATTTGAAGTAATTACTGGTTGCATAAAAAACCTAGACATACATACATACATGTTGGTGATAAGTACAATACAGTAAACTCCCGGTATACCGCGCCCCGATAGATCGCGGAATCGGGTATATCGCGGGTCAAACCATGTCCCCCAATCAGATATGAATAATAATAATAATAACACAGTAGAACCTCGTTAATTCGTGATGGTCGGGACCGAGATAATCACGGATTACCGAATTTCACGGACTAGCGATTAAAAGTCCGGAAGGTCTTGTCAAGCTTCTCAGACACCGGCGTGCAGCTGGGTTAAGGCCAAGGTCATGTGACGTAACATCTACCGAGGCTTACTGCGCCTTGGCAGCAGATGGATAAAAAATAGTAAAATCTCCATTATTCGTGTTAATTGGGACATGCCGATGCCCGGATAATTAAAATCCTGTAAAAAAAAAAAAGTAATAAACCCGGATATCCGTTCACGGTAAGGGCCGTCTTCGAATTAGTCTCGGCTTAAAAAAATACGGCACTGCTTAGCTATTAGTTCACGGTCATTTACAACAGCCGAAGAGAGAAAGATAAGATCGTGCTGAACTTGCACACATAAATTTTGGGTAGCCCCCCCCCCCCCCCCCTCCCCCCTTCATCCCACTTCGTCCAGCGGAATGCCAGCCAGACACGTCACTCGCCAGGCGCCTGCCGTGCGTTGGCGGGTGGAAACAAACAAAGGGAGACGGGAAGCAGAAGTCAGGACATCCCCCTCAAGTTTAAAGAGTGATAAATGTGACAGCTGAAAGGGGGGCAACACAAAGGGTCGGTACAAACAGCGTTGCAGAGTTTGGTGGCCCATGCGAAGGCTTGCAGTGTTTGCCGGCCGCCGGCCCGCGTGACGTGAATTTTAAGCGCTGACAATTTTTACTTTTTTTTTTCTGCACTTTTAAATCGTCCCGGATTATCCGATTCCCGAATTAGCGCGTCACGGATTAACGAGGTTCTACTGTAATAATAATGGAATAAATGGTTGACAGCCGATTAGGATAATTTTGCGTTGTAACTCACAAACTAAGCATCGGGCAGAAAAAAGCCTAGGCGTAGAAAATGTCCGCAGTGAAATTCTAAATAAGATATCTCCGTACATTATTCCTCTATCTTGTAGTGTTTTCAAATTATGGTCCAATCCAGCCCAGTGTTATTTTCTGAAACACTAGTTCTTAACATTTTTTTTAACCCACAAATAAAGCATCGGACAGGGGACCCGATAAAGCCCACCGTCCAGCGACATTATCCAGCGTGACTCGGCTGGGGATTGATTTTGGATAGGTTTGGTTGACGGCAAGCGCTGGGAGGGGAGAGGCGAGCCGAGAATATGCGACCAAGACACCCGGGTAGATGGGAGGAGTGCAATATAAGCGCCAGTGTTGAGAGGGGCGATTAAGCCGGAAGTGGGGAAGTCTGGTGACCTTGAGTAGTTCACTCATTTCCGTCTGCACTCTTCTCGTGGTCACGTGTGTTGACAAGCGGAGACATATAAATGTTTTGTTACAACTTGAACCTACAGACGTAATATTATTCGTTGTATTATACACGTTCATCTTTTTACTTTGGTATAATGTTTTAACATTAAATAGTAAAGTAAATCAGCTAGCGTATTTTTAATCTTTGCCGAGGAATTCCCAGTGGTCCAATACTTACGTGAACCATACGGTACCACTTTTGCCGTGAGGTAGTAAACAAGCCCCGGAAATGTTTATGTGTAGCGGCCTCCAGACCTTTAACCAGATGCTGGGGAATATAACACTTGCCGATCCGAGCCACACACACTCAGCAACTCGACACAGCGTTTGATGGAATAAGTAAAGACAACGTTTAACAGACTTTTTAATACGTCGCCACTGATTGCGCTAAAATTATTTTGGCGCAATTTTTGTATCCCACATGTGACCATTTATAATTTACTGTAAGCATGGATAACAAAGTTTAACCACTTTACACGATAGACGATTCTTTATTTTATATTGTACGAATGCTAGAATCGTTTTTCACGTATCTGCTGCATACTTTTTATTTTGTCAATCAAACTCGGTACTTTGCGATTCATATTAGGTTTGAAGTATTACTATGGCCTTTCTATTTAGAAGACTTTGACCACAGAATCGTGTGTAACCGCACACACTGCACTTACTTTGTTACGGACACTCAGACGAAGCAGATACTGTGGCTGACACCACGAGACTGGCAGCAGCTTGTGTGCCGCACGCCCGCACGTGTGTATGGCGGCGTGTGGCGCGCTCGTAGGCCGTGCGACAAACTGTGCGCGGCATGCGGAAAAATAAAAAATAAAAAATTCAACATTTAATATTTATCTTTAAAATTTATTATTTTTATTTTTTCACCCGCGTTTAGTGAAAACTGCGGATGCAAAGTCCGCACAAAGGCGGGCCGTCTATACTGTGCGTGCTTGCCGACCTATTAGAACACAGGCGGTGTTTTATGCCTTTTGACCTTGGTCACATCGAAACATCGCGGTTATGCAACAACGCGGGTAAAAGTTATGTCCCCCGACAACCGCGTTAAATAGGGAGTGTACTGTAATTGCGATTATTATTCACAAGTCACATATCAAAAAAAATTTTTGGTCCATGCTCTAATTTTCCCACAAGTTTTCTAAATTACAACTTTAGTAAGTCATACAAAATTATAAATTGGAAGGAATAAAACTTGTAATGGTTGGCAAATTTATTATCAATTATAAAAAAAATACTTATCACCTAGTAATGTGTATAAGGCATATGCCATATTTTTAATTTCCAAAGTGTCTTAAAAAATGTCATACAAATGTTGTTCATTGTGAAATTTTTTGTGATTGATAGATAAATCGACAACTTTTAGAAGTGAATATGAGTGATGTTTCCTTATGTAGCTAACTATATTAAAACTTTTTTTTCTTCTAATAATAAATTTTATAACAATATCACAGATAATAAAAAAACTTATACATTGTACAAGCGTATACATTTTGTTTGCACCACTTGAATTTAAGAAGACAGTTTGAATGCATTATAACTTTGCTAAATGTACTTGGAAATATTATTTTGTTAATCACAACTGATTACATTGCTTATTTAAAAAGAAATTAAAATTCTTTTTCAAAGTACGTTCCGAACTTATGTATTTAGTTTAAACTAAATGCAAAATGTTACTGTGGTTATTTAAAGTATCTTAATTTTTTTTATTTTAGTTTTGTTTTTCTAACAGTTTCATGAAGACATAGAAACATATTGAATTTTCTAGCTATAATAAATATATTTATATTAATCAAAGTGTTTTTAAACAGTTCAGGTACCTTAATATTTTGGCACACTTGCAGTTAAATTATGTAGTAACTCAGCATACCTTGATCTTTAAATTACAATATTTAGCCATTTATGTGTATCTTCCTCATGAAGTACACACTGTTCATATATATGAATATATATAAATAAAATATAATATATATGGGTGCTTCAGCAAACATTCAGACTTTGGCAGCTCAATGTTGTGATTTAACAAACAAATCAAACCGGTTTATGAAGTACCAGACTAGCTTATTGCGTACCAATATTTATTTTGTTAGGTTTTAGAATAATAATTAGCTGTCAAAAAAGTTCCAATTTATCTTGGAACTGTGCAGAATGTATGATTCTACGTACTAAAATTAAAAAAGTCGCCAGAGGTATTTTTCTATCTACGAGAGTTATGCCAAAAGAACACAATTTCACTAATTTTCTTTTTATACACCAAATAACCTGCGATGCTAGTGTTTAATGTTAAGACAGAGCAGTGTCTCCTCGCCTGGGGTGTCTTAATGAGCTCGTACCGACGGTCACCTACTTCTCGGTGGTCGTTGTTGATGATGATGATGATGATGATGATGATGATGATGATGATGATGATGATGATGATGATGATGAACATGGGGGAGGGGGGGGGTGGGGGGTGGAGAATGTTCCTGCTGCCATATGCGCTACACCACACCTCCTCTCCTGTGCGTGTGTGGCAGGGTGGGGGGTGCCTTGACGGGCTCGTACCGGCGGTTGCCCACATCGCGGTGGTTTACGTCGTTGTTGTTGTTGTTGTTGTTGAGGGGAATGGGGAGCGTGTCCCTGTCGCCACACGTCCTGCACCACAGCCAGCCCAAGCAGCCGGCGATGGCCGCCAGAATCGCCAGCGCCAGCGGTATCAGGAACAGGAACGGCAGCGATGACGAGTCAAAGTCCTCGTCACCCTCGTAATCTGGAAGAACGATATAACACCTTGTGCATTATCATGGATCAAACACCTACTTTATTATTTTATAATTTTTTTCCTTAAGAGCCCTTTAGTGTCTTAGAATTTTACCATGGGCCATGTAAATCCCTTAATATTATTATTTATTACAGTCACATAAAAATACATTGATTTTTTTAAATTCATTTATGTTTGATTAGCAGCAATCAATGTTTTGCCCATGAAAGGAAAATTTAAACATGGCTTGTGAGAATGAAACTTAATGTCTGTTTAGACCTTTTTTTTTTTTTTTTTAATTTTACAAAGTAAAATTTACTAGTACTCCGTAATCTGAGACAAACAATAGGAAGTACAATCATTAGAAATGGGAAGCGTGAGCAACTCTCACTCAGTATTTGAGGGGAAGTGGAAGGTATCCTGGTGCGTGCTGACACTGACCTTCGCCCCTGAAGGGTCTGACGCCCAGGTAGGCCCCACCGTGGCTGTAGCCCTGCGCATTGATGGCCAGGCAGACGTAGTAGCCAGCGTGCTGCTCCCTCGCGCGCTGTATTATCAGCTTGCTGAGGTACAGTTCGTCCGTGAGCGCCGCCGTGCTGCTGTCGTTGAGGAGCTGCAACACGGCACAGTCGGCGCTCGCTGGTGCTGCCAGCGCAGGTCTCCGTGTCGTGCACGGGGTAAAACTATCAGACTTGGGCGGTAACCATAACATATGGGCGGAGAAACTGAGCTAAAGGTGCAACGCAGGTTCCTGGAGTGATTTCGAGATTCCTTACCAGCTGTCTGCCTTTTTCATTCTTATAAAAATACATTTTAAAAATGGAAACGGAACTCTTCATCCGCCTTCAGCGTATTCTCAAATGCTTTTCGTATACCGCTCCCGTTCGGATATCGTGAGTAGGTAAATTATAGAGCGTGTGGTTTTTCTGAAGTTCTGAAGCATCTGTGCCCGTGTGCCCAGGTATTCAGGTCCAATCATCAACATAAAGCAGATGTATGTGTGCTTCGAATCTACTTTGATATCCAACGAATTTAGGAATAATCATTTTTATTGAGACATGTAATTCTACTTAATGTCAACATTATAAGTTTGGTCGTTGAAATGTATTTATGCACCCTTGAAAAATTCTTGAATTTTAAAAAACATATGTACATTTTTTTATGATCCCATTCTTTCTTTAAATATCACTCATAAAGTTAAAAGTTTTTGAAAAAAAATTATTTGAAAAAAATATAGCTTTAATCGCACATAAGGCAGTCCGTGCCTGGATTGGCATGGATGGGGTCGTACCTTGAGCTGGTACAAAAGGAAGTCCCTCGCAAGAGGTAAATAGGCGACACGTAGTATTGTTTGGATTTGGCACAAAACAAATTTTCATGAGCAAAAGTTCAGTGCAAAAAGTTTGAACGAACAACCATAAACATAACTGTGTCTATGCTACTCACAATTACGTTAAGCAAAGTTAAGCAGTCCCACAATTTTGTACGAAGTTTAAATTTACGTCATGAATCTTTAAAATTTGAACTTTGTCTTTGGAAATAAGTTTGTCAACGGAACTCAACATTTTTGTCTCTCGGCCCCCTGCATATACTGTGGTGGCACACTGCGCTTTTGACTGGACAGTGTTATTTTGGTGAAGGTCAGGGAGACAGCTGTTCGTCATATACCAGGAAGGCGAGAAATCGCGTATTTGCTCATGGCGACGATTAAATCCGGCCCCAGTAGGAATTTATCTTAGATGTGCAGACAGTCCAAATTTTTGCGTGGTAACCTCTACGTGAGACCCAATCAATCACACGAAGTCTGGAAGAAAGATAAAATGCGACAGCAGCCAATCAAGGCAAGGCGTGGAATGACTTACCTCGTAGTAATCGTCGAGATACTGGATGTAGTTGCTGGTGTCTCTGTCGCGGGCGTCCTGGCGACGAAACCACAGGACGGACGGCGGCTGTTTGCTCAGCACGCGGCACATCATGACGGCGGGGCTGGTTTCCAGGACCGTCAGGTTGGCAGGCAGCTTGTTCAGCAGCTGGGGCGGGGCACCCATTCTGTCTGCAACATGTCACGTGAGGTCCCTTTTACTCTGAAGTCTCTTTCTGACCTCGCTCATTTTACTTGCCGGAAACAGTGTGGCAGACGGGCAAGTCATCTGCTGGTTGTTCTGGCACAATCTACTTCTCCTGTGTCGTTCTTAGTGTTCAGTGCATTGTGATTTTCAGGACAACAAATAACTTATGTATCATGTTACAAATGTCAATGGTGATTGTAGGTTTATCTCTCATGAAATATTGAGTAAAGTAAGTATTTTTAACATGTATTCATTCAATTACTGCAGGTTATGTGGAGTACATTCGTACTGGCGATCTTACAATAAACACATACGACATAATTTGATTAAGCTCTCATCATTTGTGGCATGATATTAAGTATTACCTAAGCAGTTTCACATGCAGACGAATCTTAATTCGCAGTTGTATTTTTTGAGACGTCTGCTTTAATGCCATGTAAAAAAAAGTTAAAAAAAAAAAACCTCAAGTCGTTCTCTTAAAACTCCTAGGGAACAAAAGACACTGCAAGGGGGCACGCCACCCCTGATGTCATCACCGAGGGGTTGACAAAACAACAAATTAAACTAAAGAAATTGGCAAGCACTTTTTTTTCTTTCAATGATATTATGCAGATGAACTTGCTGTGTAGTTTGCACTTGAGAGAGATGTAATAACTCATTTCCTCTCAACCCTCAAAAGGTATTGATTATATAATTTTTCAATTTGCAGAGAAAAAATTTTCGAGGGGAAAAAAGAAAGGCTTTAGGTGTTAATGTGTTCACAATGTTATTTAAATAAACCATAAAGTAACTCTTGCAGGTTTGACTTCTTTTAATTAGTAACTTCATTATGGGGAAAAAAGGGGGTATGGAAAGTGTGAGGGGCAAGAAATTTTCTGCACTGGGTAGCACCTGACATTGCTATCCCACTTAATGCACCAGTCAAATCCTCAAGTCCTCCAATACCATCAAATCTTAAGTATTCAAAAGATTTTATATACAAAGTAAAAGATTCATAGAAAAATATTTGAGAAAGGGTAATTCAGAACTGTAAAGACTAGCAACTGTGTAGTTGACAATGACTCATTATTTATTCGTACAAAAGCTGCTCGGGAAATTTTTGTCTAGCCCTGAAGTGAACATATGTGATAAGATAAGAAATTATTTAAATAAAAACATTTAATTATGCTTTATTTTAAAAATAAAATCAGCGGTTTGAGTGTTTCTTCAAAACTTATATTTTCTGTTTTTTTGCTTGTTTAATATTTTATTCTGACTAGAGATCCAGATTCAAATTCAAGGCATTCTTTTAAGAATTGAATTAGAGCTTCAGATTGGAGAAAAAGTTGATTCAAGGCATCATTAATAAAGGGTGAAATATTTAATAGCACTACAACATAGAGATATTATAAATTATAGCCTGTAACAATAACAGAGGTGGGTATCACAAATATATTCAAATCATTTTCTATCGCTGTTGGTAAATACACGATTTCATGATTTTATTTTGAGCTGTTTCATTTTCAAACTACGTACATAGAAGATTTAGGTACCTATTACTGGTTTAAATATGAAAAAAAATTCTGTTGATTTACGAAAATTATTCTATGTTCAATATATAATACACATAATTTTTTCTAAATACTTTTTTCACAAACATAATGTCATTTTATCTATGTAACTTACACTGTTTTTTTTTTTTTTTTATAAAACCATTTGTAATAAAATGGTCAGCAGCACATTTAATTGTGACCAAAAATTAAATTTGTTGTTTGAAGTATGTAATGGAATTAGTCAATCATAAAGCAGATACATAATAAAACTTAATCAATCATAGATTACAATAAATTTTTATGATTTTTTTGACTAAACATATTGTAAAAATAATTAATTTTGTATATTGAATATCAAATTAAGGATCTGATCAGTTTTTTTGACAACTCATATTTTATTTCATAACTTTAACTGTATTTCAGTAATACACTTTGTATAAACTTTAATTTTGATGCTCTGAGTTCTATCAACTAACATTTTTGTGTCATTTTGTTTTATCTCGATTCATCATAAAATCTTGTCCGTTCATATCAGAGTTCACATAGTATTATTCTAAAATATTAGAATGTCTTTGGCCTTTGCATTGTTAGAAAATTATTCTACATACATGTGTTTAAAAATTAAAATAACTCCCAGTCGGAGACCTCACCAACAACATCCAGCTGGTAAGTCTTGAGAACATGATCTCTGTCCATGCATCGGTAGAGACCGCTGTCGTTTTCCACGGCGTTCGTCAAAACGAGTCTCGTGTGGCAAACTCTAGATCTGCACGTCACATTCTGCCACTTCTTGTTCACCACCTTGTCGCAGTTGGTGAAACTGTAGCCGAAACCACATCTCTGGAACGATGGAACAAAAGTAAAAAAAAAATCAATCACTGCAAGGTGTTGCATAGTGGGGGTCAAATGTCTCGTGAACTGTCACAGCAGGTGCGAAGAGCGAGAGAGGCAAGCAGAACGGAAGGGAAAGCAGGTGAAGAGAATATGTATCAGAGGGGCACGGGTAAGAAGGTGGAAAAATCTCCTCAAGATGCTGCATATTTTTTTTAGTGCTATGCGCGTTAATATAAAGTCAACTATGTAGGGATTAGTGAACTATAGGTATTTAAATCATTATTTTGGACATGTGCCATCACTAGTTTGCACTGGATTTCATAGTAAAAACCTGAAATGGACAAAGAGAGATGAATACACAAAACACACACATAAAACAAGCCAAAATCAGTTGATGTCAAATGTTAATTGTAAAGACAGCACAAAGAATTCTGTGAAAGGAATCAGTCAAAAAACAAATAATTAAAGCTTGAATGAACTAAAGAGATAATCTGGACAACACACCGACAATAAAGCAATGCACATACGAACCTAGAGATGAAATTAAACAGGTTTATCAGAATTTTTGTGCTTGATGATGGAAACAAATCTCCGTTTCTGAAACGTTTTGTCTAGAGAAGGCTACTGTGTTCTTCTGTGCTGTCATCATTGTGTTGTCAGAATACCTGTTTAATTTCATTGCTGGGTTTGTATGTGCGTTGCTGTATTGTTGGTGTATTGTCCAGATTAATAGTTAAGTATCATCATGGGTTTCTCTGCCTGTTGCTGTGTTTTACAGATTTGTTTTTGTCAGTACCTATGTACAATTTTTTTTTCTCAACTGTCTCAATGTCAGCACACCGTGTTTATCTGAGCTGTGATATTGTTTTGAATAATTTCTTCCACGGAATTCTCTGTACTGTCTTTACAAATAAAAATAACACTTGACACTGATTGATTTTGCCTTTATTTCTGTGTGTTCTGTGTATTCATCTCTCTTTGTCCATTCTTCTGGTTTTCTATATGACATACAATGGCATATGTTCAAAATAATGATTTAAATCAATCTTCCCACTTGCAAGAATTATTCAAAGAATGGAACTATACACTCATTATGATGAGTGATGTTTTTTTAGGCAGAGTTCATGTGTAACCAGGCCTATTCGGTTCCGAAGGGGATCTGCCCCTCTGTTTGGCTCTGCCGGTCCAGCTCACAAGATGTTTGGCTCGCACTATAGTGAAAACACTTTTCCTCGAAAGAGGGCGTTATCTGACCTTGTAAGTCCAATGGAAGCGTGACCTGTCCTGGGTTGGATGCTTGGCCTTCGGACCGCAGTGCAGGCGGACTTCCTTGCCAGCAAGAATTTGGATAAGCTCCGGCCTCTCTGGACTCACGACCAAATACTCTGGCCAGTCTGCAACAACAGAGAAGACATAGTGTGTTAAATTACTGTTCATTACACATGTTATGAACTATGATTTGTGATTTAGGTAGTTATTTTCATTCATGTGCCCCTTAACATTTAATAAAATACATAAATACAACAAATTAAATTTTTCATTTGTAGACCATGCTTACATGCATGCCAGGTCATCAGAAAAGTACGCATTGCCAAGTTCAATTGATTGATGAACATATTAAGTATAAATAGAAAAGGCGGAAAAAGTAATGTGTTTTGTTCCAGCAAGGACTTAAAACACTAAACCGTTTCTTGGGGGGGAACAGCTTTTGAATATGCTAGCAATTAGCATACAATAGGATGTTCAAACTAGCTAGTATGATATGCTGGTTGGCATTATTTTTCCCTGTGTTTCATGAACAGTGCAGTGTAAGCACGCACACAAAAAAAATATTTATGATGCATCGAGAATGTATATATTTTTTTTCACAAGCATGTCAATATTCTAGACCAACCTAAATGATTGACACTGCACTTGTAACAGTAATAAACGCAGGTATACAATCGTGTAAACGTGGTTCCCCTATAATTGCCTGCAAAATGTCTGAGATGGAAAGAATTAAGTTGTTCTTAACAGGTGTAAGTAAAATGTAATGTACAAAAATATATAACCGTTCTAATTTAAAGGTTTCAAAAATCCTGATATTTACTTATACAAGGTGGCAAGATACAAGGCAGCTAGAGAGGTTCGAGCAGCGGTCTGGACGCCCTTACCTCTGGGGACTCCCCGTCTCTGAGCAAGTGCGACACAGGTAATGCCCGTCCCTTCCTCTGCTATTACCAGCACAGTGAGTGACCACCCATTAGTGGGCCTGCAAAGGCCCGGGTGCCTTGCTGTCCCTCCGGAAGGTTCTACAGGTTCTGACAGCACCGTCGCGTCAAGTGGCGTAACTAGGACGTCATTGTTCTCACAGCTTCGAGTGTTGAGTCGTGGTTTCATTACGACTCGACACTTCTGAGGGGTACGAGACCTCTCGCAGGGCGGGACTTGCCAGGTGTACAAGACGACGCCGACCTCCGACAAGGAAGTAAGACATTAGGGTGGCGACACAGGAGAATCCTCGGAGCGACCTGCGACCCCTTGGCGAGCGATAGCGGGCGACGAGAGACGGGCCTCGCGTGCGAAGATCGGAACATACGGGACGGTGTTGTGCGCGCGGCGGACGAGTGAGCATTGCGAAGCGGTGTGTTGGGACAGAGGTCCGTGGTAGGAGACGGACAATAGAGAGAGCCACTGTCGAGTCGAGCTCCAGTGGAGATAGTCAACAGTGATCCAAATAGTTGTAATTTATGAAATATTTAATTGAATCATTTCGGTCCTGTATTTTTCCCACGTGAAAACTTGCCGTAATCTCCACTTCCAGCACATTCGTCCAGACCTGAGAGGAACGCTGCTCCTGAACTGCCGCAGGTCGCCCCGCCGCCCGCACGGCACAAGAGGCTCGCGGGCTGCCGACCTCGCAGGGGAAACGCGCGGCGAGGATCCCGCGGATAGCAGTAACTGCTCTGGACTGCTTGATAACGCGTATCACTAGTTTGTCACGTGGCTAGGCCGCCAAACTGCGTGAAGAGCTCCGGCTGTTAACGCACCGTTCAAAAACAGATCAACAATTATTAAAACCGTCTGATTTCGAAAAGCATTCAAGGCTCATTGCACTTGCCTATACAAGATTCGTTTTATAGTTTCGTCTAAAAAAAAAAAAAAAAAAAAAATTGGTTGTCTGTAAAGTCGGTTTACGGACGATAATTTAACGTGACAACGTCATAACAAAACATTGATGAAATTATTGCATACTTTTATGAATAAAATTGAATAATTTTTATTGAATTATCACTATTTTGTATGGATACAAAGTAGGAGTGAAATTAAATCTACAATTTAATTGATAAATTTACTTTTATTTGCACTCATTAATTCAAATATGTTTATTACTTTAACGAAGAGATTATTTTAACTATAACTTTTATACATGTTTGCTATTTAACTTCTTCCAATCTGTGTTATTCTGTTAAGGATAGGACGATGATAGGAAAAGTAGGAAACGAATGGGAGTGTTTCAAGTTTAATGTGCCTCGAAAACGTCAAATCGAGGGTTGTTCCAATCGAGTGGAAGAGAGATAGATGCGGCGCAAGCGTACAATGAGCGTAACGGGACAAAGCGTAACGGGACAATGAGTCATCCTTTTTCGTGCGTGCAGCCGGCGTTCATCGATTTATTAGACGTCACGTCAAAAAAAATTGTTTTCACGTACGATTTTAGGCATGAAAATTTCTAAAAACAGTATGGTAAGTGGTATAGGAAAGTGCATGGAGCCTTTAAATCCCGAAGAGGTGCGTTACCGACACGAAGACTGCACTACAGTTGGGTGCATGGCGCGTAGAGGCTAAGAGACGAGTGATGCGCGGGCCAGTGTCGCCCTTAGCGCCCTCCACGCTTCTAGCGCTCGTGCGCCCGGCCAAGCGGCAACCTTCAGTGACTGGACTTAACTGCTTATTTTTATCTATAGCAAAACCAAACGGGGATAAAATCAGTAATAATGGGGTGAAAGGTGAGTTGCTGATGCTGCAAACAGGTGTACAGGTATACAGGTATACAAATGTAAACGTTAGTTGTACTAGTTATGTAGCATTTATTAGATGACCCATTAAATTATTACCTTTATTTTAAATTAGCCCTCACTATAAACCTTTTGGGCACCCCTGACATAAATTATTGTTTTTCATATGGAACCTACAAGACTCCTTTCAAAATGTACAGCTGTATAGGCGCGAGAAGTACGTATAGAGTAATTATGAGCCATCAATTTTATAGTGGATTATTTTATCGATTGAACAAAAATACGACTCTGTTCAACACTGTAAACTTATGCGAACACACACGATTATTTTGGACTACATTCAGTATACATGAACAGTTCTGAACTTTTTGACTAACTTCAACCATTCGCGCGATTTCTGGTGGAAAAATAATTAACTGTCAGTCGGTCGCATGCGAGGTGCGATGAACGGAAAGTCCCGACGTTCGCGAGGCGCATTCGACGCACGTCGCATGAGTCCAAGCTCTGATTGGCTGAAACTCGCCGCATTGCAACGGAACGCATCGCGTTATTGTGAAACGCTCCGAAGCGCGACGGACGCCACGCGAATGAAATAATTTTCTAACCAATCATTTTGGACACATCTGTGACGTAAGTGTGGCAAAATTCGCGGACGCGACAGAATTTCCGGCTAGAAATATTTTCTATTCCATTATTCTGATTATAATTTATGAGGGTTTGCTTACTAAATTATTTCGTGAATTCTGAAAACTAGCGCATAAAATGATTTTTTTTTCTCTCTCCAAATAAATATTGAATATTGTTAAAAAAAAATATCTAACAGGTCCTTTAAAACACACATGTAGACATTGATGTCTATGGTATATGTGGTGCGAATGCAATGGCAATAAATATTTTACATTTATTTTGTTGTTTGTTTCTGTCTGTCGCGCGATTCCAAACCGTATGCTCACAACAATGCGATAATTTTTCTGTCGCGTCGCGTTCCCCGCGCTTTTGCGACTCCAGAATTGGCGTGCACTCGGAAGGCATCTGGACATTGCCCAAGTTGGAAAAAAAAATGTAAAAATCTCGATTTAGCTGGTGCACTTAGTCACGAAGATAGTGGTATTAAAGGTCATTGATAGTGTAAACGAACGGAGTCGTGATAACAGCTGACGTAGATAAGAGGGTGTCTATCGCTGGGTTGGAAATCATTCAGCCTCCGAGCGGTACGACCGCTGGGCAATAAAAGTGTCGGGGCAAACAGCTACCGAACGAAAACTCACTGACTGAGCTACAACCGCCCACTTCCATCAGGATGCTCTTGTTGAAGTGTAACCACGGTGCTGCCATCTGTGACGGATGGCGCGAACCAAAGCTCACTAAGCAAAAGGGAAATTTTATAGTATTAACTGTTAAGTGGATTTTTAAAATATGGGCAGTATTTAAATAAAATTTACTGTGGAAAATCAGGTCCAAAGTCGGGGATTAGATTTTTTATTTTTTTTTTATTTTTCAACCTTTATCGGAGCCTTTTCATTATTATAGTTTAACATTTCGCTCTGCAAATCGAATGATTCAGTAGTAGACGCAGCTGCTCCGGCAGTGAATTCTAGCGGCGGGTGCCGAAACTACGTGAGATTCGCGTCAAGAAACGTAGTTGAAAACACAATATTCCCGCTGGGCATTATTATTTTTTTTATAAAGAATTCTACGTTAAATTTCGTTTTGTATTATAAGTGTATTTTGCAACACGAGAACACTTTAATCTGCTCGTTTTCGAGGTTAGATGTTACACTTCTCTGACGAGTAGGCTACTGAAAGACTCGCTCACGACCTTGTATATACAACTAGAATGAATGATAAAATTACTTATAGATGCTGGACATCCTGTATCATCAACTAAGCTGAACACAAAGATTAGATACATACGCTAAGATTAGTTACAGAAGCTGGACACCTCGTATCTAAAACTAAGCTGAATGCTAAGGTATGTTATATAAGCTGTAACTAAGCTTAATGCTAAGATAAGTTACAGATGCTGGACACCCTGCATGTATAACTAAGCTGAACGCTACGATAAGCTGAACCTATCGCTACGAGACTAACTTTGCTCTTGTGCCAGAACCGGCAGCAGCAGCGACCTCCAGAGAACAGCGAGAACAAAGACAGCCACCATCACTGCATCTGGAACAAAAAATAACGACTTGTAAAACTTCCGTGAACTATGCAAGGTAATTACAGACGAAGTGGAATAAACGAAGGAGCTGATGACTTACGTTTATTGGAGTAAAAAATTTAACAACCCCCGTTAATTGAAGTAAAAAAAAAAAAAAAATTGGTTGTCTGTAAAGTCGGTTTATGGACGATAGTTTTTGACGTAATAACAAAACATTAATGAAATGATTGCATATTTTTATGAATAAAATTGAATCATTTTTATTTTAATCATAAAAGAATAAATACTTGAAATTATACTAGTAATCAGATTTTTAAAATGCAAGAATAATTAACCTTTATTACCGAAATTGTTGTTGTAATAAGCAATGAAAACCACATTAACTTTTCACTTCACTTTATAAACAGTCGACGAAACAGTTCACGTGTAGATGTAAGTTGTGTGCTGCCGCTGTCTTTCTTCTCCTCGGACGCATAGGCCAATCGAGTGGAAGAGAGATAGATGCGGCGCAAGCGTACAATGAGCGTAACGGGACACAGCGTAACGGAACAATGTGCGTAACGGGACACTTTTTCGTACGTGCAGCCGGCGTTCATCGATTTATTAGACGTTGTCACGTCAAAAATGCATCAACGTGGGGTGTAGTCGCAATACGTATGGAGTGACTGTGATACGCAAGAAAAACGCGTCCATGTGAAACGTGGAAATTTGACGGATGGTAGTCGCCGTTCACATTGGGTGCGCTGCAGCGATATGCATTTCCACCGATGGTGGTGTGTTCGAACATCTACCATAAAGACTCCTGATTATTAAAATGACGTCAATCATCAGCTCCTTCATTTATTCCACTTCGGCACGAATTGTTGTATATACAGCTATGTAAATATTGCTGTCGATCTACGTGACGTAAGTAATTTGGAGCTTTAGAGGCCTTGCTTTTGGAAGGCGAGGTTCCATGGTTAAACCGAAGTATGATTTGTGTGTTAAATCAGTTTCGAAAGCCACCCTTTGATTTGTCTCCGACACAAAGAATAAGACATTAATTAAAACAGTAGAAAGTAAAAGAGTGAAAGTGAGAGTGAAAATGGCTAAAACGCTTGTTATCAGAATAATTTTTTAGGCATCAAACAATGGGTGCAGATTCTTGAGAGCACTCAAGAACTTGAATTACACCGTAATCTCCATTTCTTCACTATATAATCTGTTGGTTACCGTTCAAATCTCATAATTACCCTAGGCACGACGAGAAGACTGCGCGCCAATTCAGAGTCTTGCGCTTAGAGGCGATACCGCGCTAGAAGCACCACCCAGCGTCGCACTTATCATCCTGCCACACTAACACAAATAAACCCCTGGCTAAGCGGACCACTTAATAACTGTATTAGGTTGGAAAGCCTACTGTGTTTTTTTGTGCTGTCATCGTGTTTTCAGAATATATATGTGTGTGTGTGTGTTGTGTGTTTAGTTTCATTGCTGGGTTCGCATGTGAGTTCCGTATTGTCGGTGTTTTGTCTAGATCACCTGTTTATTACCATCGTTGGATTCCTCAGTCTGTCGCTATTGTTCGACTAAATTAACTATTTCTGGCTGCAAGTGTCTCGTCGTCGTCACACCACTATGTTCGTCGGTGCTGTGATATTGTTCCGATTCCTTCCACGAAATTATCTGCGCTGTGTCTAATCGGCTGATTTGGCTTGTTTTCTGTGTGGATGTGTAGTCATCTCTCTACGTCCGTCCTTCGGGTATTCATTGTGACACATAGTTCAGACTAGCACTAGCGTATTTACAAAATAAGCATTTAAATCACTCTTCTCCATTGCAGGAATCATTCAAAGGACTTTCCCGTGAATGTCTAAGAATGTAACAGACTTTGTCGTGTCCTTCGGCGGCTCAACCCACAGGGCAGTAGCCAGAATTATGTGAAGGAGGGGATTCCATTAAAACATTTTTTATGAGTAATTTTTCTTTTTAAATGAGTTTTAAAAAAATTTCACACCAAAATCCAAGGGAACAGTAAGACTTTTAAAAGTCCAACGTTTACACGCAGAATTTTAAGTAATGAATCTTCTTGAGAAAAGTAAACTGAACATTTTATATTTTGGTTTTTATTTAATTATTTTTAATATTTTTTTATTAAGTCAATCGATGTTTTCGTTAAAACAAGTCATACTTATGTAAATATTAATTTTTATTAAATACATGAAACACATAATAATGTCAAGTTTGTATGAAAGACATGCTTACAACTAACACGTGTGCAAACCGACATTAAATGAAGCCTTGTTCTGTGTATGAGGCATATTGGGCTAGATGTGAAAGGGAATGCATTTATTGAAGTCAGCTATAAGGATTAAAATAATCCTTCCAAATAAAGTTCTCAGGAACCTTATGAAGCTGAGATACTGTTATTTTTTTATTCTGTCTTAACTAGATTTTTTAATTTAAATCGTGAAAGAGAGGGGTCCGTCCACAAAAGATTCCCTCCCCCCCCCCCCCCCGGGACTATGTTCTGGCAGGCGGCCATAGCATGGCCGAGGCCAAACAGACAGCTACGCTATGTTCGCGATGTTCAATGCGCCAGGCGGCTTGACATATCAGTCTAGTTCGCGATGCTGGAGAAACATATGCCATAGGATTCAAGTGATGATTCAGATATGATAATGTTATGATTTATTTAAATAAAAATAATAAATCGTCGTGGGAAACTACTGGGTTCGTAAATGGATAGCTCAATTACAGATTTTACTACACAGTTTTATTGATTGCCAATATTTACATCACTAACAAATAATCTTCTAAAAATGCCTAGTAATCAATTACACTTAAAACTGTTTATTCCCCAGTCACTCGGTTTTCACACACCGCACACCGCGCTGGGCCGCAACTCTCGCCGCAGCACCCCTCCGTCGCACTTCCCTTCGCCGAGGATCCGCTCGACGCTTCGCTCGGAACATCACTCGGGACTCTCGCCACCCAACTATCGCCGAGAACTGAACTCGCCGAGGAACTCCTCGCCCAGGAACTCCGCCGGACCCGCGACACTATCGCCCGGATCAACTCCACTCCCAACTCAATCTGAGGCCGGCGTCCCGGGCTTATATAGGTCCAGGCGCCACTTCTAGAAGTCGCGAGCGCGGCTGGGACCAGTCGCTTCTACCCGCGCCGACCCGACGCCAGATTTATCGAGAAAGGCATCGGCGGCTCGCGGAACTCCCCAGCTGTAAGGTGTCAGATAACGCCGCAAAGGCAGAGCGTCGCTATGGGAGCGGATGGAAGGAGGTGGGAAGCGACGACCCTTGTAATCTAACAGGCGCGCGCGGCACGTCTCACGTTGCGGCGGTCTCGTGACATCAGTGGCCGTGCGGGGCCGCCAGGCAGCTCCGAACCTGCACGCGCCGCGGCCCTGCTCGCGTTCGTAACAATAATATTCTGCTGGCTGTCACAGTATGAAAAACGTAAAAATAAATGTGTTCACGGAGTGAATCTAGAAACAAAAAGAATTTGAACAATTTCATCATTTGATGAAGCAGTTTCTCGCGAGGACGAAACCCAACTTATGTATCATTTCAGAATTCTCATTTTGATAGCATTCCTTTGAAATAAAATCCCAGGGCATTGTCCCGTACACCCTTGCCTTGTATATTCTTCCATCGATTTATTCCATAAACAAGGATATTTTTCGTAATCTTTCAATGAACTTTTCCGTTGGCATAGCTGAGAGTAATTAAACTTCATAAAAAAGCACACGCTGGAAGCACGGTACAATTTCGCGCTAAAACAGATATATTTTTTTGTTTATCTGCGCATGCACGAAGTCAACGACGTTTTTTGGAAAATAGCCAAGAACCAAACACCCGGAGACGTCGCCGACATAGCGAACACGGTGAACGAGGCTTTGTGTGGCCAGTGGCAGGTGAAATGCCAGTGACACCTGAGATGCAGCTGGCTGTGTTTGACTCGCGTAGCGAACACAGCGAACACGGCTCGGTGTGGCCTGGTGGCAGATGAGAAGCGCAGCGAACATCGCGGACATAGAGAACAAGGCGGCCTCGGCTTCACAGTCCGGGAACAGCGGTAACAGGAGCAGGCACAGAACAAGAGCGGCCGGGGTTGTCGGTGTTAGCCGCAGTAACCCCGGCGGCAAACAGCGGCGCGGGCGAAGCGCCGACAGTGTTATCATAGCTCCGCGGTGTTTGCGGTGGGCTTATCGCCCGCGGTTTTGCATAAGCCCCCTCCCACCCTGTAATAAAAACCAAAGCCGCCTTTGCGCGCGCCGCCGAGAACACACACAAGTACGAAACAGGAAAACATCTAACCTCGGTAACAAGTCAATTCACGTGTTCTCACGTTGCACAAAACCACTTGTAATACGAAACTCGACAACGTAATTTAACGCAGAATTCTTTAAAATAACATACGCAATTTGTATTTTCAAATACATTTCTGAACACGAATCACACGTAGTTTCCGCACCCGCCGCTAGAATTCGCTGCCGGAGCAGCTACGTCTACTTTGGAGACAGATTATTTAAACTTTTAAATGAAACGGCTCCGAATATAAGCGAAAAACACTTGAATTTTTTTTTATACCAAAACTCGGCTTTGGACCTGATTTTCTGCAAGGGATTTTTATTAAATGCTCACATCTTGTCAAAATTCACTAAACAGTTAATAGTATAAAGTTCTCCTTTGGCCTGCTGAACATTCGTTCGCGCCATTTTCCACACAGATGGCAGCACCGCAGTTATACATTTCCGTTCCATTCGCTAAATTACTCCTTCCAAATGCCGTATACCGAGATCTAAGATGTCACACATGAAAAAAAATTGTAAAATACTCACAGTGATGTGTAATATTCTAATCTCGGTAACGAGCAAATTCACGTGTTCTCATGTTGCAAATAAACTTATAATACGAAACTCAGAACAAGAACTATAACGTAGAATTCTTAAAAATAATGCCTGTAATATCGATATTTTATTAGCCATGAAAATTATGTTCAAACAAACATGGCGTCAAAGATATTTAACATTTTGTTATTTCTCTAAAGCATTACGAACTCGGCGCTATATTTTAAGTATTTTTAAAAACTAAAATTTTCAGTACATAGATACATAAAATAAAAAAATAACCCGAAACATTTAAAACACATATTACAACACTAAGTAAATGTATGCATATTTGTTTTTGCTTAAACGACAGAAATCAGCCTGTAAATACTTCCTGCAAAAAAAAACCCTTAACCTTATTGAGATGATTCACAATTTAAGATTTAACAGTAACAATTTCATCACGAAAATATTTATATTTCATGGCATCGAATATGTGTAGGTTAAAAATTTCTTGTGTCTCTACAGTAGGATGAACGCTGCACTATCTCTACATTTCAATGTTAGCAAAGGATTGTCAAAATTGTAATGCTTATTTTTTTGTTGCCATTATTTTTTTTATGAATATAAATTATAACATAAAGTATTATAGGATAGTTGTACTAGTATAGATTTTTATTTTTTAATATCTATGTGTGGTGTAAATTCCGCGATGTTCACTAAACAAATTATAATCGCATGAATCACGCGCGTCAGGCCATCTTTACGAGATTTCTGAGATTTCCACAGATGGCAGCACCGTGTTTACACACTTTCGTTCCATGTGACTTCCGTTCCACTTTCCGAAATTGATCCTACCAAATGTCTTTAAAATGTTACACGTCGACAAGATTGGATGTTTGGATCGCAGTAGGCTTTCGTTACCAGTCACCGACTCTTCTTTGGCTTCTGAGTTGAGGACACGCCTGTATTAATTGCTGGTTCGCCCGACGTTTCGGCGTGCCTTGTTTGCAAATATCTTCAACGGCCTGAACACCAGGCCTTCAGTTGTCAATCGTCCTTGAAGATGGCTGCAACAAGGCACGCCGAAACGTCTGGTGGACCATCAATTACGAAGACGTAGCCTCAAACCAGAAGCCAAGGAGTAGTTAAATTAATACTGTCATCACATTTTAAAACTTAATTTTAATAAAAATAATACGGTTGGACTGTAGTATTCATATTCAAACAAAGCAGAAAAATTAACTATCTAGTAGATTCAAAAATAACTTTTTTGAAGTTATTTTACAAATCACAGCCACATCGCTCAATCTACGTTACAGCCCACAGATGCGTCAAAAACTGTACATTACTTCAATTTAAAACATACTTTACTTCATTTCAAAAACTGTACTTCAGTTCAAAAACTGAACATTACTTCAGTTCAAAAACAGTACCAGGGTTGTTATTTCACTCCGTTTTCTTTATTAATACATGGTATTTGTTCACGTGCGTCTCCTGAGATTATCGACTGTCTGGATAGTGATGGAGCGCTTGCGTTGTCAAAAAAAAAAAAAGATTCAGTAAACAGCTGATACGTCAATCATGATTTCTGGCAATGCGACCCATTCTAAGAGTCGCTGGAAGGGCACTGATAGCAACATTGTGCCTAAAAAAATATTGTGCACATTTATTTAAAGTTTGACGTTTTCAAAGATTATTGGCTGCTATGGTTTAATTTTACTCAGAAGTTCTTTATAAACATTTTTTGAAAGCCGATGGTTATAAATTTTCAAGTGGCACCCCATACATTTTTTTTTAAATTGGGGCTAGTTACCTATTAAACATCTTCTCTAACAATACGCTTACCCATACACAGTCACACACACATGTTAGATGTTAGTTTTATCGCAAAACATGCTACTGCACTCAGCTCCACATTGTGTTATTTTATGTTAAAAGCAATGTTGTTAGAGTAACAATGGATGGTATTTTTAGTAATGTGCAACCCACCTTTGAATGTTTTCAACAAAATTAATATTGGTTCTAAAAGAATAAACTAATGTACTTATTTATAAATATATTATTTTTAATTTTTATTTACTATTAATTTTATTGTTATTTAAATTATAAACCGGCTTCGCATGCGTATATTTAAGGATAGTTACAATTTTTTTATAACGCTCTAGGAAATGTATGTGATTAATTTCAAATACCCGCAAGAAAAGCAATAAACATAATAAATTGTCAGGTATTTATGAGAAGTTTCAGTCAACCAAGAAAAACATTCATTGTTGGAATTTCGAAAGGGGTAAAAAGGCTATTTATTTTTAATGAAGATTTCGTGTATCAGATAAAATCATTTGCTTCTTTATTTTGCATGTAGGTAGTTTCAGTTTTTCATTATTGCAGGTTTCATTGGATTTAGTTACATGAATAGTCTTCATTAAAAATAAAATAGTAATATAAACACCTTACTTTTAAATAATAGCAAAAAACTATTTTATCTCCCTAAACATTTTTAATTTGAAAGAAAAAAAACTAGAAACTTTTTACCGCTCTTTTTTTGACATGCATGTATTTAAACTTTCACTTTACTTTAATTTAAATAATTAATTTATAAAAAAAACAGTAGAATAGTTACCATAATAACACCCAACTTTATCGTCTTACTACTTCAAGGGCTTAAATCTAAAAATCTGTATAGTAAACATCCATTTACTTTCAGTTCTGATCAATAAGCAAGATTTAACATCTCATATTTGAGTGAATATCTTATACTTTTTTTTTTTTTTTTTACGAGCGATCAACAATTGGGTGTCTCTCTCGTCCCTGAAAACTGTAGTTTTTCCGCGAAAAGACCATTTTAACGCATTTCCGACATAATGAAAAGTCGTTATGAAAAACATGTTTTAACCTGATGTTAAAGTATTAACTTTTAAAAATTAAACACGTAGATTACCATTAAAATTAAAATAATATTAACAAAAAATGAGCTTTCTTCAAACGGTAGAGTAGATTATTTTGTTTTATATCATCCCTCAATTTTATATTTTTAGTTTAATGGGTTGTTTATGTGCGGGGCATCGCCCCTCCAACAGGAAACATATGAAGCATTAGGGAAAACTATGCGAAGAACTAAAAACAAGTTTCGTTAGGTTTCGGTCATGAGTTCCCTTCCGCTGTGAATATTTCTGATTAAAAAAAACACACATGAAACGTTTTTTTTTCTCAGTCATTTAATCCACTCTTAAGGCCCCCGCCCACCCGGGCACACACGCGGTGCGCAGAGCTTCAGGAAAAACAACATGATTTGAAAACTACTCAAGATATCCGAGTGGGGTGTGTTTAGGAAAAGCATTTAAGAGTTCGCTGAGGGCCAAAAACACTTTTTTTTTGGGGGGATTAAGTTTTTAAACTGTATTTTTAGAAGAGTTAAAATAGCTAAAACGCATGTTTTCAGAGTAATGTTTATGCGTAAAACAACCAGTACAGATTCTGCATTACACCTTTATCTTCATTTCTCCGCCATATAATGTTACGGCCATCGCTCAAATTTCACAGTTTTCCTTTGACGACGAGAAGACCGCGCCAGTTCAGAGCCTTGCGCTTAGAGGCTATACCGCGCTAGAAATACCAGCGAGCGTCGCGCTTATCATCCCGCCTCAATAGCACACATACACCCCAGACGAGACGGGCCCCTTAATACGTGAGCAGATGCAAACATTTATGGACACGAGTACTGAAAATAAATACGAGTCGATGATCAGCATCACGTCGCAGAAATGTAATACGCACATGATTGAGGAGGGGGGGGGGGGGGAGGTTGTGGAATGAGGAAGCATGATGCGATATGTGATGTCGGGAAACCAAATGCGAGTACCGTCCCGATCAAAAGTTTTAGACCTTGCATGGCACAACTTGTGTCATAAGTGCCGTGTCAGATGTTTTGTGGCATCCTGCGTATATGACATAACCGATATATTTTTTTTTGGTCAAGCTAAATAGTTTAGAGGTTACGAATATCTCACCAAATATCACAATACTTTCACAACATTAAAAAGAAAGTCATTATTTCTAATAGTTGACGCAGTATCTTTATTTCGTAATTAGTTTCTTTCAAAAAGCTGAAAGAACATTTTTCTTCTTCAGAAATTTGTTCCTACACACATATATGCCCTTAACTGCACAACCTCCTGGATACGCCTTTAGTTCTAGCAGAACTTGTGACACGGTTCTTGTTCCAAAAGTTTATGCTCTATGTGCCATTCCATGTTGGTTTTTCGCTGTGGTCTTAAATTGTTTACCGGTTCTGTACAACGGTGCATCACGCTCCAAAACTGTTCGCCGCATCTGCCCTGGTGGTTGGGTTCCAGCCACTTGTTATCCGAACACTTTCGATAGTAATACGGTTCAGGTGTGGATCTTCAGCAGACTAGTTCCTCTAGTGGGGTGCTAGGTGGGGTCATTGACCGACTGCCCTGACGTCACGGCAGCCAGTTGAAGCAACGACTACAGGTTTTTAATAGGTACATCAATTTCTTCAGAATAAAAAATTTACCTTTCTGCCTATAACTTTACATTCTTTCTTTCATTCTCCCAAACAGTACAAAATTGACCTGAATTCTGACACTCGATGGATTTTTAAAATTTTATATTTTGATACGTAAAATTAAAAATTTAAAACCATACGCACAATTGTTGTTTCTTTTCGTGGGAGAAAAGATTTTTCAGATTCGTAGTGTCGATAAAAAATAATGTGCTATAGTGTTCTCTCTCAACTCCCGTTCCGACGGACTTTGGTTCAAATCCCAGGAAAGCCCTTCTGATTTCAGCTATGAAATGGAATCTAATTATAAATAACAAATGTTCTAACAGGTTAGTTGTCGGTGCTGAAACACTTTGAAAGAAACAAATTACGAATTAAGCGACAATTATCATCCGTGAGAAGTCACAAGAATGTCAACCCGCTGAAGAGGTTGCATTTCAAAACATGTTTTCCATTTTGTGCTTGCATAAATATAACCTTGCCAAGGTCAAGGCTGATTATTTCCCCAACCTCCTTTACTTGTGACTGGTTTTCGTCTCACGACGAGGAGTGAAACCAGATTTTATTTACAAAAATTACAATACTTTTCATAATATGATTAACAATTATACAGAGCGTCACTTCAATAAACACTGCGAATGAAATATAATAATTTAATATTTTAGTAACTATATTTTATCTAATGGTACGTCAGTTATTCACTTTTTGTATTTTATTTGCTTTATCTTTATGTTTATAGTGGCAACCTGTTTTGGACCATGTCTGTTGTGTGCCACTATAATAAATAAATAATATATAGCATACAATAATACCAGGTTCTTAATATGCACTTCGATAATGTTGAATTACCGTAGTGATTCATGCTGACGGAGTAAAATATTTTTAACGGCGATACAGATACTTAAAAGATAACTTAGCTCGTCACACTGTTAAATGAATAAGAAATCTTCGAAACGAAAACCGAAATAAAATCTGTGTGTGACAGCATACAATGATGGGCCCTTTGTTACACTACAAATGACGAGACTAAAAAAAAAAAGAAGTGATTGTTTAAAAACCTCGTGCACACGCAAGAGAACGCGAAACGCAGGGGAGATCGGGAAGGTGGGGGGATGAAGTCGAGTTATAACGGAGATAATAAATCTGTGGCGGAGAAGTTATTCGCTATTTGTTTGCCCTGCCGACGCGCTAAGTTGTGTCGACAGGACAAAATACACAACTCTGGGCGGTGTTCGACTCCCTCCTGCAGCCCCGCCGGTTGGTAAGCATCAGGTCTGCCAACCCTCTCCTCTTCACCCCAGCCTCGCCCCTTCCTGGCCAGGACATCCGCGAGGCCGTGCGCGACCCTGGACGAGCTCCTTCAAGCACCGACACGCACCACGCCATTGCAGATCTGAACTGTTTGATATGGAAAAATTTCGGAAAAAAAAAAAATGGTTGTCCGTAAAGTCGGTTTACGGAAGATAGTTTAACGTGACAACGTCATAACAAAACATTGATGAAATGATTGCATACTTTTATGAATAAAATTGAATAATTTTTATTGAATTATCACTATTTTGTATGGATCCAAAGAAGGAGTGAAATGAAATCTACAATTTAATTGATAAATTTACTTTTATTTGCTCTCATTAATTCAAATATGTTTATTACTTTAACGAAGAGATTATTTTAACTGTAACTTTTATACATGTTTGCTATTTAACTTCTTCCAAACTGTGTTATTCTGTTAAGGATAGGACGATGATAGGAAAAGTAGTAAACGAATGGGAGTGTTTCAAGTTTAATGTGCCTCGAAAGATGGTTGTTCCAATCGAGTGGAAGAGAGATAATTGCGGCGCAAGCGTACAATGCATAACGGGAAAATGTGCGCAACGGGACAATGTGCGTAACGGGACACTTTTTCGTGCGTGCAGCCGGCGTTCATCGATTTATTAGACGTGTTCACGTCGAAAATAATTATGAAGATAAAAAATTCACAGAAAACAAGAGTGAATCAGCTGATGTCGGACAAACCGGACCAACGATGAAACTAAACAAGTATTATGGACAACACAACGACGATAGCACGGACAAAACATTATTCAACCTCTAAATAACAGACAGCACCAGAATTCCGTTGAAGGAACTTCGTCATGGAAAAAATAATATAACAACACATACGAACACAGTGGGCTAACAACGAGGAGACAGGTACTGCAGGCAACGCAGCAAACACATAAACACAGAGATGAAGATAAACAAGTACTGTGGACAACACAAAGACGATAGCACCGACGAACACAGAAGGTTTCCAATGACAACAGTTGCGACGTTTTGGGAACTGACATCTGTTCTCGTCATCAGGCACAGACAGACTGATCTGTTGACACTGGAAATCTTCTGTGTTCGTCAGTGCTATCGTCGCTGTGCTGTCCACAGTACTTGTTTAGTTTCATCGTTAGTTCTGTTTGGCCGACATCAGCTGATTCTGTCTTGTTTTCTGTGAATTTTTTAACTTCATATTTGTTATTTATTTTTTGTTTTTTCGGATTTTTCCATGACAAACCGTGCAAAACTGCAATGGCGTATGTCCGAAAAAAACTGCTTTAAATCAAAATTCATTATTGCATGAATCATTTACAGAACGTTCACACCTCTGCCTGAGCGGATCCATTAATCTGTTGAAAACGACTGCAAACCAGTGTAATTTCTCTGTACAACTGTCACTTAGCAAAACACACCAAACAACTTATTTTGTAAAATATCCAAAGAACTGCACTCAATAGACATTTAATTCCGGGCTGGCAGCACAGCCGAAAGTGGTTCCGTTGGGATTCGAACCCATTCTCACGAAACTCATTCATTTAGTTTTCCAGTTGTTTTTATTACACTCAGTTTACCGATCCCCCAATGCAGTCTACATAACATATTTAACTAAAACGCACTGTGACATCACAAACTCCATTGTTATCTCCACAATAAATCCTAATTTCTGCAACTTTACACGCCCTGATAATAGCAGTCGGACGACAAGACCACCAACTGCTGAAATGACAATACAGTTTTCGGCACACACTGTTGCAGTCAGGGCCGTAACTAGAGTCTCTGGCACCCGGGGCATGAATGGATTCATGCGCCCTCCTCTTATTTTGCACATACCACACCAATAAAGCGGGGGGGGGGGGGGGGGGGGGGGGGCTCCCACGGAAAAATGGTGTTATTTAAGCATTTTCCATACCTACATGTAACAGTTTCTGTGCTACTGTAACTTCCATGAATGAACCCACTACCAGTTGTAGTAGGAATTACAATGCAAGCCGGCGATTTCGGCGCCCCCACAGCTTTGCGCCCGGGGCGTATGCCCCGCTTGCGCCCCCCTAGTTGCGGCCCTGGTTGCAGTGCTGTCTGAATGAGCTACTCGCCTGATCAGGAATTTTGCAACGAGCAAATTTATTTTGTGCGCAGCTTGGATTGCAATACAGAGCCAATTGCGTCCACTGTTGCCAGATTAATACCTGCCAACTTGTTAAAATTATAATTCTTATTTAGTATACAATTGATAGTTATAATAAGTTTTAGTTTGTTTTTAATTTTGTTAATTATGTTGATTTAATTTAAACCATAAAATATCTGAAAGAAAAAAATAAATTATTTATAGTAATCGGTCACTAATAATAAAGTATTCTATTAATTATTTAAATAGTGAAACATTACTAAAAAATTTAATATTAAAAGATATAAACTAATAAGACGTCTTCTTTTGTATTACCACAGAAGATAGAATCGAATATTATCAGATGATTCTCTTAATGAAATACAACAATAATGTATTTCCAAAATTCCAATTCCAATTTTTCTCTTAAAAATAAATTTTATTCAAGTACATTAAAAAAAATATCGTCAATAAATTATAAACATGTTATAAAGATGTGTCTAAAACGTATGTGCTCTTTTCTTACATATGCCTGGCAAAAGAGCACACTGAAAAAAGGACAGCGCTAATAGCAGATATCGTGCATTGAAAAGAGAGAGTAAATGCCAATTTAATTGCACATTGCATTGCACACTGCATTGCACACTGCAATCGAAAGATGAGACGCGCTATAGCACGCGTCCTGCATGGTTCAACCCTGTAAAGTTGACTTCATTTTGGTAAAATCTTACGCTAAGAATAACAATACCAAGACTTGAGATACCGTTACGTTCTTTAAATGATTCGTGCAAAGGGGTATTTTTATTTAATACAATTTCTTGGACATACACCATTGCATTTTTGCACTGTTTGTCATGGAAAAAATTCAAGAATGTTTGTGCCTGAAAACACGGGAACAGATGCCAGTTACCGAGATGTAGCAACTGTTTTGTCATAGGAAACCTACCATGTTAGTCGGTATTGTTGTCGTGTTGTTCATATCTGTTAATCTTCATCGCTGTGTTCGTATTTTTTCTGCATTGTCCAGGTTTTGTTGTCTGCCTGCAATTACTGTTATTGTTGAAACTGTACGTCGTCGTTAGCTCACTGCATTCGTCTGTGCTGATTTATATTTAAGTTTGAATGTGTTAAGTGTTGGCCAATAAAACCTGTTCGGTTAATCGTTGGGTTTATATGTTTACTGGTGATTTAGGCTTGTTCTCTAAGAGTTTGTTTCAATTTTATTTCTTAATTTGCATTCTTGAATTTATTTCCATGACAAACAGTGCAAAACTGCAATGGCGTATGTCCAAAAATTTAATTAAATCAAGACTTGAGACGTAACATGGTTAACACAATTAACTATTGTTAGAAAACTGTTTTAAAAAAATCTCGGGTATTCAGTAATTTGCTACCGGCTCTTAAAATAGTTTAAATTCGTGTCTTTAATGTGTAAGGAAAGACGCATGTGAACGTGTTGTATACCTTATACACCATAATTTGACCCTCTTATTTCACAACCACTGCCTTATGTAAAAGGGTATCAACGGACAAACGAGGCACATTGTGACATCACAGATTGCGGTGCGCACTAAATGTTTGTCATCATAGTATACAGCCGTACAAACAACAATGTTTGCATTCCCCTCAAACCAAAAACCACCATGTATTCCACTTGTTGACAAAATATAACTTTATAGATTACTGACATTTTGTGGCTTTAACCATTTTCGGGATGGAAAACATCTGCAAAGTTGAAAATACATAACGAATGTGCACGTGATAAACCGGACACAATCTCCACTTCTCGGAGTTTGTAACTCACAAAAAGTTTATTTAAAAACAAGAACAAACAAAAAATTACACTGTACAGCGAAGTTTTCAGTATATTTTTCTTGCCAAAGGTAGGAAAAATATATGTAAACGCTACAGATATCCGCGCACAGTATTAAGATTAAACAGGAGTCACGTGGCGACGTTACACAAACAAGCGATAATGGAGCAAGAACACACGCTAATCTGAGAAAAATGACACGGAAAGCGGGAATGCGCACTTAAGATTCAAAACCCAAGGACCAAGGGCAAACCACGGAACCTAATCATCGGTAGCGATCGATACTTGATTGGGTTATCACGGATACACAAAAATCTGTTCAAACATCGCGCTGTTCAAACACCACCAATCCCAGACTACTACACAGTAACGTTAAAGTTTCACGTACTAACGGTTATTTCACTATTGCAGAGCATGTAACAAAGTATTTTTTTTTTTTTAAAAGGCAACTGACACTTTGTAGCATTACCACGAAGACAGCATGATTGTCAGTTTCTAGAAAGTATGTATACTAACGTGGAACGTCTTACCAGAAAGTCTCGGTGTCAGTTGACGATGTATTCGAACTTGTCAAGTTGCCTCCAACGGTCTCAGCAGCGAGCAGAGAAGATACGAACGCTCCGCAGCCAGGACGAACACTGAAGACTGATCAGCGCCGCCGGGACGCTATTGGTCGACTGAATCTCCCTCCCGACTCGAGAGCCCAGAGATAACAAGACGTCCCGGCGTCCCCCCTGCTTCCCGGCCCGTCCGCGCGGCGGCGCCGCCAACAGTTTACCTGCGCGCGAGAGATAAAATAACAAGAGATAAATTTAGTCGTCGTGAACGAGTTACAACGTGTTTATGGCGCGAACCTCCGGTGGCCCCCCGTGCACATGCACATACTAATTCACGCGTTGTTTGAAAGACCGCGTGAAAGATAACTGGCTTCCATCCGCCGCAACCCACGCTTCCCCCCCCCCCCCCCCCTCTTTCCACCCGACCTCTTCTCGCTCGTCAAGACGGGTGCGGTTTCGGAACCGGAAACCAACTGTCGACGCGGCGGTTAACGCTTCCGTTCGCTTACCAGCCAATCGGCAGTTTATGTTGCGATCATCAGGAGGGGGGGGGAGGGCAAGGGTATTTTCACTCCCCCTCTGAAACCTTGAAGTGGTGGCAAACGGGTGCAAAGAAAGTGCTGTGTAATCAATTTTTAGATAATAAAACTGCTTAAATAGCACCATTTTCCACCTTGAAATACAAAAATCCTCCCCCCCCCCCGCTTCAATAGTGGGGATCGATGATTCTTTAGAAAAAGGTATATTGCCTGACCCCCCCCCCCCCCTTTGGAAATTTAGTTGTTGCGCCCCTGGCGATCATAACGGGTAACGCATATCGCGCGATTAATATAGAAATTTACGATATGATAACCAAAGATGACTCAAAGTTTATTACAAATTTTTTTTTGATAATTTGCTTACCAGATCAGGGCCCTCTTTTCTTTTTGTATGTGAGCAGGAAAGCGTAACTTAAGTAACATGACATCCTTATCAGCCTGGAGTCTGGTCAAGGAACTCCCGTGTCAGGAACGGGCCTAGTTCATTTTGTACCGGAGCGGGCACGTATGGATTTAACCCCCCCCCCCCCCCCTCCAAACCAGTGGCGGATCCAGAGGTTCACCTCGGAGGGTGCACTCTATGATTTCAGAGAAGCTAGAGAAAAAATGTCTTAAAATTACTAAATTTGTTTTTAATATACTCACTCTATACATAACATCCAACCACCAGAGTTTATAATTCTACAAGAAATTCATTAATTATATTTAAACATTTTATTGGTTTCAGAAACAGTCATTTTTGTTGGCAATATTAATGTAGCAGACACCTGGTTTTTTTTTTGGGGGGGGGGGGGGCACTTGCCCTTGGTGCCCCCCCCTCCCTTGGATCCGCCACTGAAACACACACACACTTTCGGACTGATAAAAATTATTGTTTGATGGTTTTTAACATATTTCTTTATACCTAACATTATATAAACAATGGCCCGGGCTTTACGATTAGTGAAGAGGCTTCTTTCATTGGTTGGGATCGGAATAGTTTTTTTCCCACTTCTTTTGAGAATCTTTTCCACCAAATATGTGTCGGGATCCATCGTAGGCTGAATCTCTTCGGCATAGAAGCCGCCATGAATAGGTATGTGTTCCAAATCTTCGAGGTAGTAGGTCCTAGGCTCCGTTTCGTCACACGGAAAAATGTTTGGGATTTCAATTTGCAGTGAAACATTTATCGAAAACGCATTTCTGCTTGGAAACTTACGTTGTTTTTCTACGTGTGCTCCTGTTTATTCCTGGCAATAACTTGTTGGTATCCGTGTGCTCCTGGTTATTCCTAAGTAAACGATAGCTCCATGCTTTTTTTTTTATATGAGACAGGCAATTGTATTTAGAGTTTCGATTAGTTGGTGAGTTCCTGTTACCAAATTGATACCAATAATAGGTTTTCAGAGCCAAAACGTATTCGTCCTGGAGGAAATTTCCGTCACGTACGAGGATGACGACAGGACTCGAACCCGCACCTTCCTGCCTCCGTATCCCTGGAAATTAGTGGACGAGAAACGTAAACGCTAGAATGAATACTACCACGTCCTAGAGTGTACAAATGTAAAATTCCGTACCATCCAAGTGAAAAACACACTAGATGATTTGCTACTGCAGAATCCGCGTGGCATCATTTAATTCCCCGGTCCTGAGCAGAAGAAATGGCTGAGAAAGTTTAGCGATGGAGCCACCGAAATTGTAGACTTGCAAATCGACTACGGCTGTCCTCTGCTTCTCTGTGCAAGCTTAGTATACAAAGTATGGCGTGCAGCTACACAAGTTCGAACGAGTATGTGCCTGTGCAAGGTCGCAGCAAATGCGACATTTCACTATCCCGTCTGCTGCTTCTACAATGCACGGAAACGTTACAAACGGCAACCAATGAGATTTGCATTTTCAAAGTTACAAAATATCAATGTAATTAAAAAAAAAAAAATGTTATTCTTCAAGATCATAGCGCCGGCAAAATTTAGAAACGACTAATAATACAGTTCGAGATATTCTTATAATTGAAACAATTTTTTTAAATGTTTATAACATAAACAAACATGGCTACCACCGCAGCCAAGTACTCGGCTTCTATTGGTCACACGGAGCGACGCAAACGGAAGAGCTCAGCATTGCCGGGTCCTTCTTCCTTTCGGGAATACGGAATTCATCCTGTCTTTCACCCGGTTTTTTATATTTTTTAATTATTTTTTTTTGGAAGCTGGAGAACATGAGCGGAGGACGGTCAAGCTACGCACGTCAGGAGCGGACCAACTGCATCGCTCGCAGCGACCCCCCCCCCCCCCCCCCCCCCAACCCAGTTCGCCCCATACGTTCGCCCGCGATAAGGAGGTCGGGGGTCACCCCGAGCGAGCGAGCGAGCGAGCGAACAGCTTCTCAGTCCAGAGAGATCCTGCTTTATTCTGATGGCACAGGCAAATCAAATCGCGGTCGACACAGGTGTGAAGTCAGTGGCGAAAAAAATATTCGCGTGTGCGACAGACGTTTTTTTTTCGTTATTAATATTTTCTATGGCTATCGCGTTACGGATGATTTTACGGGAACGCATGTCGAGATTTTATTTTCAAAATGATAGTTGAACTGGTACAACACTGGTAATTTTACAATTCGTATATTTTTTAAGACTTTGATTGCAAAATTTATTTGTGAAATCTTTTAAATGTGTTCAGTCAAGGTGATTTCGAATGAACTTTAAATTTTGAATAAACTTATTTTTAATGCGCATGTTGATTTAAAACATAAATTTACACACCAGCGACTGTCTTCATGAGTAGTACATATGTAATAGCAGGAAGAAAAAGTAATGTAAAATCGTTTTAATTTGTTTGACGCGCAGGTAAAAAACAACATGCACAATAAAGCGTTTTTTTGCTGTCGAACTATTATTATTCAAACATAAAGAGCGTGTGATCGTGACGTCATAGGCTAATCGATTGTCGATCACACAGGGCGAGTGAAAATCTATAAATTCTATATGCTCAGAAGAGATTAGCCATGAGGATACATTTTTAGTTTATGATTCACGTTGCTGTTATTTGTTTTTATTAGTGTATCTTAAATTTTAATTTAAAAAAAAAACTAAAATGTAAGTAATTTTTAATATGACTAAATAAAAAAAAGTTTTAAAAATGCGGAAAACCCAAAATGGCAAATAAAGCACACATTCCTAAAGAATTCTACTAATTCAGCAGTCTCTAGGACTCGTTTTACAGAAGTTAGGGTGGCAATTTTAATAAATTACCGATTATTTTGTTTTTAAAAAAACTGTAGGAAACAGTATTTAGTTTACGTATCGCTCGAAAGCGAGGTAAATAAAGACGGATAAACACAAACCAGTAGAGGGGGAAAAAAAACAAGGGAAAAAGTCGTTAATGACCTATTATAAAGAAAAGAACCTTCTTAGCATTTTGTCTGGGAGTGATTTACGGGGAGACCGTGGAAAACGCCCTGAGCAGGATTCGAACACAAGTTTTCTAGATTGCGAGTCAAACCACTTTACCGTCACGCCAGCCCCGATCACTCCCGTAAAAAGTAAATTTGTCCAAGATGTAGTTTTGTACATACGCCATTACTGATAACGCTGTGAGTCATAAGATCTCAATAACAGACGAGAAAGATTCATATGCAAGCACACAGAAAACGAGCCAAAATCAAGCGATGTAAAAAAAAATTTAAATAAAAGTACAGAAAATTTTGTGGAAGGAATTAGTCAAAAATTATTACAGCACAGGCGGAAACAGTCGAAACAGAAGCAACAATAACAGTAAGTAAAGACAAAAAAACGAGCTATTTAGGTTTCTTATAACATACAGTAAAATCAAAATTGGCATATGTCCACAACTACATAATTAATCAATCTAACTCATTAAATAAACCTTTCAAATAGTTTTTTTAAACATTTTATTAAAATTGTATTTAAATAATTCTGTATAAATTTAAAATGTTTCCCAAATTTCTAGCTTAATATTTACGGATTTTCATTAACGAAAAGTGCAACGTTCCAGAATCCAAGATGGTGGGTGTGACGGAAGCAAGGATTTTTCTAATTTTTATTGAATTGTAATTTTTTTAATAATAAATTATATGTTTACCTACTCTCGCCGGGAATCGAACCATGACCCGAAAAAAGTATTTTGAAGTTTTTCGAATCACTAATTTTTGAATTTTTGAGAAATAAAAACAGGAAATTTATATATATATATAAAAAAAAGGGAATTGTTTCCCCTCGAAATAGGGAAATTTCTAGGAATTTTAAGTCATTGAGTCCAATTGACCGTTGTGACCATAGGCGTGCGCACGATAGGTGCCACAGGTGCCTTGGCACCACCATTAGGGTTAACGTTATTTTGTTTTTTACAAGCAGAAATAATACATACTTACAAAAAACCGCATTATTTCCAAAAAATATATGTTTTCCAATCGTGTCGAGTTACAGATATGTGCTCATAACACTATCAGTATATCAATTATCAATCGAACCAACTATACACACGGAAACAAGCCAGGTGCAATTACTTGTGTTGTACACGCGGACCGCGGCTAGGAAACTTCTGAAATGTAAATACTTCTCATAGTTCTCGAATTACATAGAATGCGCGCTCGGTGTCCACTGTTCACTCCACTCGGCAGGCGCACGGAATAATAGCCGCCGTCCGCCAGGGTTTATTTAAAAAAAGAGAGAGAGTTTAGTTAGATAAAAGGATAGGCTTACTCGATGACTTATATGCAGTCGCCGACAAAACATTTTTGTTGTATTCCAAAAGTTAAAACTTTTGCCCACTCTTATTTGTGTATTTTTATTATTTTACATATTTTACATATTTGAGGTATGTTACAAAAACTCCCTTGATTTGTTGATTTAAAACTTAACATTTGAGAATGTTTTTTCTAGCATTTATTTGGCGTCTTCAGAAAACATGTAAGTACGGTTTTTCAAAGCCACCAGCATGAATTCCGTGCAAACAATTTGTGCAATTTACTTTATGGCTTAACAAAGCTTAAAACTGTAAATATTTTAGTAGTTTTCCTGGCGATTATAACGTTCAAAGCCATAATGTCTCATAAAAAATTTTAAAATTTTTACATCTGTGTATTTAATGTTTTTGTTCGGAAACACCTTAAATAGCACCATTTTGCGCTTTCAAATCCAAATTTTTCCGGGGGAGGACCCCCGGACCCCCCCCCCCTTCCCGCTTTAGGCTGGGTGTCCCTGAATGATAGGGCTGTTGTGTAATCTGGCACCACCACTACTGAAGTCCTGCGCACGCTTATGGTTGTGACGTCAGAATCCAAGATAGCCGACCCCATCCTCAATCCTAAAGCCTGTCCTCGAAAATACTTTTATATACTACTGATGTTGAGTGTCTAAACAGTCATTTGCGAAAACGCAAGAGGTAGAATGTTCCTGGCACAAGTTCGTGTAATATTTTACCGACTACAACAAAAATTGATCAACAAGTAATTTTTGTTATTGTTTTAAAATTTATTCTTACGGTAATTCTTTTACCAGGGCAAGCAAGCTCGCTCAAATAAATATGATAAAACATATTTATTCAATGACTGTACACAATCGGTTTTGGAGTTGAACACAATATACCAACTGCCATGTGACCGTACACTTTCGCGTTTGTTATTTATAACATTTTTACTTAAACCTGTTGTGACTCCCGCGGAGGCCGGCGTCGCCGCTTTTATACCCTTACGTCCGACTTTCTCGACCTAACGTTGTGACGTGTCGCGTCATCGCTGGCCGACTGCAGCTCGAAGCATCCAGAACAGCGGCGGAGTCGCGCAACTCCACGCGGCGGCCTCTGCAAGCCCGCAGAATCCCCAGGCTTTTAAGGGGGTTCCTCCCATTTCAGGTCAAGATTTTATATTTACAGTAATTACAGATAAACTTGTAGAATTTTCCAATTGTTTAACTTTCACGAAATGAAAAATATATATAGCGCATACTTTTTGCATAATTAGCTGCCAAAGTTAAATTTTTAACGTTTTTGGGTTGTACAAATGAGACTTTAATTTATTGAATAAATGAAACTTTTTAGGTTTAACTGCAATGCCACTGCCTACTTCAAGAAATGGTTTGAATTTCTTTCAGAAAATATTAATAAATTTTACCTGGCATTTCAAAATTCTCAAAATTTGTTTCGATTTTGACATCCAAGAAACATTAAATGAGTTTTTGTGATAGAAATACAAACCGTATCATGAAGTAGCCAGTGGCATTGAAGTTACACCTAAATAGTTTTAGTTCTGCAATAAATTATATCCTCTTTATTTGTACAAACCAAAAAATTTAAAAATTAACTTTGGCAGCTAATCATGCAAAAATTATGCGCTGTATAAATTTTTCATTTCGTGATAGTTAAACAATTGAGAAACTCTAAGAGTTGATCATCAGTGATTAATATAAATACAAATTCATGACTTGAAATGGGAGGTAGATAATAGCACAGCGCCGAGGAAGGAGGTACCATGTGCAGGGGGGTGGCGCTGTAGGGCTGCTATAATCCCCAGAGGTATGCGCGCGTCATTTCAGTGGCCGAGCGGGCCCACTCAGGTACCTAGCACGTAACAATATTGAACAGTTTGTGAATTGCGCGTAAACACCTAGAGCTCCGCATACAGTTTAGTGACCAACTGAAGATATACTGCAGTCATTCATAATGACATTAAAGAAATTATCAAAAAGCTAACTTATTATAAAAAAAATTGGTTGTCTGTAAAGTCGGTTTACGGACGATAGTTAAACGTGACACCGTCATAACAAAACATTGATGAAATGATTGCATACGTTTATGAATAAAATTGAATCTTTTTTATTGAATTATTACTATTTTGTATGGATACAAAGGAGTGAAATGAAATCTACAATTTAATTGATAAATTTACTTTTATTTGCACTCATTAATTCAAATATGTTTATTACTTTAACGAAGAGATTATTTTAACTGTAACGTTCATACATGTTTGATATTTAACTTCTTCCAATCTGTGTTATTCTGTTAAGGATAGGACGATGATAGGAAAAGTAGGAAAAAAATGGGAGTGTTTCAAGTTTAATGTGCCTCGAAAGTCAAATCGATGGTTGTTCCAATCTAGTGGAAGAGAGATAGATGCGGCGCAAGCGTACAATGAGCGTAACGGGACAATGTGCGTGCAGCCGGCGTTCATCGATTTATTAGACGTCACGTCAAAAGCACGAATTTCATTTAATCAACGATCACAAATCACACACTTTTGGTCTGAATATCGGAATTCAATAGTTATACCTTTGAATATATATACTGTATAGAAGTCGCGAGTGGATAGGATTTACTCTACGTTTATCAGAAGCGTATGATGAGCAGCTTGGGAACTTCACCGCTGCAGTGCGCTGCCGTAACGCCCTGTATTTTCTTAGTTATTTACACGTTAGAGCGCAGCACTGTCGCCCGCTGTCATTTCCCGCACCCCCCATCTATCATTCACTGCAGCTCAAGGTCGTTCAATGGGAAGGGGAAGGGGTGTTTGAAGAGTTCGACACTTGTCCGCTAGGGACCACCACAAGTCGATGCCCTAGAGATGGTGGCGATTGCGGCAGTGAATTAACCAACTACATCAAACCGTATTAGAAATTTTAACCTGGGCTGGCGTCTTATACAGAGTATATATATTCAAAGGTTATACTTTTAACTGCTAGTCTCGCACTCCAATACATGCTTCACCACTCTCCCTCTCGCATTCGCTATCAGCATATCTCATTTTATATTACTAACACACTCATTCTCCATCACTTACTGCCAATCTATATAACAGTACCTCCTATTCTAAATCTCTCTCGCTCTCATCATGTATCTCCCTAGCTTATCGTTTAGGTATCTCCTTTCATCATCTATCTCCCTCGCGGGCCTCGCCCGCCCATCATTGTTATTCACCTCATCATTTATATAAATATAACTCATTCTTTATACATTCCGTTTTCTATACTTATATTCAGTCGATATATCTCATGTTTGTTTTACCCTATTTGACAGGTCAAACCGAACAACTCGCACATTCGGCCGAGAGCAGCTAAAAAGGTTTAAAAAAAAAATTGGTAGTCTGTTAAGTCGGTTTACGGACGATAGTTCAACGTGACAACTTCATAACAAAACATTGATGAAATGATTGATCCAGAAGAAAAGGAAATATCGTATTCGACCTGAGACTGAGCCGTAATAGTTTTTTGCAACCAAACCATTTAGGCATTAAAAATATTATATTCTTTGAGGAAGATTTTTTTTTTAAAATTTTCTATCTTTTGTATGGTACAATCTACCTCTGCATACTTTTATGAATAAAATTGAATCATTTTTTATTTAATTATCACTATTTTGTATGGATACAAAGGAGTGAAATGAAATGTAAAATTTAATTAATAAATTTGCTTTTATTTGCATTTTTTATTCAAATATATTTATTACTTTTGAAATGTTACGTGCACCGTATTTATTTTTACAAGTTAAAAAAAAAAAAAATTCCGCAACTGCCGGGATTCGAACCGACAACCTTACGATTAGAAAATAGCGCCGCTGACCGCTCAGCAGCGATGCTATATTTAGATAATTAATAGTTTCAGATGTTATATATACCTTTATAAAATTTTTTTTCACGGTAGGGGAATAATATTATTTCGTTTTAATAACTCGATTTGATAACAAATACGCATCCCAAATACACCAATCTTATTTATAAGGAGTTACATTTTTTAAAACATTGTGCAAAAAAAGATCCCGGTTGTAATTTGAATTATGTGTAACTGTAAAACACCATTCTTGGTTCAAAACGTATTTGAATATTCAACATTACTTTTAAATAACCGTACCGATTGTGCTGAAAATCGGTGGACGATCATTAAATTACGTAATATTAATAATTCAAACGACGAAAATATGATTGAAAAGTCAAATCGATGGTCGTTCCAATAGAGTTGAAGAGAGATGCCACGCATGCGTACAATGAGCAAACAGGAACATCCGTAGTGGGACACTTTTTCGTGCGTGCAGCCGGCTTTCATCGATTTATTAGTTGTCACGTCAAAAATTATAAAGGAACGAAACGCGTATTTTTATAAATACGCGAAAATGTTACCGATACTATTCACTGCTGAGATCTGTGCCAAAGTTCCAAAACAATTCAAGCAGCAGAGATAAATTACAATCTACTGAGAAAAAAAAAATGTTAGTTTCAACTTTTATTTTTGTTCAAAAAATACGGACATCTTACAAATGGTGAACCTAGCGTAAACAAAAGGCTAAAACTAAAAAAAAATCTATGTACAATAGTGAACTTGTAAAGAATGCTTAAAAAATATTACATATTAAATTATTAAGCCCATATCAGCAGCACATTTTTATCACTAAACACGCACGTAGCGCGCAGTTAAATAAATTAACCATAATAATAACCTAGCCATTAAAAATTACAATTGACTAAAATTTGTACTAAAAATTTCGGCTCCTATTCTCCGTCTTTGTACCGGCGATGTATAGAACTCTTAAAAGTCCGCTAATGGTAGGGGGGGATTGCATTCACAAAAAATACTAAAATTATTTCCGTGCGTCATAGTCTGAACACAAACCGCGACCAATTCTTGCCACTCTAATGCTTCCTAACGCAAGGCGCCGCTGGTTGAATAGGGAATCGAGCGCCGCCAATTTGACCACAAAATACACAGTTGATGTCCACTTACTTGGTTCTGCAGTCTTCGGGAATTCCTTACACGCAAGATAAATATTACCAATATAAGCTCCTGCTAAAATCATTTCCGTCACCGCCCAAACAGCAATCGCGGCAACGGTAAAACTGATTTCACAAAACGAAGTCTCTTCTTTGACTCTGCACACAGCTTTACGGAAGGCCAGTGCACTAGTGCCGGCTTACATACTCGTAAAACCGCCACGGCACAGTCTAGCGAGCACGTATAGCAACACGCCCTTGCCCCAGTCGACGCCAGGGCGATACTGCCAGTCGCTAGTCTTCTCGTCACACCCCCACCACTAGTACCATTTAGCAGCCTACCGGGTGACAGAATATCTCCGGACAATCGCAGTGGGTGATCAACAGGTTGGCACTCATTTCGTCGAACACCTCGTAGAGAACCTGCACCAGAATGATCTCAGTTTTGACCACTTTACTGCGAACCAACCCTAGTGCTTTCTTGTAATTTACACTACAGAAGCATGCTTTCACTTCACATGGAGTCATCTTGGAGTATCTGCTCTGTAAGCAACCTAATTTACGTAGTGGAGACGCACTGTGTGTATGGACTTGCCCTAATTTGAGTGGCGTAGGCGGTGGTGAGGTTGTTGAGCTCCAGTCGGCAATTTGAGTTAATAGTTAACCTACTTGTAGGGATTTTACTTTAGGGAATGCTCCTGTCCATAATCTTTTTTCGGCTACGAATATAACTGACGTAAGGAGTCCTACGCTTACGTAAAGTAAGAAGAGACTATCTCTGTAGTGAAGCAGTTGCTATTCCCTCACTGCGAGTACATATTCATTTCAATGGATTTTGGTGACTGTGCCAAATCAACTTACGTAACGTGACATAAGTTACGTACAAACAGTTCTTGAGATTAGTGGAAACCGGAGTTGGTGTGCAGAGGGCATGTTGGGCACGTTAGCGGCTACGTGATGTGCTGCAGATGGGTCCAAACTTAAGTTCCGTCGAAGACGGGCCCACTTACGTCTACAACGCCGAGGCACCCGAAGGCAGAGCTTCGATGCAGTCCGTGATACATGTTCATAATTAAAACTTATGAATTATGTAGTCAATTTTATTTCACGGTACAAAGTGAACACATGATATATAATAAAAACAAAATTTCTGCTATGTGCATAACGCCTGTGTCAAAAGTTTTCGTCCACTACAAATACGGAAGATGGAAAAGCAAGCGGAACACAAGAAGATTTAAGTTGGCATTTTTGCATGGTGCGTAGTTTATAATTTATAAATGAATATTCGAAAACATTTTAAATTATTGTTAACTTTTTGCATCTTGAATTTCTAGCATAGTTTATAAATTCAGCATACGTCCTTGTAGCTCGTGCGAAGCGGGCATTATGTTCATGGGTGTCCATTCACACTAGGTCCAGTGGAAGATTAATTGGAAAGGATGATTTGCGTAGGAGGGGGAGATGGGGAGAGAGACAGAATGAAAGTGAAAGTGATAGAGAAATTGAGAGAGCAAGAGAATGAAAGAGAAAATAAGAGGGATAATGAGTGTGTGTGTGAGAGTATGAGAGAATGAGAGAGAAATAGAGTATACGAGTGTGAGAGAGAGAATGAGAATGATAGATAGATGTATCTCCCCAGTTGCCCCTCCCATAGGAATGCCACTAGTATTGGTGGTATGAATGGGTAGGGAAAATGGGAGCAACACTACCCCGAGAAAACCCACCAGCTCACTGCAACGACCACCTCTAATTTACTACTTCAGGGTTCCCATAATCTTACTCTAGACAATTTCCCTGAGTTATTCCTGTTTATCCCGTCCAACCAAACTTTTTCCCATCTCATCAATAAATTTCACAAGATAACAAAATAGAAATTATGGGGGTTACGGATAAAAACAGATACTGTACTTTCCAATAAGCGATACAGTACTTTCTGTAAATAATCACAGTGCAAGCTTTCAGAAATTCAATATTTGTAAGTAATAAGTCAGCACCTTAATATAATTATTTATTACAAGAAGGTTTGATGGTCGACAAAATACAATATTTTACTGCATACAATTTGTGCATAGCATAGGTAAATAGAAAATATGGGTGACACCTAAATGAATAAAATTTTTGTACTTTTTTCACGGGGATCGAGTATCCGTTGGGAACATAGGCCGATACCGATACTAAAACGATTACTTCAATCCATAACTACTAAAGATACTTATTGAAACATGTTTAGACTACATTTAACATGTCAAAGTGACAAGTTCTTTTTTCCCTCCCCACTTCACACTGTCATTGTTTCCATGAATGCTACAAAAAACAATGCTGTCGGTCTGTAATATAAAAACAATACATTTTTCAAACATTGATACAAATTTATAGTGACCAGGTGAATGACTATCAACAATTGATCATGTTTCAAATGATTACATCAATACATTCATTCACTGGTTGTTGTTCTTACACTAACAGATGGATTTTCAACTACACATTAATTAGTGTTTTAAAAAGGATGGGCTTTAGGACATTAAAGAAATTTTAGTATTAAAAAACACAAATCCAGTTTGGTAATTAACATTGTGTCAATTTTCCTGAGTTTCCCTAGCTTCCTTGATTATCCCTGTCTGCCGATACCCTGCTAGGTACATATCATAAATGTGTGATGTGAAAAAGACTTGCATTTAAGCTACACTGAAAAAGCAAAAATCTGAGATAAGGTTATTTGAAACTATTAACATGAAATCATCCTGTACATTAAAAGTAAAAATTGTAAAATTTAAATACACGTAAAGAAAATTCAAACAAATTGTGTGAATAATTAATTACACAGCATAAATATTTTTAATGTGATCATAAACAGTGCATGCCTAACTTCTACAGTAAAATATTGTGTTTTTTTAGATTAAAAAAAGAATTTAAAAAAATTTAGTTTTGTTTAAGAAAATAAGAAAACCTAAACTGCACATTGCACTAATAAATTATTAGGTACTAAAAAGAATTCCACAAGCTGTACATACATGAACGAATTCAACAGAAAAGGATTTTGAATAAAACTTACATGAAACTGTAATATCATTTATTTATTACGATTTAACAACTACGTTACTGTACACAGACAGTAGAAGGTAAACCAGGTTTTAAAAAAAAAACCACCCTTTTCTCAGCTTCAGTAAACAAATCAAATATGTACTAAGTTTATATTCTCTGACCAGAGAACTTCAAATCACCACAATATTTACAATCAATTGTCACTGCTGAAGGAATGAAGTTGCAGGAACATTAACAATCATCCCATTAATAAATATTAATACATACAGTTATTTACCTTGCACAAGAAATAAATATCGACAGCACAGCATCTGATAATGTTTTTATCTGGCATAAAATGTAGTGTTCATTTACAGACACCCACCAACGAACATCATCACACGTATTCACAAAGGGGTGTGCAAATTGAACAAATTAAACATTTTGAACAGAGGCCAGCATGTTTTACAAATAATAGTAAGACATTACATAAATTACTATGCAACCAACCAAAATATTAAATATACAAGAATCCAGTATCGAACCAAACAAAGAACATCCAAGACTTGACATTGTTTAAAATATGTAAGCAAATATAAAAAAAAAAAAAAAAAATCCACTTTCTCTGGGTATGTACATTTTAGGGGTGTACGCAGGGGAGGGGTGAGAGAATTCACCCCCCCCCCCCCCTCGAAATCCTAAAAAAATCTTTATCATTCCCACCAACAAATGGAACAAGCCAGTTACACGTATTTATTTTATTTACTACAATGTCCTAACTATGAATGCTCTACAAGCAAATGATTGTAAATTTAATTTCTTGTATTAATGTAATCAAAAGCACAAAGTCGAGGGAATATGACTTTCAAAAGAACAAGCCAGTCTACATTGTATAAATTATACAAGAAGCAAAATTTATTAGTTCAATGGAAAGAAAAGTAGAAGAACAAGCTAACAAAAGGAGTTTAAATATAAACAATTAAAGCTGTTCACATAAACCCTCCTTTCATATTTATGTTAAAGATAATTATTTATTTAAATCTTTAACTGATAACAAAAGGAGTTTAAATATAAACAATTAAAGCTGTTCACATAAACCTTCAAATCATATTTGTGTTAAAGATAACTATTTGTTTAAATCTTTAACTCTGTAGACATCAACCTCTTTTACTCATAACTGGTTGCTAATTTTCAGCAACGTAAACCGTAAAGTTACGACCGGGTTCCGTGCTTCATGGTTATGCCCAGAAGCCTACAATGGACATTCAAGATTGTGTCGAACTCCAAACCACTCATGTACCGATTCGGTGCTCAATAAAGGAGTCAAGATGAGGAATGGGTTCAAACCACAAACTGAAGTAGCTCGTAACTGACAAATTACTTCCGATAGAAGTATCATTAATATGGTTTTTGAATAGACAACATGCCCAAAATTCATAATTATTAGTATGCCTCACTATTATAACTTCAATTTAGTGCCATAACTACCAGTTCATAAAATTCTTAACTTCACCTCTTAACATGCATGAAGTATACCCAAACAATTAATTACAAAAAATTCATCACAACTTTCATTGTGAAAATTACACACAACTTGGTATTTTATACAGCTTATACATAAGCTTAAAGCTTAACACATTTAGACAAGCTGACATGTCTGCCATTACAGGGTTCTGCGCAGTTAAGTAAGGAACCCTAAATATGTCGGCGCATTAACAGTGACAAAACAAGTGATAATTTTTAACTGATCTGAATTTACATAACTTAAATTCTTGTAAAAGATCTAAGTTGAACATTGGTAGTGTCTTACGAGCAATGATACAACAAAGTATTTACACTAACTAAAGATATATCTGATACAATGGAGTGTGATTTAAAAGTGATCATAAAAACCTAACTTGCCCCAATTGGTTTTGGTATGAGCATTTCTCTCAAAACTAAAAAAATATGGCTATTATTTTTGAAAATAAGCCAGAGCAGCCTAGTCCTCTCCTCTAGCAGAGTTTTCAACTTTCATTGGCAAACACCCAAAATTGGTTGCGACGAATGAAGTATTGTTGACCTTGAGACAGATCTATGATTACCGGCGTGATATCACTGTAGGTGTCACTGCAGAATGACTATATTTTATTTTTATTTTTGCAATGATGCTGGAAATATTTACTAATGTTTTATTGTTTCTTGGAGGAAAAAAAAAATTGTGTGCCAAATGCGCCATCCCGTCTGCTGGAACATTTTACTTACACTTGCCCAACCCACGAAGATAAATATTCTGAGTCGCTCAAAAACTTCACTTATAATTATACGTACTTAATAGTTTTTTTTAACCTAAAGTTATGTTCACAGCCTTTATTCAATTCTTAGGCATTATTATGAAAGGCTAAAAGGAAACTACTGATATTTAAATGTTTTGTTGTGTTTAAAACATAATGTAACATCAAAATAATTTTAGGGCACAAAACATACAGAATAAATAAAAGAGCAAATAAGTATTATTTAATCCGATACATTTTTATAATGAAAGCGAATGTGAGAAAAATTTTGACTTACTACCAATGGTGTAGCATTGTAACACACGACCAATAACTGGTTAACATTTCTTATCGTTAATTTTAAAAATGTACTAATTTCCATTCCCTATTAAAAAATTAATCCTTGATATATGAATATACATGACTCACCATAAAAATTAGGTACTGAAAAGCACACATCATTATAAGGTTTTTAAAACAACAAAACATTGAAATATTAGTAGATATTATTTTATTTTTGACTTGTTTTTTATTGATTTCAGAGCTGAAAGTAATCAGTTATAAAAAAATTTGCACTTTCAGGGTACCTACAACTTTAACTGGAATATGGTTAAACCTTGTATATCCAGACTAATTGGGACCAATGGCAATCCGGACAATTTCAGGCAGTAAGCAAAATAATATCCTTAAATATGCATACTTAATGTTTATCATGGTAAAAAAAATGTTGTGACAAAAAATTCTAGTATGCATGTCCTATATTTTTTTTGCAAGACGGTACAAAAATCTAAAAATTACTTTACACACCAATTCTTAACAAAGAATGTGTCCACTTTCTTGTTTCAAATATGTATGGTGTTTGAATTAAGCAAAGTCATGCTAATATATTATCATGAATAGTTCAGCTGAAGTGGTGTCTGGCTGATGCTTCCGTATGTCATTCTGTTTGTCTGGTGGTAAGCTTTCTTAAACTCAACAATAACCAATTTATTACCATAATTATACCATTGATGCAGGAACTGTACATTGAATCAAATTAACAAGTGAACATTTGGCGTACTTTGAATTACATTTTTGCTAAAGTAGTTAAAATTTTTTATGTGAACATTAAATAAAATGTCTACAAATCTGATCTGGATTATCCAGAGATATGCATCAATACGGGCTGGATAAACGAGGTTTTACTGTACTCCTAAAACATGCAAACAGCGAAATACCCTTAAGTTAGGGTTATAACCCACTCAAATTTTGACTAGCTAATTTACTGTACAGTTTGGTATAGTTTTAATGAAAACAAACAAGAAAAGAAACATTGTAGTGGTGAAGAGCCACAATATATTTCATAATTTTAGCTATCAGTTTTGCAATGTTAAAAAAATGTAACTATAACAAAATTCATGCACTAGAGAATCAAATTTAACTGAAAATAATACACTTATGCAATCTTGTTTCAATAGTGCAGAGGAAAAAAATTATAACACAAAAAATTGTATTTTTTACATGAAAATGAAGATAGCTAAACCAAAATCTTACTTATATTTAAAAAACAAAATACATAAACCACTAACTGTAAATAGAGCATTTAAAGATTATTTGCAAAGCTTTTGATTTTTCTTTCTTTCCAACAAACTACATATTTACACTCTCATTGACTTAGAAAATAGTGGAAAAATCTTTTCAAAATTATGCATTAAACATATTTCCCACCACTTATGCGTAAACATTAGAGGGACAGATGGATGAAACGTGAAAAATACATAATGTACACCATTATGAACACATGAGATGAAGATAAAAAATGATCAAAAGTAGAAGAAAAATTTAAATTTATAGCTTACGCCAGTGGTCTTCAACTTTACTTGAATTACGGACCAACTGTTCCCTCAGCTAAGTGTTGCTGGCTGCACTTTATCAAATACGCAATAATATATTGCCACAATTATTACAATTTTTTTTTAAAGTTCGTCATTATTCTGGAATATGACGTAAGCACATAGGATAAATTAAATTTGAATGAAATGTTTTCATTTTATTATTTACTTCTAATTTTCCAAAACAACATTTTTAAAGATTTAAAAATATTTCCAACACTAATATGTTGTGCAAAAATATATATGAAAACATAGTAGGGTAAAAGTATTAAATTTAAACTCTGGCCATTTCAATTCATGTTTAGAAATGCCAATACATTTTACAAAAAAAAAAAACTAGTTAAATATCATTTAATTATTTTTTATCAATGAAACTAACTTAGGCAATATTTATTCAATCAGTTATAAAATGTATCCAGTAGGCAGCGGGCAGTCACAAAAGGCCACCAGACGACGTTCATAAACGCAGCCTGCCTCGTACTCATGGAGATTCGAAGGAAAAGCAATGCTCACTGAAGCATCGCCCGTGGGCAGCAGAAAATCACCCGGTGGACCGCCGTTTAACACCACTGGTTTAATAAAAGCCGAGCCATTCCAAAACCTCATGAATTAGGTAAAGTTTATAAAATACTGTCAGAAATACAGGGTTTCATTATTAGCACAAATGAGAACCTCAAACATTTAAGAAACGTTTTGTTACATTAAAAGGGGAAGAAAAAAATGTTCTCTGTACACATAGGAATAAAGTTCCACATAGTGGAATCCTACACCCTATCTTAAATCCGTTTTACGGACTTAAGCGATCCCACAAATTATGTAACTTTTGGTTTAGAATGCAAGTCAGACCTGGCCATTACCAAGAAAAGAACATCTGGAGGTGCAATGATAAAATAAATATGATTGTGACTCCTGCTATAACATTTATAATCCATACACAAAAACAATTTTTTTTGTGACTTCTGAACTGTTTCCAGCTTAAATACCGTGTTTAATTGCATAATTGTCGCTCATTTTATACTAAAATCAAATTTGAAAAGTAGGGGTGTGATTTTTTGAAATAAATTTTTTTGTTAGGTGAAGTTATTAATAAAAAAAAAACCTATTCATGACAGTATGTTTATTAAAAAAAGTAGGGTATACAAAAGCACGCCAAACAATTAATAAGTCATGCAACAAAAAATTTTTGTTCAACTTTAAATAGAAAAATGAAAACCATAACCTAAATATGAGCCGGAACTAACTCATAATTATTATCGTACCATGAATAATGCGGGCTATCAAACACATTTAACTCGGCATGGGACTGAGCGCACGCATTGCATGCAATCAGTGAGCTATCTATATTGATATTCGACTACGTGCGCACGCTCTATACGGGAATCAACACAACCAAACTATGAATGATGCCAACTAGCGCTGGCTACATTTTTATGAGTACACAGCAATGACTAAAATGAACAGATAAAGGTTTAACGCTTGAAAACGTCTTTAAAAATTTTTTATACATAAGTAAACTTAGTACTTCTATAAATAAGTAATTGAAAATATCAGAATGAATATTGGATTTCACCTTTAAAATGCATTGTTCTAAATGGGAAAACTAACAAGCATACACAAAGCGCTCAGAATCTAACAGTGGGACCAAAACATCATGCAACGCTTATGCAAGTATTTTTTTTGTCTAAATTTGAACGCCCTAAAATAACAGTGCGACGATTATGTGATTAAACACGATAAGCTTCTCATTTCTCTCACTCCTCGCTATCAGTTAATTTTATTTTAAAATTACATTGTCTACTGCTTCACATGACAATTAATATTTAATTTTCTTTTAATTTATGGTATTC